>NC_092718.1:139329981-139702938 GCF_047496885.1 Scyliorhinus torazame
GAATTTTCTATAGGCCCCCCAATAGTAGCAGAGATGTTGAGGAACAGATTGGGAAACAGATTTTGGAAAGGTGCAGAAGTCACAGGGTAGTAGTCATGGGTGACTTCAACTTCCCAAACATTGAGTGGAAACTCTTTCGATCAAACAGTTTGGATGGGGTGCTGTTTGTGCAGTGTGTCCAGGAAGCTTTTCTAACACAGTATGCAGATTGTCCGACCAGAGGGGAGGCAATATTGGATTTGATACTTGGTAATGAACCAGTGCAAGTGATAGATTTGTTAGTGGGGGAGCATTTTGAAAATAGTGACCACAATTCTGTGACTTTCACTTTAGTAATGGAGAGGGATAGGTGCGTGCAACAGGGCAAGGTTTACAATTGGGGGAAGGGTAAATACGATGTTGTCGGACAAGAATTGAAGTGCATAAGTTGGGAACATAGGCTGTCAGGGAAGGACACAAGTGAAATCTGGAACTTGTTCAAGGAACAGGTACTACGTGTCCTTGATATGTATGTCCCTGTCAGGCAGGGAAGAGATGGTCGAGTGAGGGAACCATGGTTGACAAGAGAGGTTGAATGTCTTGTTAAGAGGAAAAAGGAGACTTATGTAAGGCTGAGGAAACAAGGTTCAGACAGGGCGCTGGAGGGATACAAGATAGCCAGGAGGGAACTGAAGAAAGGGATTAGGAGAGCTAAGAGAGGGCATGAACAATCTTTGGCGGCTAGGATCAAGGAAAACCCCAAGCCCTTTTACACATATGTGAGAAATATGAGAATGACTAGGGCGAGGCTAGGTCCGATCAAGGACAGTAGCGGGAGATTGTCGATTTCGGCGAGAGAATCAGCTGGTGAGTCAGTTTCAGCGGGAGCAGTGCGGAAGTGGTTGCTGGGAGGTAAGTCTGTCCTTTAAAAGCACTTGTCTTTGCAGGGGCAGGCCAGTCGATTTCGGCGTGAGAACAGGTGGTGAGTCAGTTTCAGCGGGAGCAGTGCGGAAGTGGTTGCTGGGAGGTAAGTCTGTCCTTTAAAAGCACTTGTCTTTGCAGGGGCAGGCCAGTCGATTTCGGCGTGAGAACAGCTGGTGAGGCAGTTTCAGCGGGAGCAGTGCGGAAGTGGTTGCTGGGAGGTAAGTCTGTCCTTTAAAAGCACTTGTCCTTGCAGGGGCAGGCCAGTCGATTTCGGCGTGAGAACAGCTGGTGAGGCAGTTTCAGCAGGAGCAGTGCGGAAATGGTTGCTGGGAGGTAAGTCTGTCCTTTAAAAGCACTTGTCTTTGCAGGGGCAGGCCAGTAGATTTCGGCGGGAGAATCTTGGTGAGTCAGTTTCAGCGGGAGCAGTGCGGAAGTGGTTGCTGGGAGGTAAGTCTGTCCTTTAAAAGCACTTGTCTTTGCAGGGGCAGGCCAGCCGATTTCGGCGTGAGAACAGCTGGTGAGGCAGTTTCAGCGGGAGCAGTGCGGAAGTGGTTGCTGGGAGGTAAGTCTGTCCTTTAAAAGCACTTGTCTTTGCAGGGGCAGGCCAGTCGATTTCGGCGGGAGAACAGCTGGTGAGTCAGTTTCAGCGGGAGCAGTGCGGAAGTGGTTGCTGGGAGGTAAGTCTGTCCTTTAAAAGCACTTGTCTTTGCAGGGGCAGGCCAGTCGATTTCGGCGGGAGAATCAGCTGTTGAGTCAGTTTCAGCGGGAGCAGTGCGGAAGTGGTTGCTGGGAGGCAAGTCTGTCCTTTAAAAGCACTTGTCTTTGCAGGGGCAGGCCAGTTGATTTCGGCGGGAGAATCAGCTGGTGAGTCAGTTTCAGCGGGAGCAGCGCGGAAGTGGTTGCTGGGAGGTAAGTCTGTCCTTTAAAAGCACTTGTCTTTGCAGGGGCAGGCCAGTCGATTTCGGCGGGAGAATCAGCTGGTGAGTCAGTTTCAGCGGGAGCAGTGCGGAAGTGGTAGCTGGGAGGTAAGTCTGTCCTTTAAAAGCACTTGTCTTTGCAGGGGCAGGCCAGTCGATTTTGGCGGGAGTGGAGCTGGCTGGTGAGTCAATTTCAGCAGGAGCTGAGAAATTTTTTTTTTTTGAAATTAGTGTTTTAGGCGGGAACAGTAAGTCGACCCGCGGACGTCTGGGAAGACCCTCACCAATAAATTCTGGTGGAGGGGAAACCCGAGACACTACACCTGTAGTGTCTCCCACCCGCCCTCCTCCTCTAACCTAATAATAAAACCCATTGGTCTGAGGTAAGTACCATATTTTATTATATTGTTATTATTTTTTATAAAAAATGTAATTTAGTTGTTCGCCAGATCTTGGTAGAAAGTTAGAGGAATGGCAGGGAAGGGAGTGCAATGTTCCTCCTGCAGGATGTTTGAGGTGAGGGATGCAGTTAGTGTCCCTGCTGATTTTACCTGCAGGAAGTGCTGCCATCTCCAGCTCCTCCAAGACCGAGTTAGGGAACTGGAGCTGGAGTTGGAAGAACTTCGGATCATTCGGGAGGCAGAAGGGGTCATAGATAGCAGCTTCAGGGAATTGGTTACACCAAAGATTGGAGATAGGTGGGTAACTGTAAGAGGGACTGGGAAAAAGCAGTCAGTGCAGGGATCCCCTGCGGTCGTTCCCCTGAGAAACAAGATTTGGATACTTGTGGGGGGGGGGACTTACCAGGGGTAAGCCATGGGGTACGGGCCTCTGGCACGGAGCCTGTCCCTGTTGCTCAGAAGGGAAGGGGGGAGAGGAGCAGAGCATTAGTAATTGGGGACTCTATAGTCAGGGGCACAGATAGGAGATTTTGTGGGAGCGTGAGAGACTCACGTTTGGTATGTTGCCTCCCAGGTGCAAGGGTACGTGATGTCTCGGATCGTGTTTTCCGGGTCCTTAGGGGGAGGGGGAGCAGCCCCAAGTCGTGGTCCACATTGGCACTAACGACATAGGTAGGAAAGGGGACAAGGATGTCAGGCAGGCTTTCAGGGAGCTAGGATGGAAGCTCAGAACTAGAACAAACAGAGTTGTTATCTCTGGGTTGTTGCCCGTGCCACGTGATAGTGAGATGAGGAATAGGGAGAGAGAGCATTTAAACTCGTGGCTACAGGGATGGTGAAGGCGGGAGGGATTCAGATTTCTGGATAACTGGGGCTCTTTCTGGGGAAGGTGGGACCTCTACAGACAGGATGGTCTACATCTGAACCTGAGGGGCACAAATATCCTAGGGGGAGATTTGTTAGTGCTCTTTGGGGGGGTTTAAACTAATGCAGCAGGGGCATGGGAACCTGGATTGTAGTTTTAGGGTAAGGGAGAATGAGAGTATAGAGGTCAGGAGCACAGATTTGACGTCGCAGGAGGGGGCCAGTGTTCAGGTAGGTGGTTTGAAGTGTGTCTACTTCAATGCCAGGAGTATACGAAATAAGGTAGGGGAACTGGCAGCATGGGTTGGTACCTGGGACTTCGATGTTGTGGCCATTTCGGAGACATGGATAGAGCAGGGACAGGAATGGATGTTGCAGGTTCCGGGGTTTAGGTGTTTTAGTAAGCTCAGAGAAGGAGGCAAAAGAGGGGGAGGTGTGGCGCTGCTAGTCAAGAGCAGTATTACGGTGGCGGAGAGGATGCTAGATGGGGACTCTTCTGCCGAGGTAGTATGGGCTGAAGTTAGAAACAGGAAAGGAGAGGTCACCCTGTTGGGAGTTTTTTATAGGCCTCCTAATAGTTCTAGGGATGTAGAGGAAAGGATGGCGAAGATGATTCTGGATAAGAGCGAAAGTAACAGGGTAGTTATTATGGGAGACTTTAACTTTCCAAATATTGACTGGAAAAGATATAGTTCGAGTACAATAGATGGGTCGTTTTTTGTACAGTGTGTGCAGGAGGGTTTCCTGAAACAATATGTTGACAGGCCAACAAGAGGCGAGGCCACGTTGGATTTGGTTTTGGGTAATGAACCAGGCCAGGTGTTGGATTTGGAGGTAGGAGAGCACTTTGGGGACAGTGACCACAATTCGGTGACGTTTACGTTAATGATGGAAAGGGATAAGTATACACCGCAGGGCAAGAGTTATAGCTGGGGGAAGGGCAATTATGATGCCATTAGACGTGACTTGGGGGGGATAAGGTGGAGAAGTAGGCTGCAAGTGTTGGGCACACTGGATAAGTGGGGCTTGTTCAAGGATCAGCTACTGCGTGTTCTTGATAAGTATGTACCGGTCAGGCAGGGAGGAAGGCGTCGAGCGAGGGAACCGTGGTTTACCAAGGAAGTGGAATCTCTTGTTAAGAGGAAGAAGGAGGCCTATGTGAAGATGAGGTGTGAAGTTTCGGTTGGGGCGATGGATAGTTACAAGGTAGCGAGGAAGGATCTAAAGAGAGAGCTAAGACGAGCAAGGAGGGGACATGAGAAGTATTTGGCAGGAAGGATCAAGGAAAACCCAAAAGCTTTCTATAGGTATGTCAGGAATAAGCGAATGACTAGGGAAAGAGTAGGACCAGTCAAGGATGTTTATCCAATAAACTTTTAAATGCCCTCAATGTTGGCGAGTTCACTATTGTAGCATGTAGGGCATTCCACGGCCTCACTACTCTTTGCGTAAAGAACCTACCTCTGACCTCTGTCCTATATCTTTTACCCCTCAGTTTAAAGTTATGTCCCCTCATGCCAGCTATTTCCATCCGCGGGAGAAGGCTCTCACTGTCCACCCTATCCAACCCCCTAATCATTTTGTATGCCTCTATTAAGTCTCCTCTTAACCTTCTTCTCTCCAACGAAAACAACCTCGAGTCCATCAGCCTTTCCTCATAAGATTTTCCCTCCATACCAGGCAACATCCTGGTAAATCTCCTTTGCACCCGCTCCAAAGCCTCCACGTCCTTCCTATAATGCGGTGACCAGAACTGTACGCAATACTCCAAATGCGGCCGTACCAGAGTTCTGTACAGCTGCAACATGACCTCCTGACTCCGGAACTCAATCCCTCTACCAATAAAGGCCAACACTCCATAGGCCTTCTTCACCACCCTATCAACCTGGTTGGCAACTTTCAGGGATCTATGTACATGGACACCTAGATCCCTCTGCTCATCCACACTTTCAAGAACTTTACCATTAGCCAAATATTCCGCATTCCTGTTATTCCTTCCAAAGTGAATCACCTCACACTTCTCTACATTAAACTCCATTTGCCACCTCTCAGCCCAGCTCTGCAGCTTATCTATATCCCTCTGTAACCTGCTACATCCTTCCACACTATCGACAACACCACCGACTTTAGTATCGTCTGCAAATTTACTCACCCACCCTTCTGCGCCTTCCTCTAGGTCATTGATAAAAATGACAAACAGCTACGGCCCCAGAACAGATCCTTGTGGTACTCCACTTGTGACTGAACTCCATTCTGAACATTTCCCATCAACCACCACCCTCTGTCTTCTTTCAGCTAGCCAATTTCTGATCCACATCTCTAAATCACCCTCAACCCCCAGCCTCCGTATTTTCTGCAATAGCCTACCGTGGGGAACCTTATCAAACGCTTTGCTGAAATCCATATACACCACATCAACTGCTCTACCCTCGTCTACCTGTTCAGTCACCTTCTCAAAGAACATAGACTCGATAAGGTTTGTGAGGCATGACCTACCCTTCACAAAGCCATGCTGACTATCCCTGATCATATTATTCCTATCTAGATGATTATAAATCTTGTCTCTTATAATCCCCTCCAAGACTTTACCCACTACAGACGTGAGGCTCACCGGTCTATAGTTGCCGGGGTTGTCTCTGCTCCCCTTTTTGAACAAAGGGACCACATTTGCTATCCTCCAGTCCTCTGGCACTATTCCTGTAGCCAGTGATGACATAAAAATCAAAGCCAAAGGTCCAGCAATCTCTTCCCTGGCCTCCCAGAGAATCCTAGGATAAATCCCATCAGGTCCCGGGGACTTATCTATTTTCAGCCTGTCCAGAATTGCCAACACCTCTTCCCTACGTACCTCAATGCCATCTAATCTATTTACCTGGAGCTCAACATTCTCCTCCACAACATTATCTTTTTCCTGAGTGAATACTGACGAAAAATATTCATTTAGTATCTCGCCTTTCTCTTCAGACTCTACACACAAGGAGGCCTATAGAACACTCCCAACAGTGTGACCTCTCCTTTCATGTTTCTAACCTCAGCCCATACTACCTCGGAAGATGAGTCCCCATCTAGCATCCTCTCCGCCACCGTAATACTGCTCTTGACTAGCAGCGCCACACCTCCCCCTCTTTTGCCTCCTTCTCTGAGCTTACGAAAACACCTAAACCATGTCTCCGAAATTCCCTGCCTCAAAAGCCACCCGTTTGCTGACCAGGATTTCTACTCCTCTGGTCTTTGAATCCAGCCCCGAATGGAACACCTGGCCCACCCACCCTTTTCTCAATCTTGTTTGGTCCGCAAGTTTTAGGTGCGTCTCCTGTAGCATGGCTACGTCTGCCTTTAGCCCCTTTAAGTGCAAGAACACGCGAGCCCTCTTGACCGGCCCATTCAGGCCCAGCACATTGCACGTGATCAGCCTGGACAGGGGGTTAACCCCCTCCCCTGCTGATTAGCCATCTTGTCAAACACTTTTTATGGATCTCGGTCAGGCTGTCCCACCAAGTCTGTCCTATATGCCGCCAGGACCTGTCTCTTCATTCGCGCAGAACTCTGACCATCCTTTCCCCTTTAGGTATCTCCTAATCTCTTCTTCCCATACAGGCCACTGTTCTGATCTTTTGGTCGCTGCGACCTCGGGCTCTTGTGGATGCACAAGGCGCTCCATTGCCTTCATGGCCATCCCCACAAATACTTCTGACTCCCGGAAATTTGGAACAAGGGGAATAAAGCGGTGGTGCAAACACGGGTACGGCTGAAGCTATTTTCCGGTTTACATAACTCCCGCCTGCAACATGGAGCAAGTGGAGCAGACCACGCCTTGGAGCTGTCCTGCCATGAATTTTTCCTTTAAATTAAACCATTAAAATTAAACTTAAGATGATTTTGTGTCAGATTAAATCCAATCCCCATGTACTATTTAATTAGCTTGATCCCTGAGTATTTATCTTGCTTGATCTTACAACAAATTAAATAGTTATTTAATTGAAATTTTAAAAGTTATTTAATTAAAATTTAAAAGTTATTTAAATCAACTTAAAAATAGTAATTTAAATCAACCCAAAATAGTTATTTAAATGAGATTTAAATTTAAGAATAATAATTCAAATCAACTTTAAAATAGTAATCTAAGTCAAATTTTAAAAAATAATAATTCAAATCAACTTAAAAACAGTAATTTGAATCAAATTAAAACTAGTAACTCCACAAATATTCAAATTTAGCCCAGTCTGCCTTTCAGCCAATCAGGTCACAGTCTCCTGTGACGTCACTTTACCGTTTTGTTTTTTGAATTTTGCAGCTGTCCTACCTGCAGCAGTGTCCCGCGCAGTGTCCCCCACAGATCCGCTCCTCTCTGCTCAGCCCCGAGCCTGGCGCTGCCTTTATCCTCTCCCCTGCAGCAGTGTCCCGCGCAGGTCCGCTCCTCTCTGCTCAGCCCCGAGCCTGGCGCTGCCTTTATCCTCTCTCCTGCAGCAGCGTCCCGCGCAGGTCCGCTCCTCTCTGCTCAGCCTCGAGCCTGGCGCTGCCTTTATCCTCTCCCCCGCAGCAGTGTCCCGCGCAGGTCCATTCCTCTCTGCTCAGCCTCTAGCCTGGCGCTGCCTTTATCCTCTCCCCTGCAGCGGTGTCCCGCGCAGGTCCGCTCCTCTCTGCTCAGCCCTGAGCCTGGCGCTGCCTTTATCCTCACCCCTGCAGCGCAGTGTCCCGCGCAGACCGCTCCTCTCTGCTCCCGAAAGGAAGCGTGGTCCAGCACTCTGCATTCTCACTTGAATGAGACTGGCTTTCCCTGAGATTCTGACCCCGTTTCACCAGTAGGTTTAAACCCTTCCGGAAAGCAAACTATATCTTTTAAGTTACAGGTAGCTATAATCTGTTTACTTCTGAAACGGTTTTATCAAATGAAAATATAGAAAGACAGGGAACACTTCTTTCTCCTTGAGTCCACAGCAGTCAAACTGAAAATGAAACTGAAAAAACCTCACAGCTCAGTTCCACCCACAAAATGACATCACTGAAGCCATTTGATAAGATAGAAATCTTTCTGAAAGGGACACTCACATGACACCTCCCCCAAGAGCAAAAAATAAACCATCAACTTCAGAGATGGTTTCATTTGTCACCTTTTCACTTGCCCATTCCTAACACTTGACAATAAACATACATATATTTTAAAACACCAAAACAGGCAAATATTTACAATAATATAGTCCATTTTAGTTCTTTGTTTTTAACCATCGAATCTGCTTCTTTTCATCACATTCGTGACAAAGCATTGGCTATCACGTTTTCTCGTCCTGCCACATGTATAAGTTTTAAATTAAATGGCTGTAATAATAAACTCCATCGAAACAGTCTGGCATTTGTATTCTTAAATTTCTCCAAAACGTCAATGGATTATGATAAGTATATATAATTGTTTCAGACGAATTACTGGTGACATAAATGTTGAAATGCTGCAAAGCCAGCACCAAGCTCAAAGTTTCCTTTTCAATTGTTGAATACTTCCTCTGGCGATTATTTAGTTTTATGGAAAAATACTCAACAGGCTGCTCTGTTCCTTCGTCAACTTCTTACAAGAGCATAGCACCTATGCCCATATCACTCGCATCGATAGCCACCGTGAATGGTTTTGTGTAATTTGGAGTGGCCAAAACAGGAGCAGTGGTTAACACAGTCTTCAGGCCGTCAAATGCCTGTTGACACTCCGCCATCCACTGAAATTTGCTACCCTTCTTCCGCAAGTTCGTCAATGGAGCAACCACGTTGCTCAAATTCGGCACAAAGACACGGTAAAAAACTCATGCCAAGAAATCTTATTATTTCCCTTTGTGTCGAGGGTATTGGAAACTCCCCAATAATTTTTGCTTTCACATCCCGTGGGACCATTTGTCCATGTCTAATTGTATGGCCAAGGAACGTGACTTGGGCTTTTCCAAACTCACTTTTGGCTAGGTTTACCACCAAACCTGCCTCCTGAAGTCGATTGAATAACTCCATCAGATGCTTCAAATGTTCTTTCCATGTCTGACTAAAAATCACCAGATCGTCGATGTACACCACACAATTTGGTAATTCTGAAATGACCTTGTTAATTAACCGCTGAAATGTGGCTGGGGCGTTTTTCATGCCAAATGGCATAATTTTGAATTGATAATACCATTTGGAGTCACAAAAACTGAAATCTCCTTTGCCCTTTTTACCTTTAAGTAAATCCAATTTGGAGATAAAACTGATTGTCCCCTTCTCAATGCAGTCCTCCAACAGTGGGATAGGATAAGAATCTGTTCTTGTAACTGCATTAACCTTTCCACAGTCTCCACACAAACGTCCGGTTTCAGCACTATCACTAGCTGCAACCCACTTCAATTATGCCATTTTTAAGCATACTTTTAATTTCTTTTTGGACCTGTGCCTATTTTAGAGGGTGAAGTCGATATGGATGTTGTTTAATTGGCACAGCATTTCCCACATCTACATCATATATAACCATTTTAGTACTTCTCAACTTATCTCCACACACTTGCCCATGTGATATTAATAACTCTTTCAGGTCAGTTTGTTTTTCCTCTGGAGGGTAACTCAATAATTTATCCCAATTTTTAAGAACATCCTTGTTATCCAATTTAATTTGAGGAATGTCAAATTCAGAGTCATTTGGATTTGGTTCTTCACTTTGAGTTAGAATTACTAAAACCTCCTCCTTTTGCTCGCCTGTCCTTTCAAAATACTTTTTAAGCATATTCACATGACACACTCGGTGAGTTTTCCTTCTATCTGGCGTTCTTACCAAATAATTCACCTCACTCAATTTCCTTTCAATCTGATAAGGTCCACAAAACCTTGCTTTTAAAGGTTCGCCTACAACTGGTAACAATACTAAAACCTGATCTCCACTAGCAAATCTCTGAACTTTGACTTTCTTGTCCGCTTCCTGTTTCCATTACATGCTGTGCAACTTTTAAATGTTGTCTCGCCAATTCCCCTGCTCTATTTAATCGTTCCCTAAAATTTGACACATAATCCAATAATATAGTTTCAGACTGCTCACTCACCAATTTCTTCTTAATCAATTTAAGTGATCCTCTTACCTCATGACCAAAAATTAGTTCAAAAGGACTGAATTTGGTTGACTCATTAGGTGTATCCCTAATTGCAAACAATAAGAATGGAATTCCTTAATCCCAATCTTCTGGATAATCTTGACAATATGCCCTCAACATTGTCTTTAACGTCTGATGCAACCTTTCTAAGGCTCCCTGCAATTCTGGATGGTACGCAGTTGATTTAAATTGTTTTACTCCTTAGCTATCCATAACCCTGAGGTAAAATTTGATCCTTGATACGATTGTATTTCTGTGGGAAGTCCATATCTAGTAAAAAATTTAAGTAACTCCTCCACAATCTTTTTAGCTATAATATTGCATACTGGAATGGCCTCTGGAAACCTAGTAGAAACATCCATTATAGTCAAAAGATATTGATTCCCGGTTTTCGTTTTAGCAAGTGGTCCTACGCAATCAATTAAGACCCTTGTGAAAGGTTCTCAAATGCTGGAATGGGTATTAAGGGCGCTGGTTTTATCACTGCTTGAGGATTCCCTATCATTTGACATGTGTAACATGATCGACAAAATTTAACTACATCTTTATGTAGTCCAGGCCAATAAGAATATTTTTGTATTTTAGCTTGAGTTTTCCTTACTCCCAAATGACCTCCTACTGTTACATAGAACATAGAAAATACAGCACAGAACAGGCCCTTCGGCCCACGATGTTGTGCCGAACCTTTGTCCTAGATTAATCATAGGTTATCATAGAATTTACAGTGCAGAAGGAGGCCATTCGGCCCTTTGAGTCTGCACCGGCTCTTGGAAAGGGCACCCTACCCAAGGTCAACACCTCCACCCTATCCCCATAACCCAGTAATCCCACCCAACACTAAGAGCAATTTTGGACACTAAGGACAATTTATCATGGCCAATCCACCTAACCTGCACATCTTTGGACATGTGGGAGGAAACCGGAGCACCCGGAGGAAACCCACGCACACACGGGGAGGATGTGCAGACTCCGCACAGACAGTGACCCAAGCCGGAATCGAACCTGGGACCCTGGAGCTGTGAAGCAATTGTGCTATCCACAATGCTACCATGCTGCCCTTAAGAACAAATTAATCTACACTATATCGTGTCTCACTAACTTGATAGAGTTTTTCGAGGAGGTCACTGAGATGATTGATGCAGGTAGGGCAGTGGATGTTGTCCATATGGACTTCAGTAAGGCCTTTGACAAGGTCCTTCATGGTAGACTAGTACAAAAGGTGAAGTCACACGGGATCAGGGATGAGCTGGCAAGGTGGATACAGAACTGACTAGGTCATAGAAGGCAGAGAGTAGCAATGGAAGGATGCTTTTCTAATTGGAGGGCTGTGACCAGTGGTGTTCCACAGGGATCAGTGCTGGGACCTTTGCTGTTTGTAGTATATATAAATGATTTGGAGGAAAATATAACTGGTCTGATTAGTAAGTTTGCAGACGACACAAAGGTTGGTGGAATTGCGGATAGCGATGAGGACTGTCAGAGGATACAGCAGGATTTAGATTGTTTGGAGACTTGGGCGGAGAGATGGCAAATGTGAGGTAATGCATTTTGGAAGGTCTAATGCAGGTAGGGAATATACAGTGAATGGTAGAACCCTCAAGAGTATTGAAAGTCAAAGAGATCTAGGAGTACAGGTCCACAGGTCACTGAAAGGGGCAACACAGGTGGAGAAGGTAGTCAAGAATGCATACGGCATGCTTGCCTTCATTGGCCGGGGCATTGAGTATAAGAATTGGCAAGTCATGTTGCAGCTGTACAGAACCTTAGTTAGGCCACACTTGGAGTATAGTGTTCAATTCTGGTCGCCAGGAGACTTCCGGGTGCGGCGATGACCAGCTAAGTCGCACGTTTCGGCACCTCCCGTTTTAACGGACTTTTGGGCTCTTATCGGGAGCCCCAACGGCAATTTTCGAAGGCTAAACCCACTGTGAGGCGACATAGAAGGGAGTCCCCCCGGATGTGAATGGACAGAAGTGATAATAGTGGCCAGATTGCGGAGGATCCTCTGGAGCAGCGGCAAAGAAGGGAAGTGAGAAGCAAGATGGCAGCGGAGGGAGGCCAGTTGGTATGGGGCCTGGAACAGCAGGAGTTCCTCTGGCGATGTGTGGAGGAGCTCAAGAAGGAGGTGCTGCCGCCGATGGAGGGGTTAAAGGAGGCGCAGAAGACCCAAGAGATGGAGCTCCGTAGAGTGAATGCAAAAGCTGCCGAAAATGAGGACGAGATACAGGGCTTGGTGGTGAAGACGGAGACGCACGAGGCACTGCATAAGAGGTGTATGGAGAGACTGGAAGCCCTGGAAAATAGCTCGAGGAGGAAGAACTTAAGAATCTTGGGTCTTCCCGAAGGGGCAGAGGGAGTGGACGTTGGGGCGTATGTGAGCACGATGCTCCATACCTTAATGGGAGCTGAGGCCCCGACGGGCCCCCTGGAAGTGAAGGGAGCGTATCGAGTCCTCGTGAGAAGACTAAAGGCAGGAGAAATACCTTGAGCAATAGTGGTGAGGTTTCACCGCTACAAGGACAGGGAGATGGTCCTGAGATGGGCGAAAAAGACACGGAGCAGTAGGTGGGAGAACGCGGTGATCTGCGTGTATCAGGATTGGAGTGCGGAGGTGGCGAGAAGGAGGGCGAGTTTCAATCGGGCCAAGGCGGTGCTCCACAAGAGGAAAGTGAAGTTCGGAATGTTGCAGCCGGCAAGACTGTGGGTTACACACCAGGGTAAATACCACTACTTCGAGACGGCAGAAGGGGCGTGGACATTTATTGAAGAGGAGAAGTTGGACTAGATTGGAGAAAGAGTGTTTGAAATGAAGTAGTGAGGTGGTGGCAAGGGACTGTGAATCAGATGGGGGAAAATTTTCTTTCCCCTCGAAGGGGGGGACACGGAGAAATGTGGGCGCCGGTGGGGAAGGGGAGGGGGAAGGAGAGAGGGAACTGCGCCATCAGGGGCGGGGCCGAGAGGGAAGCACGGGCTTTGTCCCCGCGCTATGGAAATTGTGGCGGGAAAAGGGGGCGCAGGAAGGAGGGGGCCTCACATGATGGGAGGCTAAGGATAAACGGGGGAAGCCGAGGTCAGCCAGAGTTTGCTGACACCTGGAAGCAAAATGGGGGGAGCAACTAAGCTAGAGAGGGATCCAGCGGGGGGGGGGGGGGGGGGGGGGGTTAACTGGGTTGCTGCTGCTAAGGGGAAGGGGGAGCTATTACGGGATGGGATGGGAGGGCGCCATCGGGGGGATAAGTGGGTGCATGGGAACCGGGTGAGGAGCTGGTCTAAAAAAGGGGATGGCTAGTCGACGGGGGGGGGGGGGTAAAGAGCCCCCCAACCGGTTGATCAGGTGGAACGTCAGAGGGTTGAATGGGCCGATTAAGAGGGCAAGGGTACTTGCGCACCTAAAGAAGCTAAAGGCAGACGTGGTCATGCTTCAGGAGACGCACCTGAAACTGGCGGATCAGGTCAGATTAAGGAAAGGATGGGTGGGACAGGTATTCCACTCGGGCTTGGATGCAAAAAATAGAGGGGTGGCAATACTGGTGGGGAAACTGGTATTGTTTGAGGCGAAGAACATAGTGGCGGACAGTGGGGTAGATACGTGATAGTGAGTGGCAGACTGCAAGGTGAGGCGGCGGTGCTGGTGAATGTATATGCCCCGAACTGGGATGACGCGAACTTTATGAAGCGTATGTTGGGGCGCATCCCGGACCTGGAGATGGGAAAGTTGGTAATGTGGGGGGGGGGGGCTTCAACACGGTGCTGGACTCAGGGCTGGACCGGTCCAGATCTAGGACCGGGAGGAAGCCGGCAGCGGCCAATGTGCTTAAGGGCTTTATGGAGCAGATGGGAGGAGTGGATCCCTGGAGATTTACTAGGCCAAGGAGTAAAGAGTTTTCCTTCTTCTCCCATGTCCACAAAGTGTACTCCCGGATAGACTTCTTTGTCCTGGGTAGGGCGCTGATCCCGAAGGTGGCAGGAACGGAGTATTCGGCTATAGCCATTTCAGATCATGCCCCACATTGGGCAGATTTGGAAGTAGGAGAGGAAAAGGAACAGCGTTCACTCTGGAGATTAGATATGGGACTGTTGGCGGACGAGGGGGTATGTGTAAGGGTGAGGAGATGTATTGAAAGGTACCTGGAGACTAATGATGACGGAGAGGTCTGGGTGGTTAGAGGGGAGCTGATCTCCTAAAGGGCCCATAAGGGGAAACAAGAGGGTAAAGAAAGGGAGAGATTGTTGAGGGAGATTTTGAAGGTGGATAGGCAATATGCGGAGGCTCCAGATGAAGGGCTATACAGGGAAAGACGGAGATTGCACACGGACTTTGACTTGTTGACTACGGGTAAGTCGGAGGCACAATGGAGGAAAGCACAGGGAGTGCAGTATGAATATGGAGAGAAGGCGAGCCGGCTGCAGGCCCAACAACTTAGGAAGAGGGGGGCGGCGAGAGAGATCGGAGGGGTTAGAGACGAGGAGGGAAAGATGGAACGGGGAACTGAGAGGGTGAACGGGGTGTTTAAGGTATTTTACGAGAGGCTATATAAGACTCAACCCCCGGAAGGGAAAGAGGGAATGATGCGTTTCCTAGACCAGCTGGAGTTCCCGAAGGTTGAGGAACAGGAGATGACAGGACTGGGAGCGCAGATTGAGGTGGAGGAGGTGGTAAAAGGAATTGGGAACATGCAGGCAGGGAAGGCCCCGGGACTGGATAGGTTCCCGGTGGAGTTCTATAGGAAATACGTGGACCTGCTGGCCCCACTTCTGACGAGAACCTTTAATGAGGCTAGGGAAAGGGGGACACTATCCCCGACAATGTCAGAGGCGACGATATCGCTGATCCTGAAAAGAGACAAAGACCCGCTGCAGTGCGGGTCATACAGGCCTATTTCCCTCTTGAACGTAGATGCCAAGCTTCTGGCCAAGGTGATGGCGACGAGGATAGAGGACTGTGTCCCTGGGGTGGTGCATGATGATCAAACGGGGTTTGTTAAAGGGAGGCAATTGAATGCTAATATACGGCGGCTGCTGGGGGTGATGATGATGCCCCCACCGGAGGGGGAGGCGGAGATAGTGGTGGCGATGGATGCAGAGAAAGCATTTGATAGAGTGGAGTGGGACTACCTGTGGGAAGTACTGAGGAGATTTAGATTTGGAGAGGGGTTCATTAGATGGGTTCAGCTCCTGTACAGGGCCCCGATGGCAAGTGTGATCACAAATAGGCAACGATCTGACCACTTCCAACTTTTTAGGGGTACAAGACAGGGATGTCCCCTGTCCCCGTTACTGTTTGCGTTGGCAATTGAGCCATTGGCCATAGCGCTGAGGGGGTTACTTAGAGGAGGAGAAGAGCATTGGGTGTCATTATACACGGATGATTTGTTGTTGTATGTCGCGGACCCAGTGGAGGGGATGCCTGAGATAATGCAGACACTCAGGGAGTTTGGAGAATTTTCAGGATATAAATTGAATACGGGGAAGAGTGAACTGTTTGTGATGCACCCCGGGGAACAGGGCAGGGGAATAGACGATTTACCGTTGAGGAGGGTAACAAGGGATTTCCGGTATTTAGGGATCCAGGTGGCCAGGAACTGGGGAACCTTGCATAAGCTTAACTTGGCACGACTGGTAGAGCAGATGGAAGAGGACTTTAGGAGGTGGGGCATGGCGCCCCTGTCATTGGCGGGCAGGGTGCAGGCGGTTAAAATGGTGGTCCTTCCGAGGTTTCTTTTCGTGTTCCAGTGCCTGCCTGTACTGATTACAAAGGCCTTTTTTAAGAAGGTGGACAAGAGTATTATGAGCTTTGTATGGGCTGGAAAGACCCCAAGAGTAAAGAGGGGGTTCCTGCAGCGCAGTAGGGACAGGGGCGGACTGGCACTGCCGAGTCTAAGTGATTATTATTGGGCCGCCAACGGGTCAATGATATGTAAGTGGATGAGGGAAGGGGAAGGAGCGGCGTGGAAAAGACTGGAGATGGCGTCCTGTAGGGGAACTAGCCTAAAAGCACTGGCGACGGCGCCGTTGCCGTTCTCCCCGAAAAAATACACCACAAACCCAGTGGTGGTGGCAACTCTGAAAATTTGGGGGCAGTGGAGACGACATAAGGGAGTGACAGGTACCTCGGTGTGGTCCCCGATAAGGAACAATCATAGGTTCGTCCCGGGAAGGATCGATGGGGGATTTAAATCTTGGCAGCGAGCAGGAATTGCGAAGCTGAAGGACTTGTTCTTAGACGGGACGTTCGCGAGTTTGGGAGCACTGACAGAAAAATATGGGCTGCCACCGGAGAATGCATTTCGCTATATGCAAGTGAGGGCATTTGTGAGGCAACAGGTGAGGGAATTTCCGCAGCTCCCGGCGCAAAAGATCCAGGACAGAGTGATTTCGGGGGCATGGGTGGGTGATGGCAGGGTGTCAGATATATATAGGGAAATGAGAGACGAGGGGGAGACGATGGTAGAGGAGCTGAAGGGAAAATGGGAGGAGGAGCTGGGGGTAGAGATTGAGGAGGGGCTGTGGGCAGATGCCCTAAGTAGGGTAAACTCTTCGTCCTCGTGTGCCAGGCTCAGCCTGATACAATTCAAGGTTCTACACAGGGCGCATATGACTGGAGCAAGGCTGAGTAGATTTTTTGGAGTGGAGGATAGGTGCGGGAGATGCGCGGGAAGCCCGGCGAACCACACCCACATGTTCTGGTCATGTCCGGTATTGCATGGGTTCTGGGTGGGTGTGGCAAAAGTGATTTCAAAGGTGGTGGGGGTCCGGGTCGAACCAGGCTGGGGGTTGGCTATATTTGGGGTTGCAGATGAGCCGGGAGTGCAGGAGGCGAGAGAGGCCGATGTTTTGGCCTTTGCATCCCTAGTAGCCCGGCGAAGGATTCTACTTATGTGGAAAGAAGCTAAACCCCCGGGCGTGGAGGCCTGGATAAACGACATGGCAGGGTTCATAAAATTGGAGCGGATAAAGTACGCACTAAGAGGTTCGGCTCAAGGGTTCATCAGGCGGTGGCAACCGTTCCTCGACTATCTCGCAGAGCGATAAGGGAAAATAGGAAAGGCAGCAGCAGCAACCCGGGGGGGGGGGGGGGGGGTGCGGAGGACTCATTTGGGTCCTCAAGGGTTTTATGTGTGTGTTTATATATTAGTTATTTATATTAGATTTTACGAAGTTACTATTTTAGTTACTATTTCTGTTATTTCTTATTTTGTTGTTGGCAGTTGCCGTTAGTTAGTATATTATTTATTTAAAAACGATCAATGTATATATTATTACAAAGTTGTAAAATGGGGAATTTTTGTTTTTGTTTGATCGAAAAACTTTAATAAAATATATATATATTTTTTTAAATTCTGGTCGCCACACTACCAGAAGGATGTGGAGGCTTTAGAGAGGGTGCAGAAGAGATTTACCAGAATGTTGCCTGGTGTGGAGGGCATTAGCTATGAGGAGCGGTTGAATAAACTCGGTTTGTTCTCACTGGAACGAAGGAGTTTGAGGGGAGACCTGATAGAGGTCTACAAAATTATGAGGGGCATAGACAGAGTGGATAGTCAGAGGCTTTTCCCCAGGGTAGAGGGGTCAATTACTAGGGGGCATAGGTTTAAGGTGAGAGGGGCAAGGTTTCGAGTAGATGTACGAGGCAAGTTTTTTTACACAGAGGGTATTGGTGCCTGGAACTCGCTACCGGAGGAGGTGGTGGAAGCAGGGACGATAGTGACATTTAAGGGGCATCTTGACAAATACATGAATAGGATGGGAATAGAGGGATACGGACCCAGGAAGTGTAGAAGATTGTAGTTTAGTCGGGCAGCATGGTCGGCACGGGCTTGAAGGGCTGAAGGGCCTGTTCCTGTGCTGTACATTTCTTTGTTCTTTGTATAGCATTCTACCGTAATCCATGTACCTATCCAATAGCTGCTTGAAGGTCCCTAATGTTTCCGACTCAACTACTTCCACAGGCAGTGCATTGCATGCACCCACTACTCTCTGGGTAAAGAACCTACCTCTGACATCCCCACTATATCTTCCACCATTCACCTTAAATTTATGTCCCCTTGTAATGGTTTGTTCCACCTGGGGAAAAAGTCTCTGACTGTCTACTCTATCTATTCCCCTGATCATCTTGTAAACCTCTATCAAGTCGCCCCTCATCCTTCTCCGTTCTAATGAGAAAAGGCTCTCAACCTTTCCTCGTAAGACCTACTCTCCATTCCAGGCAACATCCTGGTAAATCTCCTTTGCACCTTTTCCAAAGCTTCCACATCCTTCCTCATGTGCTACTCGCAACACCTCCTTTCTGTACCCTACCGGCAATACTACTTGATGAACTTCTGCCCACTTTTCACCCCCTACATCTGTAAAGGTCTCCATTTTCTCATCAAGACATCACTTTTAAGGTAATAACATTCTGGTAGACACTTAGGTTACTCTCCGTGTATGCTTTCTGATACATCCATTTTATTTCTATATCTTTCTGTTAAAACTGCCAATTTTCCTAAACTAAAAATATCCGCCTCATCCTCCACCTGTTCTTCTCTTTTCCAGCCGTCTGATCAAAAATCGTTTCAGATAATTGAACTTCAACTTTATCTTCACTCTTTGATTTCTCCTGACTTTGCGACCTTGTTAGGGCACAGAAACCTTCCAGAAATGTGGTCAAACTATAATACCCAGCCATCAGACGACTTGTGGCAGTCATCTTTGGCCAATGTCTTTTCTTGTCTTTAAAAAGTCCTTGTTAAACAGTTCAATATAATTCGCTCAGCGGAGGTGGTTCGCTCGGAGGTGGCAGCCATTCATCGACTTCTTCGAGGAGAATTGACCGTCAGAGACGGGGGTGGGGGGGGGGGGGAATGAAGGAGAGGCATGGAAGTGACGAATAAGAGCAGAGAATCTAATTATGGGTAGTTAGGGCTGGGTGGAGTTGGTTATGTTATTGTGGGTTTTTTGTGTGTGTTGGGTCACCTTGTTTTTTAAAATGTTAAAATTATACATGCCTCAATAAAATATTTTCTAAAAAAAACCAGTTCAATATAGGTTTGTAATATAAGTCAGCTGAGTAAATGACAGGTTGTTATCACTCATGCACAAATCCCATCATTGTGACGTGATACCCTCCTGAACATTCTGATTCTGCAATTGCTGAATAACTGACTGCACCAAATGACTCTCATCAGGGCTGAGCAGACTCGAAAATACCGGTATCGAGCCCCTTGATGGAACCAGCATCGCAAGCAAACTCCCAGCTACGGGGGATCAATTCATCGAAGAAACCTTCCTGATCAGGAAGGACAGCAAAACTTGTGAATTTCCGATGCATTCAACTCCAGTGACGGTAAACTAAAGCTTGCTTTTATCAGCAAGGTATCCATGTGGTGAGGGCACAGAGGTGTGTGATATTCCCCAATGCCCCACTGATAATCAATGTGAGTTAGACTGCCTCACTGTGTGATATTCCCCAACTCCTTGCTGATGGTCAATGTGAGGTGGAGACTGTCTCATTGTGTGATATTCAATGTGAGGTGGAGACTGTCTCATTGTGTGATATTCCCCACCACCTTGCTAATGGTCAATGTGAGGTGGTGACTATCTCACTGTGTGATATTCCCCAACTCCTTGCTGATTGTCAATGTGAGGTGGAGACTGTCTCACTGTGTGATATTCCCCAACTCCATGTTGATGGTCAATGTGAAGTGGAGACTGTCTCACTGTGTGATAAGGAAGGCACGGTAGCACAGTGGTTAGCGCTGTTGCTTCACAGCTCGAGGGTCCCAGGTTCGATTCCCGGCTTTGATCAGTGTCTGTGTGTAGTCTGCACATTCTCCCCGTGTCTGCATGGGTTTCATCCGGGTGCTCCGGTTTCCTTCCGCAGTCCAAAGATGTGCAGGTAAGAGGGACTAGCCAAGCTAAATTGCCCTTCAAACAAAGAAAAGTATAGCACAGGAACAGGCCCTTCGGCCTTCCAAGCCTGTGCCGACCATGCTGCCCGTCGAAACTAAAATCTTCCACACTTCCGGGGTCCATATCCCTCTATTCCATCCTATTCATGTATTCATCAAGATGCCCCTGAAACGTCACTATCGTCCCTGCTTTAACCACCTCCTCCGGCAGCGAGTTCCAGGCATCCACTACCCTCTGTGTAAAAAATACCTGCCTCGTACATCTCCTCTAAACTTTAAACCTATGCCCCCTAGTAATTGACCCCGCTACCCTGGGAAAAAGCCTCTGACTATCCACTCTGTCTATGCCCCTCATAATTTTGTAGACCTCGCTCAGGTCGCCCCTCAACCTCCGTCATTCCAGTGAGAACAAACCAAATTTGTTCAGAAATATTCAGACTGGAGTCCAGTTACTAGTGGTGTACCGCAAGGATCTGTTTCGGGACCACTGCTGTTTGTCATTTTTATAAATGACCTGGAGGAGGGCGTAGAAGAATGGGTGAGTAAATTTGCAGATGACACTAAAGTCGGTGGAGTTGTGGACAGTGCGGAAGGATGTTACAAGTTACAGAGGGACATAGATAAGCTGCAGCGCTGGGCTGAGAGGTGGCAACTGGAGCTTAATGCAGAAAAGTGTGAGGTGATTCATTTTGGAAGGAATACCAGGAAGACAGCGTACTGGGCTAATGGTAAGATTCTTGGCAGTGTGGATGAGCAGAGAGATCTCGGTGTCCATGTACAAAGAACCCTGAAAGTTGCCACCCAGGTTGAGAGGGTTGTTAAGAAGGCATACGGTGTGTTAGCTTTTATTGGTAGAGGGATTGAGTTTCGGAGCCATGAGGTCATGTTGCAGCTATACAACACCCTGGTGCGGCCGCATTTGGAGTATTGCGTGCAATTCTGGTCGCCGCATTATAGGAAGGATGTGGAAGCATTGGAAAGGATGCAGAGGAGATTTACCAGAATGTTGCCTGGTATGGAGGGAAGATCTTATGAGGAAAGGCTGGGGGACTTGAGGCTGTTTTCGTTAGAGAGAAGAAGGTTAAGAGGTGTCTTAAGTGAGGCATACAAGATGATCAGAGGATTGGATAGGGTGGACAGTGAGAGCCTTCTTCCTTGGATGGTGATGTCTAACACGAGGGGACATAGCTTTAAATTGAGGGGAGATAGATATAAGACAGATATCAGAGGTAGGTTCTTTACTCAGAGAGTAGTAAGGGCGTGGAATGCCCTGCCTGCAACAGTAGTGGACTCGCCAACACTAAGGGCATTCAAATGGTCATTGGATAGACATATGGACGATAAGGGAATAGTGTAGATGGGCTTTAGAGTGGTTTCACAGGTCGGTGCAACATCGAGGGCTGAAGGGCCTGTACTGCGCTGTAATGTTCTATGTTCTATTTACTCAACCTTTCCTCATAGGTAATGCCCTCCATACCAGGCAACATTCTGGTAAATCTCTTCTGCACCCTCTCTAAAGCCTCCACCTCCTTCTGGTAGTGTGGCAACCAGAATTGAACACTATACTCCAAGTGTGGCCTAACTAAGGTTCTATACAGCTGCAACATGACTTGCCAATTTATGTACTCAATGCCCCGGCCAATGAAGGCAAGCATGCCGTATGCCTTCTTGACTACGTTCTCCACCTAGATTGCCCCTTTCAGTGACCTGTGGACCTGTACACCTAGATCTCTCTGACTGTCAATACTCTTGAGGGTTCTACCATTCACTGCATATTCCATACCTGCATTAGACCTTCCAAAATGCATTACCTCACATTTGGCTGGATTAAACTCCATCTGCCATCTCTCCGCCCAAGTCTCCAAACGATCTAAATCCTGCTGTATCCTCTGACAGTCCTCATCGCTATCCGCAATTCTACCAACCTTTGTGTCGTCTGCAAACTTACTAATCAGACCAGTTACATTTTCCTCCAAATTATTTATATATACTACGAATAGCAAAGGTCCCAGCACTGATCCCTGCGGAGTACCACTAGTCACAACCCTCCAATCAGAAAAGCACCCTTCCATTGCTACTCTCTGCCTTCTATGACCTAGCCAGTTCTGTATCCACCTTGCCAGCTCACCCCTGATCCCGTGTGACTTCACCTTTTGTACTAGTCTACCATGAGGGACCTTGTCCAAGGCCTTACTGAAGTCAATATAGACAACATCCACTGCCCTACCTGCATCAATCATCTTTGTGACCTCCTCGAAAAACTCTGTCAAGTTAGTGAGACACGACCTCCCCTTCACAAAACCATGCTGCCTCTTGCTAATAGTCCATTTGCTTCCAAATGGGAGTAGATCCTGTCTCAAAGAATTCTCCAGTAATTTCCCTACCACTGACGTAAGGCTCACCGGCCTGTAGTTTCCTGGATTATCCTTGCTACCTCAGTGTCTTAAAAAGGTGAGGTGGGGTTAATGGGTTACGGGGATAGGGTGGGTTGGGGTGGGCTTAAGTAAGGTGCTCTTTCCAAGGGCCGGTGCAGACTCAATGGGCCGGGTGGCCTCCATTTGCACTGTAAATTCTATGATTCTATAACACGCTGCGAATGGTCACTGCGAAGTAGAGACTGTCTCACTGTGTGATATTCCCAAATTCTCTGCTGATGGTTACCGTGAGATGAAGTAGAGACAATCTCACTGTGTGATATCCCCAATACCCTGCTGATGTTCACCGTCAGGTAGACTGTCTCACTGTCTCCAATTTCCCATCTCCCTGCTGATGGTCAATGTGAGGACGAGACTGTCTCACTGTGTGATATTCTCCACCACCCTGCTGATGGTCAATGTGAGGTGAAGACTGTCTCACTGTGTGATATGCCCCAGCTCCCTGCTGATGGTCTATGTGAGGTGGACACTGTCTCATTGTGAAATTCCCCAACTCCCTGCTGATGGTCAATGTGAGGTAGAGACTGTCTCATTGTGTGATATTCTCCAACTCCCTGCTGATGGTCAATGTGAGGTGGAGACTGTCTCATTGTGTGATATTCCCCAACTCCCTGCTGATGGTCAATGTGAGGTGGACACTGTCTCGTTGTGTGATATTCCCCAACTCCCTGCTGATGGTCAATGTGAGGTGGACACTGTCTCACTGTGTGATATTCCCCAACTCCCTGCTGATGGTCAATGTGAGGTGGAGACTGTCTCACTGTGTGATATTCCCCAACTCGCTGCTGATGGTCAATGTGAGGTGGAGACTGTCTCACTGTGTGATATTCCCCAACTCCCTGCTGATGGTCAATGTGAGGTGGAGACTGTCTCACTGTGTGATATTCCCCAACTCGCTGCTGATGGTCAATGTGAGGACGAGACTGTCTCACTGTGTGATATTCTCCAACTCCTTGCTGATGGTCAATGTGAGGTGGAGACTGTCTCACTGTGTGATATTCCCCACCACCCTGCTGATGGTCAATGTTAGGTGCAGACTGTCTCACTGTGTGATATTCCCCAACTCCCTGTTGATGGTCAATGTGAAGTGGAGACTGTCTCACTGTGTGATAAGGAAGGCACGGTAGCACAGTGGTTAGCACTGTTGCTTCACAGCTCGAGGGTCCCAGGTTCGATTCCCGGCTTGGATCAGTGTCTGTGGAGTCTACACGTTCTCCCCGTGTCTGCATGGGTTTCCTCCGGGTGCTCCAGTTTCCTTCCGCAGTCCAAAGATGTGCAGGTTAGATGGACTGGCCAAGCTAAATTGCCCTTCAAACAAAGAAAAGTATAGCACAGGAACAGGCCCTTTGGCCTTCCAAGCCTGTGCCGACCATGCTGCCCGTCGAAACTAAAACCTTCCACACTTCCCTCTATTCCATCCTATTCATGTATTTGTCAAGATGCCCCTTAAACGTCACTATCGTCCCTGCTTCCACAACCTCCTCCGGCAGCGAGTTCCAGGCATCCACTACCCTCTTTGTAAAAAAAACCTGCCTCGTACATCTCCTCTAAACCTGAAACCTATGCCCCCTAGTAATTGACCCCGCTACCCTGGGAAAAAGCCTCTGACTATCCACTCTGTCTATGCCCCTCATAATTTTGTAGACCTCTATCAGGTCGCCCCTCAACCTCCGTCGTTCCAGTGAGAACAAACCGAGTTTGTTCAGAAATGTTCAGAGTGGAGTCCAGTTACTAGTGGTGTACCAGAAGGATCTGTTTTAGGACCACTGCTGTTTGTCATTTTTTTAAATTACCTGGAGGAGGGCGTAGAAGGATGGGTGAGTAAATTTGCAGATGACACTAAAGTCGGTGGAGTTGTGGACAGTGCGGAAGGATGTTATAAGTTTGCACTGAGTTCTGAATTTGGTGCATTTAAGTGCTAAAGTGAGAGTTTGGTGACTGAGGGAGTATAAGGCTTCATTTTTATCTAAAGTCTAGTCTTTCTTTTATTTAGTTAATTAACTTAAAAGTTTCTGTTTGGTTTAGAAGAAGGTGAATTTTCAATCAGCTTTAAACAAAGGTTCTACTTGTAGGTACTTGCAGCTGGAGCTTGTTAATTAGTTAATTGGATTAGGCCAGTTTTCAGAGGCTAGATTCACAGTATAAAAGTGATCCCCTACAGTGCAGACTTTGTTTGCACTGAGTGCTGAATTTGGTACATTTGAGTGCGATAGTGAGAGTTTGGTGACTGAGGGAGTGCTGAATTTGGTGCATTTGAGTGCTATAGTGAGAGTTTGATGACTGAGGAAGTTAGGTGAGGAGGGAGTAAAGTGTTCCTTTCATTTTGTTTCCTACATTTCCGCAAAGAGTGAGAAGAGAGCCAGGAGTTTACAGGGAGTGCAGCTGACTGGGAGCAGAGTCGGAGGGCGGAGGTCCAGTTGGTCCACAGGGCAGCTATATTCTGTAAGGTAATAGGGGATGGAGGCTAGGCCAGTTGCATGCTCCTCCTGTAGGATGTGGGTGGTGATGGATACCACCGGTGTCCCCGCTGACTATACCTGCGGGAAGTGCACCTAACTCCAGCTCCTCAAAGACCGTGTTAGGGAACTGGAGCTGAAGCTGGATGAACTTCGGATCATCCGGGAGGCAGAGGGGGTGATAGAGAAGAGTTACAGGAAGGTAACCACACCCAAGGTACAGGACAAGAATAGCTGGGTTACAGTCAGGGGAAAGAAAACAAACAGGCAGACAGTGCAGGGATCCCTCGGGGCCGTTCCCCTTCAAAACAAGTATACCGTTTTGGATGCTGTTGGAGGGGATGACCTAACGGGGGCAAGGCCCTAGCAGCCAGGTCTCTGGCACTGAGTCTGGCTCTGGGGCTCAGAAGGGAAGGGGGATGAATAGAAAAGCAATAGTAGTAGGAGATTCAATGGTTAGGGGAATAGATAGGAGATTCTCTGGTCGCGAGCGAGACTCCCGGAAGGTATGTTGCCTCCCGGGTGCCAGGGCCAGGGATGTCTCGGATCATGTCTTCAGGATCCTTACGGGGGAGGGGGAGCAGCCAAAAGTCGTGGTGCACATTGGTACCAACGACGTAGGTAGGAAAAGAGGTGTGGAGGTAATAAACGAGTTTAGGGAGTTAGGCTGGAAGTTAAAAGCCAGGACAGACAGAGTTGTCATCTCTGGTTTGTTGCCGGTGCCACGTGATAGCGAGGCTAGGAATAGGGAGAGAGTGCAGCTGAACACGTGGCTGCAGGAATGGTGTAGGAGGGAGGGCTTCAGGTATTTGAATAATTGGGGCGCATCCTGGGGAAGGTGGGACCTGTACAAGCAGGACGGGTTGCATCTGAACCAGAGGGGCACCAATACCCTGGGAGGGAGGTTTTCTAGTACTCTTCCGGAGGGTTTAAACTAATTTAGCAGGGGAATGGGAACCGGATTTGTAGTCCAGCAACTAAGGTAGCCGATGTTCAGGATGCCAAAGCGTGTAGTGAGGCAGTGGGGAAGGGAACACTGACAAAGGAGAGTACTTGCAGGCACGGAGATGGGTTGAAGTGTGTGTACTTCAACGCAAGAAGCATCAGGAATAAGGTGGGTGAACTTAAGGCATGGATCGGTACTTGGGACTACGATGTGGTGGCCATCACGGAAACTTGGATAGAAGAGGGGCAGAAATGGTTGTTGAAGGTCCCTGGTTATATATGTTTCAATAAGATTCGGGAGGGTGGTAAAAGAGGTGGGGGGTGGCATTGTTAATTAGAGATAGTATAACTGCTGTAGAAAGGCAGTTCGAGGAGTATCTGCCTACTGAGGTAGTATGGGTTGAAGTCAGAAATAGGAAAGGAGCAGTCACCTTGTTAGGAGTTTTCTATAGGCCCCCCAATAGTAGCAGAGATGTGGAGGAACAGATTGGGAAACAGATTTTGGAAAGGTGCAGAAGTCACAGGGTCGTAGTCATGGGTGACTTTAACTTCCCAAACATTGAGTGGAAACTCTGGGGCTGGTTTAGCACAGGGCTAAAAAGCTGGCTTTTAAAGCAGACCAAGGCAGGCCAGCAGCACGGTTCAATTCCCATACCAGCCTCCCCCAACAGGTGCCGGAATGTGGCGACTAGGGGCTTTTCACAGTAACTTCAATTTGAAGCCTACTTGTGACAATAAGCGATTTTCATTTCATTTCATTTCATTTTCATTTCAACTCTTTAGATCAAATAGTTTGGATGGGGTGGTATTTGTGCAGTGTGTCCAGGAAGCTTTTCTAACACAGTATGTAGATTGTCCGACCAGAGGAGAGGCAATATTGGATTTGGTACTTGGTAATGAACCAGGACAAGTGATAGATTTGTTAGTGGGGGAGCATTTTGAAGATAGTGACCACAATTCTGTGACTTTCACTTTAGTAATGGAGAGGGATAGGTGCGTGCAACAGGGCAAGGTTTACAATTGGGGGAAGGGTAAATACGATGTTGTCAGACAAGAATTGAAGTGCATAAGTTGGGAACATAGGCTGTCAGGGAAGGACACAAGTGAAATCTGGAACTTGTTCAAGGAACAGGTACTACGTGTCCTTGATATGTATGCCCCTGTCAGGCAGGGAAGAGATGGTCGAGTGAGGGAACCATGGTTGACAAGAGAGGTTGAATGTCTTGTTAAGAGGAAGAAGGAGACTTATGTAAGGCTGAGGAAACAAGGTTCAGACAGGGCGTTGGAGATATACAAGATAGCCGGGAGGGAACTGAAGAAAGGGATTAGGAGAGTTAAGAGAGGGCATGAACAATCTTTGGCGGGTAGGATCAAGGAAAACCCCAAGGCCTTTTACACATCTGTGAGAAATATGAGAATGACTAGAGCGAGGGTATGTCCGATCAAGGACAGTAGCGGGAGATTGTGTATTGAGTCTGAAGAGATAGGAAGGTCTTAAACGAGTACTTTTCTTCTGTATTTACAAATGAGAGGGGCCATATTGTTGGAGAGGACAGTGTGAAACAGACTGATAAGCTCGAGGAAATACTTGTTAGGAAGGAAGATGTGTTGGGCATTTTGAAAAACTTGAGGATAGACAAGTCCCCCGGGCCTGACGGGATATATCCAAGGATTCTATGGGAAGCAAGAGATGAAATTGCAGAGCCGTTGGCAATGATCTTTTCGTCCTCACTGTCAACAGGGGTGGTACCAGGGGATTGGAGAGTGGCGAATGTCGTGCACCTGTTCAAAAAAGGGACTAGGGATAACCCTGGGAATTACAGGCCAGTTAGTCTTACTTCGGTGGTAGGCAAAGTAATGGAAAGGGTACTGAAGGATAGGATTTCTGAGCATCTGGAAAGACACTGCTTGATTAGGGATAGTCAGCACGGATTTGTGAGGGGTAGGTCTTGCCTTACAAGTCTTATTGGATTCTTTGAGGAGGTGACCAAGCATGTGGATGAAGGTAAAGCAGTGGATGTAGTGTACATGGATTTTAGTAAGGCATTTGATAAGGTTCCCCATGGTAGGCTTCTGCAGAAAGTAAGGAGGCATGGGATAGTGGGGAATTTGGCCAGTTGGATAACGAACTGGCTAGCCGATAGAAGTCAGAGAGTGGTGGTGGATGGCAAATATTCAGCCTGGATCCCACTTACCAGTGGCGTACCGCAGGGATCAGTTCTGAGTCCTCTGCTGTTTGTTGGATTGGATTGGATTGGATTTGTTTATTTTCACGTGTACCGAGGTACAGTGAAAAGTATTTTTCTGCGAGCAGCTCAACAGATCATTAAGTACATGAGAAGAAAAGGGAATAGAAGAAAATACATAATTGGGAAACACAACATATACAATGTAACTACATAAGCACTGGCATCGGATGAAGCATACAGGGTGTAGTGTTAATGAAGTCAGTCCATAAGAGGGTCATTTAGGAGTCTGGTGACAGTGGGGAAGAAGCTGTTTTTGAGTCTGTTCGTGTGTGTTCTCAGACTTCTGTATCTCCTGCCCGATGGAAGAAGTTGGAAGAGTGAGTAAGCCGGGTGGGAGGGATCTTTGATTATACTGCCCGCTTTCCTCAGGCAGCGGGAGGTGTAGATGAAGTCAATGGATGGGAGGCAGGTTTGTGTGATGGACTGGGCGTCTATCCCGTCTGGGCCCGTCGCCTTCCGAGGGTTCACTTTCAGGAAGGCCAATCTGACTTCGGAAGCTGTGATGGTGGGTATGGGTGAATTATGGGCTGCTGGGGCACTCGCCAGCGGATTGTTGGTTACCCGCTCGAACCGAGCATAGAATGCATTGAGTTCATCGGGGGGGGGGGGGTGCGCTGCTGCCAGAGATACTGTTCGGCTTCGATTTGTAGCCCGTTATGTTGTTTAGTCCTTGCCACAACCGCCGAGAGTCTGTCTGTGACTCTAGCTTGGTTTGATATTCTCTCTCGGCATTCCGAATGGCTTTGTGGAGGTCGTACCTGGATTTCTTGTATAGGTCAGGGTCGTCTGCCTTGAACGCCTCAGATCTGTCCTTCAGTAGGGAGTCAATCTCGCGATTGAGCCATGGTTTCCGGTTGGGGAACGCGCGTACTGCTTTCTTTGGCACGCAGTCGTCCACACATTTGCTGATGAAGTCTGTGACGGTGGTGGCATACTCATTTAAGTTGGTCGCTGAGTTCTTAAATATGGACCAGTCCACTGTCTCTAAGCAGTCACGTAAGAGCTCTTCTGTCTCCTCGGACCAGCACTGCACAACCTTCTTAGCTGGATTCTCCCGCTTGAGTTTCTGCTTGTATGCCTGGAGAAGTCTTATGGTCTGATTTCCCAAAGTGCTGTCGGGGGATGGAACGGTAGGCGCCCTTGATTTTTGAGTAGCAGTGGTCAAGAGTGTTGTCGCCCCTGGTTGGACAGGAGATATGCTGGTGGAATTTTGGCAGTACACTCTTGAGGTTGGCCTTGTTGAAGTCTCCGGCCACGATGAACAAGGCATGTTTCGTAGTTGTTTATTACTGTGTATAGTTCGTCCAGCGCCTTCCTCACTACTGCCTGGGGTGGGATGTAGACCGCTGTGATAATGGCTGAAGTGAACTCAAGTGGAAGATAATATGGGCGGCACTTCACGGTCAGGTATTCCAGGTCTGGGAGCAGTAGGTCTCCAGAGTCGCCACATCCAAGCACCAGGAGGAGCTGATGAGGAGGCAAACCCCTCCACCCTTCGCTTTGCCTGATGATGCCGTGCAGTCCGCCCGGTGAATTGAGAAGCCTTCAGGTTGTATGGCATAGTCCGGTGAGGCAGGGGTGAGCCATATCTCTGTGAAACAGAGCACACAGCAGTCTCTTACTTCCCTCTGAGAGGTAAGTCTGGCGTTAAGTTCATCCAGCTTGTTTCCGATCGCTTGGACGTTTGCCAGGAGTATGCTGGGGAGAGAGGTCTTGAAACCGCGTTGCTTCAGTCTAACCTGCAGACCGCCGCGTTTCCCTCGCTTTCTCGGTCGGCGGCTGCTGCTGGATGATCCTGGGATCCAATGGCCGATGTCAGCTCTTGTGGAAGGTAGGTGGTTGCGTCTGGCGGGGTCCAGGGCGCTGGCGGGGACCAGGGCGCTGTTTACGTATCTGGGGTCGCGTCTGGCAGGGTCCCGGGCACTGGTTGAGGTAGAGGGGTTGCTAGGGGGGCATGTTTGCGGTCCGGATGGGTCCCGGCGTTCTGCGGGCACGGGAATACCTTGCAGTGCGTTCGGGTCCTCATGCGCGGTCTCCGCCGTTTTGGGGGTCCTGGGTCGTGGGCAGTGGCATCCTGAGGCAGGTTGGGCTGGGTCCCGTGGTCTGTTCCCTCCCTGGGCGCTCCTGGGGTCCGGTCTTGAAGTAGGCCCGGTCGAGTCTCCACGTGGATTTTTCTTTCTTCCATCACCAGGTAGGTCGGGTCGCTGGGCGGGCCTCTCCGGGTCGGGTCGCTGGGCTGGTCTCTGGGGGTCGCGCTGGGCCGGGTCTTGCCGTCGGGGGTCGGGTCAGGAGCTCCGGGGACTGGGCAAGGCAATCCGGGGGCTGGCGTCGGTAGTTAGGCCGGGTTTGGTGCTCCGAGGTCCAGGTCGGCTCCAAATCCAGGTCGGGTTCACTTCCGGTTTGGGCCCGATCTTCTTCCAATCGGGTCAGGTCGGGTCGGGTCAAAAGGTCTTCAAGGGCCTCGGAGGATGTTCAAGCCTGCAAGAGAGGATAAAAGAGAGAGGTTAGTAATAATGTTAGTTTTAGAATTAATTTTTAAAAGATTAGAACAAGTATAAGTTAAGTAAAAAGTGGATCTGTTTGGGAGAGCTCGCAGAGAGTCGCCTCGCTCCGTAGCGCCATCATGGTAAACAAGTCACTTGGTGATTTCCATTAATGACTTGGATGAGGGAGTTGAAGGGTGAGTCAGTAAATTTGCAGACGATACGAAGATTGGTGGAGTTGTGAATAGTGAGGAGGGCTGTTGTCGGCTGCAAAGAGGCATAGATATGATGCAGAGCTGGGCTGAGAAGTGGCAGATGGAGTTAACCCTGAAAAGTGTGTCCATTTTGGAAGGACAAATATGAATGCGGAATACAGGGTTAACAGTTGAACAACAAACAAAGAACAAAGCCCGTGCCGACCATGCTGCCTGACTAAACTACAATCTTCTACACTTCCTGGGTCCGTATCCCTCTATTCCCATCCTATTCATGTATTTGTCAAGATGCCCCTTAAATGTCACTATCGTCCCTGCTTCCACCACCTCCTCTGGTAGCGAGTTCCAGGCACCCACTACCCTCTGCGTAAAAAACTTGCCTCGTACATCTACTCTAAACCTTGCCCCTCTCACCTTAAACCTATGCCCCCTAGTAATTGACCCCTCTACCCCAGGCAAAAGCCTCTGACTATCCACCCAGTCAATGTCCCTCATAATTTTGTAGACCTCTATCAGGTCGCCCCTCAACCTCCTTCGTTCCAGTGAGAACAAACCGAGTTTATTCAACCGCTCCTCATAGCTAATGCCCTCCATACCAGGCAACATTCTGGTAAATCTCTTCTGCACCCTCTCTAAAGCCTCCACATCCTTCTGGTAGTGTGGCGACCAGAATTGAACACTATCCAAGTGTGGCCTAACTAAGGTTCTAAGAGTTCTTGGCAATGTGGAGGAGCAGAGAGATCTTGGGGTCTGTGATCATACATCTTTGAAAGTTGCCACTCAAGTCGATTGAGCTGTGAAGAAGGCCTATGGTGTGCTAGCGTTCATTAACAGAGGGATTGAATTTAAGAGCCGTGAGGTGATGATGCAGCTGTACAAAACTTTGGTACGGCCACATTTGGAGTACTGTGTACAGTTCTGGTTGCCTCATTTTAGGAAGGATGTGGAAGCTTTGGAAAAGGTGCAAAAGAGATTTACCAGGATGTTGCCTGGAATGGTGAGTACGTCTTACAAGGAAAGGTTGAGGGTGCTAGGCCTTTTCTCATTAGAACGGAAAAGGATGAGGGGCGACTTGATAGAGGTTTATAAGATGATCAGGGAAATAGATAGAGTAGACAGTCAGAGACTTTTCCCCCGGCTGGAACAAACACAAGGGGACATAAATTTAAGGTGAATGGTGGAAGATATAGGGGGGATGTCAGAGGTAGGTTCTTTACCCAGAGAGTAGAGGGGGCATGGAATGCACTGCCTGTGGAAGTCGTTGAGTTGGAAACATTAGGGACCTTCAAGCAGCTATTGGACAGGTATATGGATTACGTTAAAATGATATAGTGTAGATTTATTTGTTCTTAAGGGCTGCACGGTAGCATTGTGGATAGCACAATTGCTTCACAGCTCCAAGGTCCCAGGTTTGATTCCGGCTTGGGTCACTGTCTGTGCGGAGTCTGCACATCCTCCCCGTGTGTGCGTGGGTTTCCTCCGGGTGCTCCGGTTTCCTCCCACAGTCCAAAGATGTGCAGGTTAGGTGGATTGGCCATGATAAATTGCCCTTAGTTTCCAAAATTTGCCCTTCGTGTTGGGTGGAGGTGTTGACCTTTCCAAGAGCCGTTGCAGACTCGATGTGCTGGGTGGCCTCCTTCTGCACTGTAAATTCAATGATAATCTATGATTAATCTAGGACAAAGGTTCGGCACAACATCGTGGGCCGAAGGGCCTGTTCTGTTCTGTATTTTTCTATGTTCTAAGTTACAGAGGGATATATATAAGCTGCAGCGCTGGGCTGAGAGGTGGCAAATGGAGTTTAATGCAGAAAAGTGTGAGGTGATTCATTTTGGAAGGAATAACAGGAAGACAGAGTACTGGGCTAATGGTAAGATTCTTGGCAGTGTGGATGAACAGAGAGATCTAGGTGTCCATGTTCGTAGATCCCTGAAAGTTGCTACCCAGGTTGAGAGGGTTGTTAAGAAGGTGTACGGTGGGTTAGCTTATATTGGTAGAGGGATTGAGTTTCGGAGCCATGAGGTCATGTTGCAGCCGTACAAAACTCTGGTGCGGCCGCATTTGGAGTATTGCGTGCAATTCTGGTCGCCGCATTATAGGAAGGATGTGGAAGCATTGAAAAGGGTGCAGAGGAGATTTACCAGAATGTTGCCTGGAATGGAGGGAAGATCTTATGAGGAAATGCTGAGGGACTTGAGGCTGTTTTCGTTAGAGAGAAGAAGGCTAAGAGGTGACTTAATTGAGGTTTACAAGATGATCAGAGGATTGGATAGGGTGGACAGTGAGAGCCTTTTTCCTCAGATGGTGATGTCTAGCACGAGGGGACATAGCTTTAAATTGAGGGGAGATAGATATAAGACAGATGTCAGAGGTAGGTTCTTTACTCAGAGAGTAGTAAGGGCGTGGAATACCCTGCCTGCAACAGTAGTTGAGACTCGCCAACACTAAGGGCATTCAAATGGTCATTGGATAGACATATGGACAATAAGGGAATAGTGTAGATGGGCTTTAGAGTGGTTTCACAGGTCGGCGCAACATCGAGGGCCGAAGGGCCTGTACTGCGCTGTAATGTTCTATGTTCTAGTGTGGCAGGGGTGTGGGAACTGGAATTGCAGGCCAGTAAGTGTAGAGACTGGGGAAAATATGAAAACATATGAGACTGAGATAAACATAGCGCAGAGTAAGAGCAGGCAGAGGGAAGCCGCAGGGCTCAGCGGGACTGTAGGTCTGGAGTGCGTTTGCTTCAATGCAAGATGTATAACAGTTAAGCAGATGAACTGAGAGCCTGGATTATGGCATGGAAATATGATGTAACTGCAATTATGGAGACACGGTTAAAGGAGGGGCAGGACTGGCAGCTTAACATTCCAGATATCGTTGTTTTAGATGGGACAGAAGGGGAAACAAAAGAGGTGGGGAGTTGCATTGCTGATTAGGGAACAGATCACAGCTGTGTTGCGGGAGGACTCATTGGAGGGATCTGTAGTGAGGCATTATGGGTGGAGCTCAGGAATAAGTTGAGTAAAATCACAATGTTGGGAGTGTACTATAGATCTCCCAACAGCCCGCAGGAGACACAGCAGCAGCTGTGTAGTCAGATGTTGAAAAAGGTGTGAAAAAGCAGGGTAGTTGTGATGGGTGACTTTAACTTCCCCTATATTGACTGGGAATTCTACAGCCAGTGGCTCGGATGGAGAGCAATTTGTCAGGTGTGCCAAGGAGGGCTTTTTGATACAGTATGTTGACAATCCTACCAGGGAGGGGACCACACCAGATTTGGTATTAGGGAATGAGCCAGGCCAAGTGATTGATGTTTCAGTGGGGTGTCATGTGAGAGTCTCTGTGGTAAACCACTGTGTTCTGATATTAGGGGTTGTATGGTAGAACCTGCGCTACAGGTTCACCTGTGGCCCCTGCATGCTTGCTCCGCCCAGGAGGCGGGTTATAAATATGCGTGGCTTCCAGCTCGCAGCCATTTCGCCAGCATCTGTAGAAGGCCACACACCTGATACTAATAAAGCCTCAGTTTGGATTCAACTTCGTCTCCAGTCAAATTGATCGCGCCTCAATTTATTAATATCAGATTCAGAAGATGGACCTCCGGATTAAACCAGATCGCCTGCAGCTGGACCAACACGCAAGCGACGCCAGAAAGGATTTCCAGCACTGGCTAGCTTGTTTTGAAGCATATATCAACAGCGGCGCCAACCCCTGTTCCAGAGGCTCAGAAGATCCAAATATTGTACTCCAGACTCAGCTCCAAAGTCTTACTGCTGATCCAGGATGCGCCCAATTACGCTGATGCTGTGACTCGACTCAAAGAAAATTACGAACAGAAGATGAACACGCTCTTCGCCAGACACGCGCTCGCAACACGTACTCAACTACCTGGTGAGTCAATCGAGGACTTCTGGAGGGTCCTGATCCCACTAGTTCGGGACTGTGACTGCCAGGACGTTACAGCTGAGGAGCACTCAGATCTCCTTATGCTTTTGTAACTGGTATTTGCTCTGATGTTATCAGGCAGAGGCTCCTGGAAGGGGCCACGCGCGACCTCGCAGAGACTAAAACACTAGCGCTCTCCATGACAGTCGCCCTGCGCATAGTCCAGTCCTACGCCCCAATCGTGCGGCCCCTCGTGCGCAGGTTCTCCTTTGCTTCATGGGCCCCACAGGCAGCCGCCCCAGCGGAGGTGGTAGCCACCCAATACGCCTGCGCTACGCACCAGCCAGTGATCTCCGGGGGGCCCCAATGCTATTTTTGCGGCCAGCAAAAACACCCCCGCCAACGCTGCCCGGCCTGCGCTGCCCTGTGTAAGGCCTGCGGGAAGAAGGGCCACTTCGCTGCAGTGTGCCAGGCCCCCCCCCCCCCCAAGTCACGGACAATGGTCGCTGCCATCCTCCTCTCCTCCCCAGGCCATGTGCGTTTCATGGGCGCCGCCATCTTGCTCCACCCCCGTAACGTGCGTTCCATGGGCGCCGCCATTTTGTAATCCCCAGGATCTCTGGGCGCCGCCATCTTGTCCACATGGATACCAACGGCTTTCCAGGACCTCAACTCAACGGCCGCCTCACTACCCGACGATCAACCACGGCTCGCCTCCATGGCAATCGACCAATCCCGACCACGTAATCTGACCAACGCATCCACCAGCGTGAAAGTCAACGGCAATGTGACCTCCTGCCTACTGGACTCCGGTAGAACCGAGAGCTTTGTACACCCAAATACGGTAAGGTGCTCCCTTAAGGTACACCCTACCAATCAAAGTATCTCCCTGGCCTCCGGATCCCATCGCGTAGCATGGTCACGCTCACAGTCCAAGGCGTAGAGTTCCACGGCTTTCACCTCTACGTCCTCCCTAACCTCTACGCTGCACTTATCCTCTTCCTGGACGTCCAGTGCCACCTCCAGAGCCTGACACTTAAATTCGGCGGACCCTTACTACCCCTCACTGTGCGCGGCCTCGCGACCCTAAATGTCGATCCTCCGTCCCTCTTTGCCAATCTAACTCCAGATTGCAAACCCGTCGCCACCTGAAGCAGATGGTACAGCACCCAGGATAAGGCCTTCATCAGGTCCGAGGTCCAGCGGTTGCTTCGGGAGGGCGTCATCGAGGCCAGCAACAGCCCCTGGAGAGCTCAAGTGGTAGTGGTTAAGTCGGGGAAAAAAACCGAATGGTCGTGGACTACAGCCAGACCATCAACAGGTACACGCAGCTCGACGCGTACCCACTCCCACGCATATCTAACATGGTTAACCAGATTGCACAGTACCGGGTCTTCTCAACGGTGGACCTGAAATCCGTTTACCACCAGCTCCCCAGCCATAAATCGGACCAGCCATACACCGCCTTCGAGGCAGACGGCCGTCTATATCACTTCCTTAGGGCCCCCTTCGGCGTCACCAATGGGGTTTCGGTCTTCCAAAGGGAGATGGACCGAATGGTCGACCGGTACGGCTTGCGGGCCACGTTTCCGTACCTAGACAATATGACCATCTACGGCCATGATCAGCAGGACCACAACGCCAACCTCGCTAAATTTCTCCGCACTGCCTGTCCTCCACCTCACGTATAACAAGAAGTGTGTGTTCCGCACAAACCGCTTAGCCATCCTCGGCTACGTGGTCCAGAATGGTGTTCTGGGGCCCGATCCCGACCGCATGCGCCCCCTCATGGAGCTCCCACTCCCCCACTGCCCCAAGGCCCTCAAACGCTGCCTGGAGTTCTTCTCATATTACGCGCAGTGGGTCCCAAACTATGCGGACAAGGCCCGCCCACTCATACAGTCCACTCATTTCCCCCTGACGGCCGAGGCCCAACAGGCTTTTGCCCGGATCAGAGCTGATATTGCCAAAGCTGGAATGCATGCTGTAGACGAAACACTTCAGCACAGGGCTAAATCGCTGGCTTTGAAAGCAGACCAAGGCAGGCCAGCAGCACGGTTCAATTCCCGTACCAGCCTCCCCGAACAGGCACCGGAATGTGGCGACTAGGGGCTTTTCACAGTAACTTCATTTGAAGCCTACTTGTGACAATAACCGATTTTCACCTCCTTTCCAAGTAGGAAAGCGACGCATCGGAAGTCGCCCTTGCCGCCACCCTCAACCAGGCAGGCAGGCCCGTGGCATTCTTTTCCCGCACCCTCCATGCCTCCGAAATTCGGCACTCATCCGTTGAAAAGGAGGCCCAGGCTATCGTTGAGGCTGTGCGACATTGGAGGCATTACCTGGCCGGCAGGAGATTCACTCTCCTCACTGACCAACGGTCGGTAGCCTTCATGTTCAACAACACACAGCGGGGCAAGATCAAAAATGATAAAATCTTGCGGTGGAGAATCCACCTTTAATTACGAGATTAAGTATCGCCCTGGCAAACTCAACGAGCCCCCAGACGCCCTATCCAGAGGTACAAGTGCCAGCGCACAGTTAGACCGACTCCGGACTCTGCACAACAGCCTTTGTCACCCAGGGGTCACTCGGTTGTACCATTTCATTAAGGCACGAAATTTGCCCTACTCCATCGAGGAAGTAAGGACAATCACCAGGGAATGCCAAGTCTGTGCGGAGTGCAAGCCGCACTTCTACCGGCCGGACCGTGCACACCTGGTGAAGGCCTCCCGCCCCTTTGAACGTCTCAGCGTGGATTTTAAAGGCCCCCTCCCCTCCACCGACCGACACACATATTTCCTCAGTGTGATCGATGAATATTCTCGGTTCACCTTCGCCATCCCATGCCCCGACATGACATCTGCCACCGTCATTAAAGCCCTTCATTCTATCTTCACTCTGTTCGGCTTCCCCGCCTACATCCACAGTGCCAGGGGATCCTCATTCATGAGTGATGAGCTACGTCAGTTCCTGCTCAGCAGGGGTATCACCTCCAGCAGAACGACAAGCTACAACCCCCGGGGAAACAGACAGGTAGAAAGGGAGAATTGGACGGTATGGAGGGCCGTCCAGCTGGCCCTGCGGTCCAGGAATCTCCCGGCCTCCCGCTGGCAAGAGGTCCTCCCTGATGCACTACATTCCATTCGCTCATTACTCTGCACTGCTACTAACAGTACACCACATGAACGTCTTTTTGCCTTCCCCAGGAAGTCCACATCCGGGGTATCGCTTCCAACTTGGCTTACAGCTCCGGGAACCGTGCTTCTCCATAAACATGTGTGGCTCCACAAGGCGGATCCGTTGGTGGAAAGGGTGCACCTGCTCCATGCAAACCCACAGTAGGGGTTTAGGCAAGTGGCATTCCCCGAACGCCGCCAGGATACCGTCTCCCTCAGGGACCTGGCACCAGCAGGTTCCACCCCCACACTGCCCCCGGCGCCACCCTCCCCTCCCCCACCGCCCCCATCATCCCCCCTAGGTCCGTCCATCCTCCCCCTGCCCACCTCCGTTGATGAAGAGGATTTTGGCACACTCCCGGAGTCATCTTCTACCACGACAGCGCCAATATCGCCGTCACCACTTCGTCGATCTCAAAGAACCATCAAGGCACCGGACCGGCTGAACCTCTGACCGGCCCGCCGGATGCCAAGAGACATTTTTTTACTGCTCTGTAAATATTAAAAATTGCTAATTGTATGTAGTTATCCACCACCTCCGCCGGACTCAATTTTAACAGGGGGTGAATGTGGTAAACCACTGTGTTCTGATATTCGGGGTTGTACGGTAGAACCTGCACTACAGGTTCACCTGTGGTCCCTGCATGCTAGCTCCGCCCAGGAGGCGGGTTACAAATATGCGTGGCTTCCAGCTCGCAGCCATTTCGCCAGCTGCTGTGGAAGGCCACACATCTGATACTAATAAAGCCTCAGTTTGGATTCAACTTCGTCTCCAGTCAAATTGATCGTGCCGCAGTCCCCTTAAGAAAAGTGTGTTTTATCAAATGGCTGCAGTGATGTCATTGTCTGGGTGGAGCTGGAATGTGATTCTGCATTTTACTTTTGTTTTGAGCTGGAAGCTCTTTTTGGCTCTGTGTTTTTGCTTCACTTTCAGTTGGAGAGCTGCATTCAAACCAAGCAGATGTATACTGGTCTCTCTCTGTGTGTTAAACAACGGGCGGGATTCTCCCGCACTTGGCGTGATGGCCCGACGCCGGCTCCAAGAGCGGCGTGAACCACTCCGGCGTCGGGCCACCCCAGCGTCGGGCCACCCGGAAGTTGCGGAATCCTCCACACTTCCGGGGGATAGGCGCTGCTGGAGGGGTTGGCGCCGCGCCCACTGGTGCTGAAGGGTTGGTGCATGTGCAGAACCACCGCCATATTTCCTGCGCATGCGCAGGGGGTTTCTTCTCCGCACTGGCCATGGCAGCCTTACAGAGGCTGGCGCGGAGGAAAAGAGTGCCCCCACTGCACAGGCCCACCTGCAGATCGGTGGGCCCCGATCGCGGGCCAGGCCACCATGGAGACCCACCCCCCCCCGGGGCCGGATCCTCCCGCGCCCATCCCCAGGACCCCGCTAGACGGCCGATAAACCAGGTCCCGCCGGGGAGGCCGCTGCCAACAGCCCCCGACCGGCGCAGCGTGATCCCCGCCAGCGCCCGAAAACCCACGCGGGGGGTCGGAGAATCCTGCCCAAGGTGTTTAGATCACTTGATAATTTAAAAGTGATAACTGTTCTCTGTAGAGAATTCAAACCGACTGGGCGGGATTCTCCGCGGACCGGCGGGGCGGGCCACTCCGGCGCCGAGGAGTGGCGTGAACCACTCCGGCGTCGGGCCGCCCCAAAGATGCGGAATCCTCTGCACCTTCAGGGTCTAGGCCGGCGGCGGAGTGTTTGGCGCCGCGCCAGCTGGCGCGGAAGGGCTTGGCACCACGCTAATCGGCGCCGAAGAGCCTCCACCGGCCGTCGCGAGTTGGCGCATGCGCGGGAGCGCCAGCGTGTGCTGGCGTCATCCCAGCGCATGCGCAGGGGGGTTCTTCTCCGCACCGGCCATGGCGGAGATTGACAGCGACTGGTGCGGAGGGAAAGAGTGCCCCCACGGTAGAGGCCCGCCCGCGGATCTGTGGGCCCCGATTGCGGGCCAGGCCACCGTGGGGGCACCCCCCGGGGCCAGATCCCCCCCCGCGCCCCCCCGAGGACTCGCCAGGCCGCCCGTGGAGCCAGGTCCTGCCAGTAAGGACCTGTTGTGATTTACGCCGGCGGGACCCGCCGAAAACGGGCGGCCACTCGGCCCATCGCGGGCCGGAGAATCGCCGGGGGGGGCCTCTGTCAGCAGCCGCCGACCGGCTAGGCATGATTCCCGCCCCCGCCAAAACCCCGGCGCCTGTGAATTCAGCAGCCGGCGGATGCGGGATTCACGCCGCTCCCCAGCCATTCTCCGACCTGGCGGGGTGTGGGAGAATCCCACCCACTGTCTTTGTTAAAAAGTGTTTTGGCTTATGGATGTTACCTATAGAGTACTGTATCTTTTTGGGTGGTTATCAGTGTTGGTAGTTGATAAGATGTTTACTGTGGCTTTATAAAATGTTAACTGGATTCATAGAATAAACATTGTTTTGTTTTAAAAATACTTTAGTTCTTTGTTGCATCATACCTGTAAAGTGGACCCTTGTGCTCCCCATAATCAAAATCAATTAAAAGTTGTGGGTCAGGTGAACTCCGTGATATACATAGAACATAGAACATACAGTTCATTAGGCCATACAGAACATACAGGCCATTCGGCCCATCGAGTCTGCACCGACCCACTTAAGCCCTCACTTCCACCCTATCCCCGTAACCCGATAACGCCTCCTAACCTTTTTGGTCACGAAGGGCAATTTATCATGGCCAATCCACCTACCCTGCACGTCTTTGGACTGTTGGAGGAAACCGGAGCATCCGGAGGAAACCCACGCAGACACGGGGAAAACATGGAGACGTCACACAGACAGTGACCCAGAAGGGAATCGAACCTGGGACCCTGGCACTGTGAAGCCACAATGCTCTCCACTTGTGCTATCCTGCTGCCATGGTATACTTTGGAGTTCTCTAAACCCTGGCCCATAACAGTGGGAGCATTTTGGGCTCAGCGACCACAATTCCACAGGATTTTGGTTGTCACGGATAAGGACAAGAGTGGCCCGTGGGTGAGGAATGTTAAATGGGCGAGGGTCAATTACATCCAGATTAGACTGGAACTGGGGAATGTGGATTGGGAGCGGCTATTTGAGGGCAAATCCACATCTGACATGTAGGAGGCTTTTAAAGGCCGGTTGATTGAAGTGCAGGACAGGAATGTCCCCGCAAAAATGAAGGATATAAATGGCAGGATTCGGCAACCACGGATGACAAGGGAAATTGTAAGCTAAGGAAAAAGGAAGCATACGGCAGGTCGAGGCATCTAAAAACTGACGAAGCCCTTGAGGAGCACAGTGAAAGTTGGAAGGAAGTAGGGACCATGAAATGTCTTTAGGAAACATGGTCAAGGAGCATCCCAAGGCTTTTTATGCATAAATTAGGAGCAAAAGGGTAGCAAGAGAAAGAGTAGGCCCACTCAAGGACAATGGAGGGAAGTTATGCATGGAACCACAGGAAGTGGGTGAATCCTTAATGAGTACTTTGTATTGGTATTCACCAGGGAGAAGGACATGATGGATGTCGGGGATAGGTGTGTGAAAGCTCTTGAGAACGTCAATATATCAAAGGAGGAAGGGTTCAGTATCCTAAGTTGCATTAAGGTAGACAGATCCCTGTGGCTGGATGGAATCTATCCCAAGTTACTGTGGGAGGCTAGGGGAGAAATAGCTGGGGTCTTGGCAGATATCTTCACATCCTCTTTAACTACAGGCAAGGTTGCAGAGGACTGGAGAATAGCCAATGTTGTTCCCTTGTTTAAGAAAGGAAGCAGGGACAATCCAGCAAATTATAAGACAGTGAGCCTGACATCAGTGGTGGGGAAGCTTTTGGAAAAGATACTGAGGGGCAGGATTTATGCACATTTGGTGGAAAATGGACTAGTCAGTGACAGGCAGCATGGTTTTATACAGGGAAGGTCATGTCTCACCAACTTCATTGAGTTTTTTTAAAGAGGTGACAAAGAATATTGATGAGGGAGGAACTTTGGATGCAGTTTATAAGGACTTTAGTAAGGCTTTTGACAAGGTCCCAAATGGCAGACTGGTACAAAAACTAAAATCACATGGGATTCGGGGTGGGCTGGCTAGATGGATACTGAACTGGCTTGGTTATAGAAGACAGAGAGTAGCAGTGGAAGGGTGTTTTTCAGAATGGAGATCTGTAGCTAGTGCTGTTCAGCAGGGCTCAGTGCTGGGACCTCTGTTGTTTGTCGCATATATAAATGATCTGGAGGAAAATGTGGGTGGTCCGATTAGTAAGTTTGCGGATGACACAAAGATTGGTGGAATTGCTGATAGTGCCGAGGACTGTTGTGATAGATAGATAGATTGGAGACTTGGGCACAGAAATGGCAGATGGAATTTAATCTGGACAAATGAAAGGTGATGCATTTTAGAGGATCAAATCTAAGTATGAATGATACTGTAAATGGCAGAACATTAACATACAGAGGGATCTGGACGTGCAGGTCCACAGTTCCCTAAAAGTGGCAACATAGGTGGCCAAGATGATTAAGAAGGCATATGGCAATCTTGCATTCATCAGCTGGGGCATTGAGTACAGGCGTTGGGAAATAATGTTGCATCTCTGAAACCTTGGTTCGACTGCATTTGGAGTATTGTATGCAGCTCTGATAATGTGGTGACATTATCAGAAGGATGTGGATGCTTTGGAGAGAGTGCAAAGAACGTTCACCAGGATGTTGCCTGGTCTCGAGGAAGTTGGCTATGAGGGGAGGTTGAATAAACTAGGATTGTTTTCACTGGAAAGACGGAGGCTGAGGGGAGACCTGATAGAGGTCTACAAAATTATGAGAGGCATAGACAGGGTGGACAGTCTTTTCGAAGGGTAGAAGTGTCAATTACAAGGGGCCACGCATTCAAGGTGAGAGGGGGAAAGTTTAAGCGAGAAGTTTAAGGGGGATAGTGATGAAGATTGTCAGAGAATACAGCAGGATTTAGATAGGCTGCAAAATTGGGCGGAGAAATGGCAGATGGAATTTAACCCGAACAAATGCGAGGTGATGCATTTTGGTAAATCCAATTCAGGTGGGAGCTATAAAATAAATGGCAGAACCATCAGGAGCATAGAGACATAGAGACAACTCTTTGGAGAGAGTTCTGAAAAGGTTTACCGGGATGTTGCCTGGTATGGAGGGTATTAGCTATGAGGAGAGAACAACAAAGAAGAAAGAAATGTACAGCACAGGAACAGGCCCTTCGGCCCTCCAAGCCCGTGCCGACTATGCTGCCCGACTAAACTACAATCTTCTACACTTCCTGGGTCCGTATCCCTCTATTCCCATCCTATTCATGTATTTGTCAAGATGCCCCTTAAATGTCACTATCGTCCCTGCTTCCACCACCTCCTCCGGTAGCGAGTTCCAGGCACCCACTAGCCTCTGCGTAAAAGACTTGCCTCGTACATCTACTCTAAACCTTGCCCCTCTCACCTTAAACCTATGCCTCCTAGTAATTGACCCCTCTACCCTGGGGAAAAGCCTCTGACTATCCACTCTGTCTATGCCCCTCATAATTTTGTAGACCTCTATCAGGTCTCCCCTCAACCTCCTTCGTTCCAGTGAGAACAAACCGAGTTTATTCCACCGCTCCTCAGAGCTAATGCCCTCCATACCAGGCAACATTCTGGTAAATCTCTTCTGCACCCTCTCTAAAGCCTCCACATCCTTCTGGTAGTGTGATGACCAGAATTGAACACTTCTGGAATTTAAAATACAGATGGAGGGTGAGAAGGTAAAATCAAGCACTAGTGTTTTGTGCTTAAACAAAGGAGATTACAATGGGATGAGAGAAGAACTAGCTAAGGTAGACTGGGAGCAAAGACTTTATGGTGAAACAGTTGAGGAACAGTGGAGAACCTTCCAAGTGATTTTTCACAGTGCCCAGCAAAGGTTTATACCAACAAAAAGGAAGGACGGTAAAAAGAGGGAAAATCGGCCGTGGATATCTAAGGAAATAAGGGAGAGTATCAAATTGAAGGAAAAAACATACAAAGTAGCAAAGATCAGTGGGAGACTAGAGGACTGGGAAATCTTTAGGGGGCAACAGAAAGCTACTAAAAAAGCTATAAAGAAGAGTAAGATAGATTATGAGAGTAAACTTGCTCAGAATATAAAAACAGATAGTAAAAGTTTCTACAAATACATAAAACAAAAAAGAGTGGCTAAGGTAAATATTGGTCCTTTCGAGGATGAGAAGGGAGATTTAATAATGGGAGATGAGGAAATGGCTGAGGAACTGAACAGGTTTTTTGGGTCGGTCTTCACAGTGGAAGACACAAATAACATGCCAGTGACTGATGGAAATGAGGCTATGACAGGTGAGGACCTTGAGAGGATTGATATCACCAAGGAGGTAGTGATGGGCAAGCTAATGGGGCTAAAGGTAGACAAGTCTCCTGGCCCTGATGGAAAGAGATGGCTAGGGAAATTGCAAATGCACTAGTGATAATTTACCAAAATTCACTAGACTCTGGGGTGGTCCCGGCGGATTGGAAATTAGCAAACGTGACACCACTGTTTAAAAAAGGAGGTAGGCAGAAAGTGGGTAATTATAGGCCAGTGAGCTTAACTTCGGTAGTAGGGAAGATGCTGGAATCTATCATCAAGGAAGAAATAGCGAGGCATCCGGATGGAAATTGTCCCATTGGACAGACGCAGCATGGGTTCATAAAGGGCAGGTCGTGCCTAACTAATTTAGTGGAATTTTTTGAGGACATTAACAGTGCGGTAGATAACGGGGAGCCAATGGATGTGGTATATCTGGATTTCCAGAAAGCCTTTGACAAGGTGCCACACAAAAGGTTGTTGCACAAGATAAAGATGCAGAATTTCCGGGTGCGGCGATGACCAGCTGAGTCGCACATTTCGGCAGCTCCCGGTGGAACGGACTTTTGGGCTCTTAATAAGAGCCCCAACGGCAATTTTAACGGCTAAAAGTACTGTGCGGTGAACCAGAAGGGAATCCCCCCTGGATACGGATGAAAAAAGGAGAGGAAAGTGGCCGGATTGCGGTGGATCCTTTAGAGCAGCGGCAAGGAAGGCAAGCAAAAACCAAGATGGCGTCGGAAGGTGGCAGTTTAATATGGGGCCCTGAACAACACAAGTTTTTGAAACGCTGTGTGGAAGAACTCAAAAAGGAAATGAAGAAGGAGCTGTTGGCCCCGATATTACAGGCGATCGAAGGGCTAAAGGAGGAGCAAAAGACCCAGGAGCGGGAGCTTCGGGTCGTGAAGGCAAAGGCTGCTGAGAATGAGGACGACATGTAGGGCCTGGTGGTGAAGACGGAGATGCACGAGGCACACCATAAACGATGTGTGGAAAGGCTGGAGGCGCGGGAGAACAACGCGAGGAGGAACAACCTAAGGATTCTTGGTCTTCCTGAAGGTGCGGAGGGAGCGGACGTCGGGGCATATGTGAGCACGATGCTGCACTCGTTAATGGGAGCGGAGGCCCCGGCGGGTCCGCTGGAGGTGGAGGGAGCATACCGAGTGATGGCGCGAGGACCGAGAGCAGGAGAAATTCCCAGAGCCATAGTGGTGAGATTCCTCCGTTTTAAGGACAGAGAGATGGTCCTTAGATGGGCAAAGAAAACTCGGAGTAGTAAGTGGGAGAACAGCTGGTTAGTCAGTTTCAGCGGGAGCAGTGCGGAAGTGGCTGCTGGGAGGTAAGTCTGTCCTTTAAAAGCACTTGTCTTTGCAGGGGCAGGCCAGTCGATTTCGGCGTGAGAACAGCTGGTGAGTCAGTTTCAGCGGGAGCAGTGCGGAAGTGGCTGCTGGGAGGTAAGTCTGTCCTTTAAAAGCACTTGTCTTTGCAGGGGCAGGCCAGTCGATTTCGGCGTGAGAACAGCTGGTGAGTCAGTTTCAGCGGGAGCAGTGCGGAAGTGGCTGCTGGGAGGTAAGTCTGTCCTTTAAAAGCACTTGTCTTTGCAGGGGCAGGCCAGTCGATTTCGGCGTGAGAACAGCTGGTGAGTCAGTTTCAGCGGGAGCAGTGCGGAAGTGGCTGCTGGGAGGTAAGTCTGTCCTTTAAAAGCACTTGTCTTTGCAGGGGCAGGCCAGTCGATTTCGGCGGGAGAACAGCTGGTGAGTCAGTTTCAGCGGGAGCAGTGCGGAAGTGGTTGCTGGGAGGTAAGTCTGTCCTTTAAAAGCACTTGTCTTTGCAGGGGCAGGCCAGTTGATTTCGGCGTGAGAACAGCTGGTGAGTCAGTTTCAGCGGGAGCAGTGCGGAAGTGGCTGCTGGGAGGTAAGTCTGTCCTTTAAAAGCACTTGTCTTTGCAGGGGCAGGCCAGTCGATTTCGGCGGGAGAACAGCTGGTTAGTCCGTTTCAGCGGGAGCAGTGCGGAAGTGGCTGCTGGGAGGTAAGTCTGTCCTTTAAAAGCACTTGTCTTTGCAGGGGCAGGCCAGTCGATTTCGGCGTGAGAACAGCTGGTGAGTCAGTTTCAGCGGGAGCAGTGCGGAAGTAGCTGCTGGGAGGTAAGTCTGTCCTTTAAAAACACTTGTCTTTGCAGGGGCAGGCCAGTCGATTTCGGCGTGAGAACAGCTGGTGAGTCAGTTTCAGCGGGAGCAGTGCGGAAGTGGCTGCTGGGAGGTAAGTCTGTCCTTTAAAAGCACTTGTCTTTGCAGGGGCAGGCCAGTCGATTTCGGCGGGAGAACAGCTGGTTAGTCCGTTTCAGCGGGAGCAGTGCGGAAGTGGCTGCTGGGAGGTAAGTCTGTCATTTAAAAGCACTTGTCTTTGCAGGGGCAGGCCAGTCGATTTCGGCGTGAGAACAGCTGGTGAGTCAGTTTCAGCGGGAGCAGTGCGGAAGTGGTAGCTGGGAGGTAAGTCTGTCCTTTAAAAGCACTTGTCTTTGCAGGGGCAGGCCAGTCGATTTCGGCGGGAGTGGAGCTGGCTGGTTAGTCAATTTCAGCAGGAGCTGAGAATTTTTTTTTAAATTAGTGTTTTAGGCCGGAACAGGAAGTCGACCCGCGGACGTCTGGGAAGACCCTCACCAATAAATTCTGGTGGAGAGGAAACCCGAGACACTACACGTGTAGTGTCTCCCACCCGCCCTCCTCCTCTAACCTAATAATAAAACCCATTGGTCTGAGGTAAGTACCATATTTTATTATATTATTATTATTTTTTAGAAAAAAATTTAATTTAGTTGTTAGCCAGATCTTGGTAGAAAGTTAGAGGAATGGCAGGGAAGGGAGTGCAATGTTCCTCCTGCAGGATGCTTGAGGTGAGGGATGCAGTTAGTGTCCCTGCTGATTTTACCTGCAGGAAGTGCTGCCATCTCCAGCTCCTCCAAGACCGAGTTAGGGAACTGGAGCTGGAGTTGGAAGAACTTCGGATCATTCGGGAGGCAGAAGGGGTCATAGATAGCAGCTTCAGGGAATTGGTTACACCAAAGATTGGAGATAGGTGGGTAACTGTAAGAGGGACTGGGAAAAAGCAATCAGTGCAGGGATCCCCTGCGGTCGTTCCCCTGAGAAACAAATATACCGCTTTGGATACTTGTGGGGGTGATGACTTACCAGGGGTAAGCCATGGGGTACGGGCCTCTGGCACGGAGTCTGTCTCTGTTGCTCAGATGGGAAGGGGGAGAGGAGCAGAGCATTAGTAATTGGGGACTCTATAGTCAGGGGCACAGATAGGAGATTTTGTGGGAGCGTGAAAGACTCACGTTTGGTATGTTGCCTCCCAGGTGCAAGGGTACGTGATGTCTCGGATCGTGTTTTCCGGGTCCTTAGGGGGAGGGGGAGCAGCCCCAAGTCGTGGTCCACATTGGCACTAACGACATAGGTAGGAAAGGGGACAAGGATGTCAGGCAGGCTTTCAGGGAGCTAGGATGGAAGCTCAGAACTAGAACAAACAGAGTTGTTATCTCTGGGTTGTTGCCCGTGCCACGTGATAGTGAGATGAGGAATAGGGAGAGAGAGCATTTAAACACGTGGCTACAGGGATGGTGCAGGCGGGAGGGATTCAGATTTCTGGAGAACTGGGGCTCTTTCTGGGGAAGGTGGGACCTCTACAGACAGGATGGTCTACATCTGAACCTGAGGGGCACAAATATCCTGGGGGGGAGATTTGTTCGTGCTCTTTGGGGGGGTTTAAACTAATGCAGCAGGGGCATGGGAACCTGGATTGTAGTTTTAGGGTAAGGGAGAATGAGAGTATAGAGGTCAGGAGCACAGATTTGACGTCGCAGGAGGGGGCCAGTGTTCAGGTAGGTGGTTTGAAGTGTGTCTACTTCAATGCCAGGAGTATATGAAACAAGGTAGGGGAACTGGCAGCATGGGTTGGTACCTGGGACTTCGATGTTGTGGCCATTTCGGAGACATGGATAGAACAGGGACAGGAATGGATGTTGCAGGTTCCGGGGTTTAGGTGTTTTAGTAAGCTCAGAGAAGGAGGCAAAAGAGGGGGAGGTGTGGCGCTGCTAGTCAAGAGCAGTATTACGGTGGCGGAGAGGATGCTAGATGGGGACTCTTCTTCCGAGGTAGTATGGGCTGAAGTTAGAAACAGGAAAGGAGAGGTCACCCTGTTGGGAGTTTTTTATAGGCCTCCTAATAGTTCTAGGGATGTAGAGGAAAGGATGGCGAAGATGATTCTGGATAAGAGCGAAAGTAACAGGGTAGTTATTATGGGAGACTTTAACTTTCCAAATATTGACTGGAAAAGATATAGTTCGAGTACAATAGATGGGTTGTTTTTTGTACAGTGTGTGCAGGAGGGTTTCCTGAAACAATATGTTGACAGGCCAACAAGAGGCGAGGCCACGTTGGATTTGGTTTTGGGTAATGAACCAGGCCAGGTGTTGGATTTGGAGGTAGGAGAGCACTTTGGGGACAGTGACCACAATTCGGTGACGTTTACGTTAATGATGGAAAGGGATAAGTATACACCGCAGGGCAAGAGTTATAGCTGGGGGAAGGGCAATTATGATGCCATTAGACGTGACTTGGGGGGGATAAGGTGGAGAAGTAGGCTGCAAGTGTTGGGCACACTGGATAAGTGGGGCTTGTTCAAGGATCAGCTACTGCGTGTTCTTGATAAGTATGTACCGGTCAGACAGGGAGGAAGGCGTCGAGCGAGGGAACCGTGGTTTACAAAGGAAGTGGAATCTCTTGTTCAGAGGAAGAAGGAGGCCTATGTGAAGATGAAGTGTGAAGTTTCGGTTGGGGCGATGGATAGTTACAAGGTAGCGAGGAAGGATCTAAAGAGAGAGCTAAGACGAGCAAGGAGGGGACATGAGAAGTATTTGGCAGGAAGGATCAAGGAAAACCCAAAAGCTTTCTATAGGTATGTCAGGAATAAGCGAATGGCTAGGGAAAGAGTAGGACCAGTCAAGGACAGGGATGGGAAATTGTGTGTGGAGTCTGAAGAGATAGGCGAGATACTAAATGAATATTTTTCGTCAGTATTCACTCAGGAAAAGGATAATGTTGTGGAGGAGAATGCTGAGCCCCAGGCTAATAGAATAGATGGCATTGAGGTACGTAGGGAAGAGGTGTTGGCAATTCTGGACAGGCTGAAAATAGATAAGTCCCCGGTACCTGATGGGATTTATCCTAGGATTCTCTGGGAGGCCAGGGGAGAGATTGCTGGACCTTTGGCTTTGATTTTTATGTCATCATTGGCTACAGGAATAGTGCCAGAGGACTGGAGGACAGCAAATGTGGTCCCTTTGTTCAAAAAGCGGAGCAGAGACAACCCCGGCAACTATAGACCGGTGAGCCTCACGTCTGTAGTGGGTAAAGTCTTGGAGGGGATTATAAGAGACAAGATTTATAATCATCTAGATAGGAATAATATGATCAGGGGTAGTCAGCATGGCTTTGTGAAGGGTAGGTCATGCCTCACAAACCTTATTGAGTTCTTTGGGAAGGTGACTGAACAGGTAGATGAGGGTAGAGCAGTTGATGTGTATATGGATTTCAGCAAAGCGTTTGATAAGGTTCCCCACGGTAGGCTATTGCAGAAAATACGGAGGCTGGGGATTGAGAGTGATTTAGAGATGTGGATCAGAAATTGGCTAGCTGAAAGAAGACAGAGGGTGGTGGTTGATGGGAAATGTTCAGAATGGAGTACAGTCACAAGTGGAGTACCACAAGGATCTGTTCTGGGGCCGTTGCTGTTCGTAATTTTTATCAATGACCTAGAGGAAGGCGCAGAAGGGTGGGTGAGTAAATTTGCAGACGATACTGAAGTCGGTGGTGTTGTCGATAGTGTGGAAGGATGTAGCAGGTTACAGAGGGATATAGATAAGCTGCAGAGCTGGGCTGAGAGGTGGCAAATGGTGTTTAATGTGGAGAAGTGTGAGGTGATTCACTTTGGAAGGAATAACAGGAATGCGGAATATTTGGCTAATGGTAAAGTTCTTGAAAGTGTGGATGAGCAGAGGGATCTAAGTGTCCATGTACATAGATCCCTGAAAGTTGCCACCCAGGTTGATAGGGTTGTGAAGAAGGCCTATGGAGTGTTGGCCTTTATTGGTAGAGGGATTGAGTTCCGGAGTTGGGAGGTCATGTTGCAGCTGTACAGAACTCTGGTACAGCCGCATTTGGAGTATTGCGTACAGTTCTGGTCACCGCATTATAGGAAGGACGTGGAGGCTTTGGAGCGGGTGCAGAGGAGATTTACCAGGATGTTGCCTGGTATGGAGGGAAAATCTTATGAGGAAAGGCTGATGGACTTGAGGTTGTTTTCTTTGGAGAGAAGAAGGTTAAGAGGAGACTTAATAGAGGCATACAAAATGATCAGGGGGTTGGATAGGGTGGACAGTGAGAGCCTTCTCCCGCGGATGGAAATGGCTGGCACGAAGGGACATAACTTTAAACTGAGGGGTAATAGATATAGGACAGAGGTCAGAGGTAGGTTCTTTACGCAAAGAGTAGTGAGGCCGTGGAATGCCCTACCTGCTACAGTCGTGAACTCGCCAACATTGAGGGCATTTAAAAGTTTATTGGATAAACATATGGATGATAATGGCATAGTGTAGGTTAGATGGCTTTTGTTTCGGTGCAACATCGTGGGCCGAAGGGCCTGTACTGCGCTGTATTGTTCTATGTTCTATGTTCTAAGTGGGAGAACGCGGTGATCCGCGTATACCAAGACTGGAGTGCGGAGGTGGCGAGAAGGAGGGCGAGCTTTAATCGGGCCAAGGCGGTGCTTCACAAAAAGAAGATAAAATTCGGAATGCTGCAACCGGCAAGACTGTGGGTCACATATCAAGGGAGGCACCACTACTTTGAGACGGCGGATGAGGCGTGGACTTTTATCGTGGAAGAAAAATTGGAATGAGCGGGTTATTAAAAAAAGAACGTTTGAAACAAAGTGGTGGGGCGAGTATGGGGGGCGAAGAGGGGGGTAAAAAGAGGAGTTTTATGTTATTAATCCTGCGATGTGGTAACTTTTCTCTCTTCCACAGGAGGTGGTGGGGGGAGGAAAGGAGGTGGAAGAGATGGGGCGTTGGCCATTAAGGGCGGGGCCAAGGGGGAAGCACGGGCTCGGTTCCCGCGCTATGATAATCATGGCGGGAATAGGGAAGCAGGAAGGAGGGGGCGTCGCACGGTGCGAGCCGAGGTCACGGGGGGAAGCCGAGGTCGGCCAGAGTTTGCTGACTTCTGGGAGCAACATGGGCGGTGTAACTACGCTAGTGGGGGATCTAGCTGGGGGGGTGGGAGGGGGAGAATTATTGGGCTGCTGCTGCTGGGGAGAGGGGGGAGCTGGTATGGGGTGCGATGGGCGGGGGGGCACCGCCTGGGGGGGACACAGCTGCGTGGGAACCGGGTGAAGAGCTGGAAAAAGGGGATGGCTAATCGACAAGGGGGGGGGGGTAAAAAGCCCCCCAACCCGGCTGATCACGTGGAACGTGAGAGGGCTGAACGGGCCGATAAAGAGGGCACGGGTACTCGCACACCTTAAGAAACTTAAGGCAGACGTGGTTATGTTACAGGAAACGCACTTGAAACTGATAGACCAGGTGAGACTACGCAAAGGTTGGGTGGGGCAGGTGTTCCATTCGGGGCTAGATGCGAAAAACAGGGGGGTGGCTATATTAGTGGGGAAGCGGGTAATGTTTGAGGCAAAGACTATAGTGGCGGATAGCGGGGGCAGATACGTGATGGTGAGTGGCAAACTACAGGGGGAGACGGTGGTTTTGGTAAACGTGTATGCCCCGAACTGGGATGATGCCAATTTTATGAGGCATATGCTAGGACGCATCCCGGACCTAGAGGTGGGAAAGTTGGTGATGGGGGGAGATTTCAATACGGTGTTGGAACCAGGGCTGGACAGGTCGAGGTCCAGGACTGGAAGGAGGCCGGCAGCAGCCAAGGTGCTTAAAGATTTTATGGAGCAGATGGGAGGAGTAGACCCAGTGGAGATTTAGCAGACCTAGGAGTAAGGAGTTTTCGTTTTTCTCCTATGTCCACATGTCTATTCGCGAATAGACTTTTTTGTTTTGGGAAGGGCGTTGATCCCGAAGGTGAGGGGAACGGAGTATACGGCTATAGCCATTTCGGATCACGCTCCACATTGGAACTCAATGATAATGGGGAGGTCCAGGTGGGAGTGGTCTGGGAGGCGCTGAAGGCAGTGGTTAGAGGGGAGCTGATCTCAATAAGGGCACATAAAGGAAAGCTGGAGAGTAGGGAACGGGAGCGGTTGCTGCAAGAACTTCTGAGGGTGGACAGGCAAAATGCGGAGGCACCGGAGGAGGGACTGTACAGGGAAAGGCAAAGGCTACACGTAGAATTTGACTTGCTGACAACGGTACTGCAGAGGCACAGTGGAGGAAGGCACAGGGTGTACAGTACGAATATGGGGAGAATATGGCGAGCAGGTTGCTGGCCCACCAATTGAGGAAAAGGGGAGCAGCGAGGGAAATAGGGGGAGTGAGGGATGAGGAAGGAGAGATGGAGCGGGGAGCGGAGAGAGTGAATGGAGTGTTCAAGGCATTTTATAAAAAATTATACGAAGCTCAACCCCCGGATGGGAGGGAGAGAATGATGGGCTTTCTGGACCGGCTGGAATTTCCCAAAGTGGAGGAGCAGGAAAGGGTGGGACTGGGAGCACAGATTGAAATAGAGGAAGTAGTGAAAGGAATTAGGAGCATGCAGGCGGGGAAGGCCCCGGGACTGGATGGATTCCCAGTTGAATTTTACAGGAAATATGTGGACTTGCTCGCCCCGCTACTGATGAGGACCTTTAATGAGGCAAAGGAAAGGGGACAGCTGCCCCCGACTATGTCTGAGGCAACGATATCGCTTCTCCTAAAGAAGGAAAAGGACCCGCTGCAATGCGGGTCCTATAGACCTATTTCCCTCCTAAATGTAGACGCTAAGATTCTGGCCAAGGTAATGGCAACGAGGATAGAGGATTGTGTCCCGAGGGTGGTCCATGAGGACCAAACTGGGTTTGTGAAGGGGAGACAGCTGAATACGAATATACGGAGGCTGCTAGGGGTAATGATGATGCCCCCACCAGAGGGGGAAGCGGAGATAGTGGTGGCGATGGATGCCGAGAAAGCATTTGATAGAGTGGAGTGGGATTATTTGTGGGAGGTGCTGAAGAGATTTGGTTTTGGAGATGAGTATGTTGGATGGGTGCAGCTGTTGTATAGGGCCCCAGTGGCGAGTGTGGTCACGAATGGACGGGGATCTGCATACTTTCGGCTCCAGAGAGGGACAAGGCAGGGATGCCCTCTGTCCCCATTACTGTTTGCACTGGCGATTGAGCCCCTGGCAATAGCATTGAGGGGTTCCAAGAAGTGGACGGGAGTACTTAGAGGAGGAGAAGAACACCGGGTATCTCTGTATGCGGATGATTTGTTGCTATATGTAGCGAACCCGGCGGAGGGGATGCCAGAGATAATGCGGACACTTCGGGAGTTTGGAAAATTCTCAGGATATAAACTGAACATGGGGAAAAGTGAGTTGTTTGTGGTGCATCCAGGGGAGCAGAGCAGAGAAATAGAGGACTTTCCGCTGAGGAAGGTAACAAGGGACTTTTGTGACTTGGGGATCCAGATAGCCAAGAATTGGGGTACATTGCATAGGTTAAATTTAACGCGATTGGTGGAACAAATGGAGGAGGACTTCAAGAGATGGGACATGGTATCCCTGTCACTGGCAGGGAGGGTGCAGGCGGTTAAAATGGTAGTCCTCCCGAGATTCCTCTTTGTGTTTCAGTGCCTCCCTGGTGGTCACGAAGGCTTTTTCAAAAGGATCGAAAAGAGTATCATGAGTTTTGTGTGGGCCGGGAAGACCCCGAGAGTGAGGAAGGGATTCTTACAGCGTAGTAGAGATGGGGGGGGGCTGGCACTACCGAGCCTAAGTGAGTACACTGGGCCGCCAATATCTCCAATGGTGAGTAAGTGGATGGGAGAAGAGGAGGGAGCGGCGTGGAAGAGATTGGAGAGGGCGTCCTGTAGGGGGACTAGCCTACAAGCTATGGTGACGGCCCCATTGCCGTTCTCACCGAAGAAATACATCACAAGCCCGGTGGTGGTGGCGACTTTGAAAACTTGGGGACAGTAGAGACGGCATAGGGGAAAGATGGAAGCCTTGGTGGGGTCCCCGATAAGAAATAACCATAGGTTTGCCCCGGGGAGAATGGATGGGGGATTTGGAATATGGCAAAGAGCAGGAGTAACGCAACCGAAAGATCTGTTTGTGGATGGGAAGTTCGCAAGTCTGGGAGCGCTGACCGAGAAATATGGGTTGCCCCAAGGGAATGCATTCCGGTATATGCAACTGAGGGCTTTTGCGAGGCAGCAGGTGAGGGAATTCCCGCAGCTCCCGACGCATGAGGTGCAGGACAGAGTAATCTCAAAGACATGGGTGGGGTACGGTAAGGTGTCAGATATATATAGGGAAATGAGGGACGAGGTGGAGATTATGGTAGATGAGCTGAAAGGGAAATGGGAAGAAGAGCTGGGGGAGGAGATTGAGGAGGGGCTGTGGGCGGATGCCCTAAGTAGGGTAAACTCATCGTCCTCGTGTGCCAGGCTAAGCCTGATTCAATTTAAGGTGTTACACAGGGCGCATATGACTGGAGCACGGTCAGCAAATTTTTTGGGGTAGAGGATAGGTGTGCGAGATGCTCGAGAAGCCCAGCGAATCACACCCACATGTTCTGGTCATGTCCGGCACTACAGGGGTTCTGGGTAAGGGTGACAAAGGTGCTTTCGAAAGTAGTGGGGGTCCAGGTCGAACCAAGCTGGGGGTTGGCTATATTTGGGGTTGCACAAGAGCCGGGAGTGCAGGAGGCGAGAGAGGCCGATGTTTTGGCCTTTGCGTCCCTAGTAGCCCGGCGCAGGATACTATTGATGTGGAAGGAAGCCAAGCCCCCGGGGGTGGAGACCTGAATAAATGACATGGCAGGGTTTATAAAGCTGGAACGGATTAAGTTCGTCCTAAGGGGATCGGCTCAAGGGTTCACCAGGCGGTGGCAACCGTTCGTCGAATACCTCACAGAAAGATAGAGGGAATGGAAAAGAAGAAGGCAGCAGCAGCAGCCCAGGGTGGGGGGGAGGAACCAGAAGGAGTCTCAGGGTTATTAATATATATGTATAATATGTATAGGTCATTGCTATAAATAATTGTATATTGGACTGTTAAATCATATTATTGGAGAGTGTTTATCTGAGACAAGGCAGTTGCCATTTAGTTTTAGTTTTCATTTTTGTTATATATTATTTATTCTTTGTTTATAAAACAGGTCATTGTTATTTATACTGTTATATTATTGTGTAAAGGATACACAATGTACTGTGATGGTTGACCAAAAATTTTCAATAAAATATATTTTAAAAAAAAGATAAAGATGCATGGCATTAAGGGGAAAGTAGTAGCATGGATAGAGGATTGGCTAATTAATAGAAAGCAAAGAGTGGGGATTAATGGGTGTTTCTCTGGTTGGCAATCAGTAGCTAGTGGTGTCCCTCAGGGATCAGTGTTGGGCCCACAACTGTTCACAATTTACATAGATGATTTGGAGTTGGGGACCAAGGGCAATGTGTCCAAGTTTGCAGACGACACTAAGATAAGTGGTAAAGCAAAAAGTGCAGAGGATACTGGAAGTCTGCAGAGGGATTTGGATAGGCTAAGTGAATGGGCTAGGGTCTGGCAGATGGAATACAATGTTGACAAATGTGAGGTTATCCATTTTGGTAAGAATAACGGCAAAAGGGATTATTATTTAAACAATAAAATATTAAAACATGCTGCTGTGCAGAGAGACCTGGGTGTGCTAGTGCATGAGTCGCAGAAAGTTGGTTTTCAGGTGCAACAGGTGATTAAGAAGGCAAATGGAATTTTGTCCTTCATTGCTAGAGGGATGGAGTTTAAGACTAGGGAGATTATGCTGCAATTGTATAAGGTGTTAGTGAGGCCACACCTGGAGTATTGTGTTCAGTTTTGGTCTCCTTACTTGAGAAAGGACGTACTGGCACTGGAGGGTGTGCAGAGGAGATTCACTAGGTTAATCCCAGAGCTGAAGGGGTTGGATTACGAGGAGAGGTTGAGTAGACTGGGACTGTACTCGTTGGAATTTAGAAGGACGAGGGGGGATCTTATAGAAACATAGAAGATTATGAAGGGAATAGATAGGATAGATGCGGGCAGGTTGTTTCCACTGGCGGGTGAAAGCAGAACTAGGGGGCATAGCCTCAAAATAAGGGGAAGTAGATTTAGGACTGAGTTTAGGAGGAACTTCTTCACCCAAAGGGTTGTGAATCTATGGAATTCCTTGCCCAGTGAAACAGTAGAGGCTCCTTCATTAAATGTTTTTAAGATAAAGATAGATAGTTTTTTGAAGAATAAAGGGACTAAGGGTTATGGTGTTCGGGCCGGAAAGTGGAGCTGAGTCCACAAAAGATCAGCCATGATCTCATTGAATGGCGGAGCAGGCTCGAGGGGCCAGATGGCCTACTCCTGCTCCTAGTTCTTATGTTCTTATGTACTCCAAGTGTGGCCTAACTAAGGTTCTATACAGCTGCAACATGACTTGCCAATTCTTATACTCAATGCCCCGGCCAATGAAGGCAAGCATGCCGTATGCCTTCTTGACTACCTTCTCCACCTGTGTTGCCCCTTTCAATGACCTGTGGACATGTACTCACAGGAACATGCCGGTCCTGAATTCCTTTCAACTGACACTTGAAAGCCTCCCACATACATGTCAGAAGTTGATTTGCCCTCAAACATCCGCCCCCAATCTATATTCTTCAGTTCCCGCCTAATATTGTTATAATTAGCCGTCCCCCAATTTAGCACATTCATCCTAGGACCACTCTTATCCTTGTCCACCAGTACTTTAAAACTTACTGAATTGTGGTCACTGTTACCGAAATGCTCCCCTACTGAAACATCTACCACCTGGCCGGGCTCATTCCCCAATACCAGGTCCAGTACCGTCCCTTCCCTAGTTGCACTGTCTACATATTGTTTTAAGAAGCCCTCCTGGATGCTCCTTACAAACTCCGCCCCGTCTAAGCCCCTGGCACTAAGTGAGTCCCAGTCAATATTGGGGAAGTTGAAGTCTCCCATCACCACAACCCTGTTGTTTTTACTCTTTTCCAAAATCTGTCTACCTATCTGCTCCTCTATCTCCCGCTGGCTGTTGGGAGGCCTGTAGTAAACCCCCAACATTGTGACTGCACCCTTCTTATTCCTGATCTCTACCCATATAGCCTCACTGCCTCTGAGGTGTCCTCCCGCAGTGCAGCTGTGATATTCTCCCGAACCAGTAGCGCAACTCCGCCTCCCCTTTTACATCCCCCTCTATCCCGCCTGAAACATCTAAATCCTGGAACGTTTAGCTGCCAATCTTGCCCTTCCCTCAACCAGGTCTCTGTAATGGCAACAACATCATAGTTCCAAGTACTAATCCAAGCTCTAAGTTCATCTGCCTTACCCGTAATACTTCTTGCATTAAAACATATGCACTTCAGGCCACCAGACCCGCTGTGTTCAGCAACTTCTCCCTGTCTGCTCTGACTCAGAGCCCCACTGTCCCTATTCCCTAGTTCTCCCTAAATGCTCTCACCTTCTGACCTATTGCTCCCGTGCCCACCCCCCTGCCATACTAGTTTAAACCCTCCCGTGTGACACTAGCAAACCTCGCGGCCAGGATATTTATGCCTCTCCGGTTTAGATGCAACCCGTCCTTCTTATGTAGGTCACACCTGCCCGGAAGAGCTCCCAGTGGTCCAGATAACGGAAACCCTCCCTCCTACACCAGCTGTTTAGCCACGTGTTTAGCTGCTCTATCTTCCTATTTCTAGCCTCACTGGCACTTGGCACAGGGAGTAATCCCGAGATTACAACCCTAGAGGTCCTGTCTTTTAACTTTCTGCCTAGCTCCCTGAACTCCTGCTGCAGGACCTCATGCCCCTTCCTGCCTATGTCGTTAGTACCAATATGTACAACGACCTCTGCCTGTTTGCCCTCCCCCTTCAGGATGCCCTCTACCCGTTCGGAGACATCCTGGACCCTGGCACCAGGGAGGCAACATACCATCCTGGAGTCTCTTTCACGTCCACAGAAGCGCCTATCTGTGCCCCTGACTATAGAGTCCCCTATTACTATTGCTCTTCTGCGCTTTGACCCTCCCTTCTGAACATCATAGCCAGCCGTGGTGCCACTGCTCTGGCTGCTGCTGTTTTCCCCTGATAGGCTATCCCCCCCGACAGTATCCAAAGGGGTATACCTGTTCGAGAGGGGGACAACCACAGGGGATTCCTGCACTGACTGCCTGCCCTTTCTGGTGGTCACCCATTTCTCTGCCTGCACCTTGGGTGTGACCACATTTACATAACTGCGATCTATGACGCTTTCCGCCACCTGCATGCTCCTCAGTGCATCCAATTGCTGCTCCAACCGAACCATGCGGTCTGTGAGGAGCTCCAGTTGGGTGCACTTTCCGCAGATGAAGCCATCCGGGACGCTGGAAGCCTCCCGGACCTGCCACATCTCACAGTCAGAGCATTGCACCCCTCTAACTGACATTGCGTCAATTAATTAAAATTTAAATTTTAAAAAAACATTTTTTTTTAAATATATATTTTTTTAATCATTGGCAAATAGGGTTAAGGAAAATCCCAAGGCTTTTTACACGTACATAAAAAGCAAGAGGGTAGCCAGGGAAAGGGTTAGCCCACTGAAGGATAGGCAAGGGAATCTATGTGTGGAGCCAGAGGAAATGTGCGAGGCACTAAATGAATACTTTGCATCAGTATTCACCAAAGAGAAGAAATTGGTAGATGTTGAGTCTGGAGAAGGGTGTGTAGATAGCCTGGGTCACATTGAGATCCAAAAAGACGAGGTGTTGGGTGTCTTAAAAAATATAAAGGTAGATAAGTCCCCAGGGCCTGATGGGATCTACCCCAGAATACTGAAGGAGGCTGGAGAGGAAATTGCTGAGGCCTTGACAGAAATCTTTGGATCCTCACTGTCTTCAGGGGATGTCCCGGAGGACTGGAGAATAGCCAATGTTGTTCCTCTGTTTAAGAAGGGTAGCAAGGATAATCCAGGGACCTACAGGCCGGTGAGCCTTACTTCAGTGGTAGGGAAATTACTGGAGAGAATTCTTCGAGACAGGATCTACTCCCATTTGGAAGCAAATGGACGTATTAGTGAGAGGCAGCATGGTTTTGTGAAGGGGAGGTCGTGTCTCACTAACTTGAGAGAGTTTTTCGAGGAGGTCACTAAGATGATTGGTGCAGGTAGGGCAGTGGATGTTGTCTATATGGACTTCAGTAAGGCCTTTGACAAGGTCCCTCATGGTAGACTAGTGCAAAAGGTGAAGTCACACGGGATCAGGGGTGAGCGGGCAAGGTGGATACAGAACTGGCTAGGTCATGGAAGGCAGAGAGTAGCAATGGAAGGATGCTTTTCTAATTGGAGGGCTGTGACCAGTGGTGTTCCACAGGGATCAGTGCTGGGACCTTTGCTCTTTGTAGTATATATAAATGATTTGGAGGAAAATGTAACTGGTCTGATTAGTAAGTTTGCAGACGACACAAAGGTTGGTGGAATTGCGGATAGCGATGAGGACTGTCAGAGGATACAGCAGGATTTAGATTGTTTGGAAACTTGGGCGGAGAGATGGCAGATGGAGTTTAATCCGGACAAATGTGAGGTAATGCATTTTGGAAGGTCTAATGCAGGTAGGGAATATACAGTGAATGGTAGAACCCTCAAGAGTATTGAAAGTCAAAGAGATCTAGGAGTACAGGTCATTGAAAGGGGCAAGGTGGAGAAGGTAGTCAAGAAGGCATACGACATGCTTGCCTTCATTGGCCGGGGCATTGAGTATAAGAATTGGCAAGTCATGTTGCAGCTGTATAGAACCTTAGTTAGGCCACACTTGGAGTATAGTGTTCAATTCTGGTCGCCACACTACCAGAAGGATGTGGAGGCTTTAGAGAGGGTGCAGAAGAGATTTACCAGAATGTTGCCTGGTATGGAGGGCATTAGCTATGAGGAGCGGTTGAATAAACTCGGTTTGTTCTCACTGGAACGAGGGAGGTTGAGGGGAGACCTGATAGAGGTCTACAAAATTATGAGGGGCATAGACAGAGTGGATAGTCAGAGGCTTTTCCCCAGGGTAGAGGGGTCAATTACTAGGGGGCATAGGCTTAAGGTGAGAGGGGCAAGGTTTAGAGTAGATGTACGAGGCAGGTTTTTTACGCAGAGGGTAGTGGGTGCCTGGAACTCGCTACCGGAGGAGGTGGTGGAAGCAGGGACGATAGTGACATTTAAGGGGCATCTTGACAAATACATAAATAGGATGGGAATAGAGGGATACGGACCTAGGAAGTGTAGAAGATTGTAGTTTAGTCGGGCAGCATGGTCGGCTTGGAGGGCCGAAGGGCCTGTTCCTGTGCTGTACATTTCTTTGTTCTTTGTAAATTTATGTGTGTGTGTGTGGGGAGAGCCAGCGCAATGTGCGTGTGTGTGTGGGGAGAGCCAGAGCGATGTTTGTGCGTGGGGAGAGCCAGAGCGATGTGTGTGCGCGGGGATAGCCAGGGCGATGTGTGTGTGTGGGGAGAGCCAGGGCGATGTGTGTGTGTGGGGAGAGCCAGTGTGATGTGTCTGTGTGTGGGGAGAGCCAGAGCGATGTGTGTGTATGTGGGGAGAGCCAGAACGATGTGCGTGTGTGTAGGGAGAGCCAGTGTGATGTGTGTCTGGGGATAGCCAAAGTTATGTGTGTGTGTGCGGAGAGCCAGAGCAATGTGTGTGTGTGGGGAGAGTCAGTGCGATGTGTGTGTGTGTAGGGAGAGCCAGTGTGATGTGTGTGTGGGGAGAGCCAGTGCGATGTGTGTGTGTGTGGGAAGAGCCAGAGCAATGTGTGCGTGCGGGGAGAGCCAGAGCGATGTGTATGTGCGGGGAGAGGCAGGGCGATGTGTCTGTGTGGGAAGAGCCAGAGCAATGTGTGTGTGGGCAGAGCCAGAGCGATGTGAGTGTGCGGGGAGAGCCAGGGCGAAGTGTGTGTGTGGGAGAGCCAGAACAATGTGTGTGTGTGGGGAGAGCCAGTGTGATGTGTGTGTGGGGAGAGCAATGCGATGTGTGTGTGTGGGGAGAGCCAGTGCGATGTGTGTGTGGGGGGAGAGCCAGTGTGATGTGTGTGTGTGTGGGGAGAGCCAGAGCAATGTGTGTGTGTGTGGGGAGAGCCAGGGCGTGTGGGGAGAGCCAGGGCGATGTGTGTGTGAGGGGCGAGCCAGTGTGATGTGTCTGTGTGGAAAGAGCCAAAGTGATGTGTGTGTGCGGGGAGAGCCAGGGCGAAGTGTGTGTGCGGGGAGAGCCAGGGCGAAGTGTGTGTGGGGAGAGCCAGGGCGATGTGTGTGTGCGGGAAGAGCCAGCGCGATGTGTGTGTGTGTTGGGAGAGCCAGAGCGATGTGCATGTGTGTGGGAAGAGTCAGTGCGATGTATGTGTGTGTGGGGAGAGCCAGGGCAATGTGTCTGTGTGGGGAGAGTCAGTGCGATGTGTGTGTGTGTGGGGAGAGCCAGTGTGATGTCTGTGTGGGGCGAGCCACTGCGATGTGTGTGTGTGTGGGGAGAGCCAGTGTGATGTGTGTGTGGGGGGAGAGCCAGTGCGATGTGTGTGTGTGGAGAGAGCCAGTGTGATGTGTGTGTGTGTGGGGAGAGCCAGGGCAAGGTGTGTGTGTGGGGAGAGTCAGTGCGATGTGTGTGTGTGGGGAGAGCCAGTGTGATGTGTGTGTGGGGAGAGCAATGCGATGTGTGTGTGTGTGGGGAGAGCCAGTGTGATTGTGTGTGGGGAGAGCCAGTGCGAAGTGTGTGTGTGGGGAGAGTCAGTGCGATGTGTGTGTGTGTGGGGAGAGCCAGAGCAATGTGTGTGTGTGTGGGGAGAGCCAGGGCGTGTGGGGAGAGCCAGGGCGATGTGTGTGTGTGTGGGGAGAGCCAGTGTGATGTGTCTGTGTGGAAAGAGCCAAAGTGATGTGTGTGTATGGGGAGAGCCAGAGCGATGTGTGTGTGCGGGCAGAGCCAGTGCCATGTGTGTGTGTGTGGGCAGTGCCAGAGTGATGTGTCTGTGTGGGAAGAGTCAAAGTGATGTGTGTGTGTGGGGAGAGCCAGAGCGATATGTGTGTGTGGGGCGAGCCAAGGCGATGTGTGTGAGAGCCAGGGCGATGTGTGCGTCTGGGGAGAACAACTGCGATGTGTGTGTGTGGGGAGAGCCGGGGCGATGTGTGTGTGCGGGGAGAGCCTGGGCGATGTGTGTGAGAGCCAGGGCAATGTCTGTGTGGGAAGAGCCAGAGCGACATGCGTGTGTGGGCAGAACCAGAGCAATGCGCGTGTGTTGGGAGAGCCAGGGCAATATGTGTGCATGTGTGGGGAGAGCCAGAACGATGTGTGTGTGTGTGGGGAGAGCCAGAGCGATGTGTGTGTGTGGGGAGAGCCAGAACGATGTGTGTGCGCGGGGATAGCCAGAGCGATGTGTGTGTGTGCGGGGAGAGACAGGGCGATGTGTGTGTGTGTGGGGAGAGCATGTGTGAGGTGTGTGTGTGGGGACAGCCAGAGCGATGTGTGTGTGTGGGGGGAGAGCCAGTGCGATGTGTGTGTGTGGGGAGAGCCAGTGCGATGTGTGTGTGTGGGGAGAGCCAGTGTGATGTGTGTGTGTGGGGCGAGCCAGGGCGATGCGTGTGCGCGGGGAGAGCCAGGGCGATGTGTGTGTGCGGGGAGAGGCAGGGCGAAGTGTGTGTGCGGGGACAGCCAGGGCGAAGTGTGTGTGGGGAGAGCCAGAGCGATGTGTGTGTATGTGGGGAGAGCCAGTGCGATGTGTGTGTGTCGGGAGAGCCAGAGCGATGTGTGTGGGGAGAGCCAGGGCGATGTGTGTGTGCGGGGAGAGCCAGTGCGATGTGTGTGTGCGGAAAGAGCCAGCGCATTGTGTGTGTGTGTGGGGAGAGCCAGAGCGATGTGCATGTGTGTGGGAAGAGTCAGTGCGATGTGTGTGTGTGTGTTGAGAGCCAGTGTGATGTGTGTGTGGGGAGAGCCACTGCGATGTGTGTGTGTGGGGAGAGCCAGTGCGATGTGTGTGTGGGGGGAGAGCCAGTGCGATGTGTGTGTGTGTGGGGAGAGCCAGGGCAATGTGTGTGTGTGGGGAGAGTCAGTGCGATCTGTGTGTGTGGGGAGAGCCAGTGTGATGTGTGTGTGGGGAGAGCCAGTGCGATGTGTGTGTAGGGAGAGCCAGTGCGATGCGTGTGTGGGGGAGAGCCAGTGCGATATATGTGTGGGGAGAGCCAGAGCGATGTGTGTGTGTTGGGAGAGCCAGGGCAATGTGTGTGTGTGGGGAGAGTCAGTGCGATGTGTGTTTGTGTAGGGAGAGCCAGTGTGATGTGTCTGTGGGGAGAGCCAGAGCGATGTGTGTGTGTGGGGAGAGCCAGGGCAATGTGTGTGTGTGGGGAGAATCAGTGCGATGTGTGTGTGTGTAGGGACAGCCAGTGTGATGTGTCTGTGGGGAGAGCCAGTGCGATGTGTGTGTGTGTGGGGAGAGCCAGTGTGATGTGTGTGTGACGAATACCAGAGTGATGTGCGTGTGTGTGGGGAGCCAGTGCGATGTGTGTGTGTGGGGAGAGCCAGGGCGATGTGTCTGTGTGGGAAGAGCCAGAGCAATGTGTGTGTGGGCAGAGCCAGAGCGATGTGAGTGTGCGGGGAGAGCCAGGGCGAAGTGTGTGTGTGGGAGAGCCAGAACGATGTGTGTGTGTGGGGAGAGCCAGAGCGATGTGTCTGTGCGGGGAGAGCCAGGGCGAAGTGTGTGTGCGGGGAGAGCCAGGGCGAAGTGTGTGTGGGGAGAGCCAGAGCGATGTGTGTGTATGTGGGGAGAGCCAGTGCGATGTGTGTGTGCCGGGAGAGCCAGAGCGATGTGTGTGTGGGGAGAGCCAGGGCGATGTGTGTGTGCGGGGAGAGCCAGTGCGATGTGTGTGTGCGGGAAGAGCCAGCGCGATGTGTGTGTGTGTGGGGAGAGCCAGAGCGATGTGCATGTGTGTGGGGAGAGCCAGTGTGATGTGTGTGTGTGGGGAGAGCCAGTGTGATGTGTGTGTGGGGAGAGCAATGCGATGTGTGTGTGTGTGGGGAGAGCCAGTGCGATGTGTGTGTGGGGGGAGAGCCAGTGCGATTTGTGTGTGTGGGGAGAGCCAGTGCGATGTGTGTGTGTGTGGGCAGAGCCAGGGCGTGTGGGGAGAGCCAGGGCGATGTGTGTGTGTGGGGCGAGCCAGTGTGATGTGTGTGTGTGGAAAGAGCCAAAGTGATGTGTGTGTGTGGGGAGAGCCAGAGCGATGTGTCTGTGCGGGGAGAGCCAGGGCGAAGTGTGTGTGCGGGGAGAGCCAGGGCGAAGTGTGTGTGGGGAGAGCCAGAGCGATGTGTGTGTATGTGGGGAGAGCCAGTGCGATGTGTGTGTGTCGGGAGAGCCAGAGCGATGTGTGTGTGAGGAGAGCCAGGGCGATGTGTGTGTGAGGGGAGAGCCAGTGCGATGTGTGTGTGGGGAGAGCCAGTGTGATGTGTGTGGGGGGAGAGCAATGCGATGTGTGTGTGGGGGAAGAGCCAGTGCGATGTGTGTGTGTGGGGAGAGCCAGTGTGATGTGTGTGGGGAGAGCCAGAGCAATGTGTGTGTGTGTGGGGAGAGCCAGGGCGTGTGGGGAGAGCCAGGGCGATGTGTGTGTGTGGGGCGAGCCAGTGTGATGTGTCTGTGGGGAGAGCCAGAGCGATGTGTGTGTGTGGGGAGAGCCAGGGCAATGTGTGTGTGTGGGGAGAATCAGTGCGATGTGTGTGTGTGTGTAGGGACAGCCAGTGTGATGTGTCTGTGGGGAGAGCCAGTGCGATGTGTGTGTGTGTGTGGGGAGAGCCAGTGTGATGTGTGTGTGACGAATACCAGAGTGATGTGCGTGTGTGTGGGGAGCCAGTGCGATGTGTGTGTGTGGGGAGAGCCAGGGCGATGTGTCTGTGTGGGAAGAGCCAGAGCAATGTGTGTGTGGGCAGAGCTAGAGCGATGTGAGTGTGCGGGGAGAGCCAGGGCGAAGTGTGTGTGTGGGAGAGCCAGAACGATGTGTGTGTGTGGGGAGAGCCAGAGCGATGTGTCTGTGCGGGGAGAGCCAGGGCGAAGTGTGTGTGCGGGGAGAGCCAGGGCGAAGTGTGTGTGGGGAGAGCCAGAGCGATGTGTGTGTATGTGGGGAGAGCCAGTGCGATGTGTGTGTGTCGGGAGAGCCAGAGCGATGTGTGTGTGGGGAGAGCCAGGGCGATGTGTGTGTGCGGGGAGAGCCAGTGCGATGTGTGTGTGCGGGAAGAGCCAGCGCGATGTGTGTGTGTGTGGGGAGAGCCAGAGCGATGTGCATGTGTGTGGGGAGAGCCAGTGTGATGTGTGTGTGTGTGGGGAGAGCCAGGGCAATGGGTGTGTGTGGGGAGAGTCAGTGCGATGTGTGTGTGTGTGGGGAGAGCCAGTGTGATGTGTGTGTGGGGAGAGCAATGCGATGTGTGTGTGTGTGGGGAGAGCCAGTGCGATGTGTGTGTGGGGGGAGAGCCAGTGCGATTTGTGTGTGTGGGGAGAGCCAGTGCGATGTGTGTGTGGGGCGAGAGCCAGTGCGATGTGTGTGTGGGGGAAGAGCCAGTGCGATGTGTGTGTGTGTGGGGAGAGCCAGAGCAATGTGTGTGTGTGTGGGGAGAGCCAGGGCGTGTGGGGAGAGCCAGGGCGATGTGTGTGTGTGGGGCGAGCCAGTGTGATGTGTCTGTGTGGAAAGAGCCAAAGTGATGTGTGTGTGTGGGGAGAGCCAGAGCGATGTGTCTGTGCGGGGAGAGCCAGGGCGAAGTGTGTGTGCGGGGAGAGCCAGGGCGAAGTGTGTGTGGGGAGAGCCAGAGCGATGTGTGTGTATGTGGGGAGAGCCAGTGCGATGTGTGTGTGTCGGGAGAGCCAGAGCGATGTGTGTGTGAGGAGAGCCAGGGCGATGTGTGTGTGCGGGGAGAGCCAGTGCGATGTGTGTGTGTGGGGAGAGCCAGTGTGATGTGTGTGTGGGGAGAGCAATGCGATGTGTGTGTGGGGGAAGAGCCAGTGCGATGTGTGTGTGTGGGGAGAGCCAGTGTGATGTGTGTGGGGAGAGCCAGAGCAATTTGTGTGTGTGTGGGGAGAGCCAGGGCGTGTGGGGAGAGCCAGGGCGATGTGTGTGTGTGGGGCGAGCCAGTGTGATGTGTCTGTGTGGAAAGAGCCAAAGTGATGTGTGTGTGTGGGGAGAGCCAGAGCGATGTGTCTGTGCGGGGAGAGCCAGGGCAAAGTGTGTGTGCGGGGAGAGCCAGGGCGAAGTGTGTGTCGGGAGAGCCAGAGCGATGTGTGTGTGAGGAGAGCCAGGGCGATGTGTGTGTGCGGGGAGAGCCAGTGCGATGCGTGTGTGCGGGAAGAGCCAGCGCGATGTGTGTGTGTGTTGGGAGAGCCAGAGCGATGTGCATGTGTGTGGGAAGAGTCAGTGCGATGTGTGTGTGTGTGGGGAGAGCCAGTGTGATGTGTGTGTGGTGGGAGAGCCAGTGCGATGTGTGTGTGTGGAGAGAGCCAGTGTGATGTGTGTGTGTGTGGGGAGAGCCAGGGCAATGTGTTTGTGTGGGGAGAGTCAGTGCGATGTGTGTGTGTGGGGAGAGCCAGTGTGATGTGTGTGTGGGGAGAGCAATGCGATGTGTGTGTGTGGGGAGAGCCAGTGCGATGTGTGTGTGGGGGGAGAGCCAGTGCGATGTGTGTGTGTGGGGAGAGCCAGTGTGATGTGTGTGTGTGGGGGGAGAGCCAGTGTGATGTGTGTGTGGAGAGCCAGTGCGATGTGTGTGTGTGTGGGGAGAGCCAGTGCGATGTGTGTGTGTGGGGAGAGCCAGTGTGATGTGTGTGTGTGTGGGGAGAGCCAGGGCAATGTGTGTGTGTGGGCAGAGTCAGTGCGAAGTGTGTGTGTGGGGAGAGTCAGTGCGATGTGTGTGTGTGTGTGGGGAGAGCCAGAGCAATGTGTGTGTGTGTGGGGAGAGCCAGGGCGTGTGGGGAGAGCCAGGGCGATGTGTGTGTGTGGGGAGAGCCAGGGCGATGTGTGTGTGTGGGGAGAGCCAGTGTGATGTGTCTGTGTGGGGAGAGCCAGAGCGATGTGTGTGTGCGGGCAGAGCCAGTGCCATGTGTGTGTGTGTGGGCAGTGCCAGAGTGATGTGTCAGTGTGGGAAGAGCCAAAGTGATGTGTGTGTGTGGGGAGAGCCAGAGCGATATGTGTGTGTGGGGCGAGCCAAGGCGATGTGTGTGAGAGCCAGGGCGATGTGTGTGTGCGGTGAGAGCCAGGGCGTTGAGTGTGTGTGGGGAGAGTCAGTGCGATGTGTGTGTGTGGGGAGAGCCAGCGTGATGTGTGTGTGGGGAGAGCAATGCGATGTGTGTGTATGGAGAGAGCCAGTGTGATGTGTGTGTGTGTGGGGAGAGCCAGGGCAATGTGTGTGTGCGGGGAGAGCCAGGGCAAAGTGTGTGTGCGGGGAGAGCCAGGGCGAAGTGTGTGTCGGGAGAGCCAGAGCGATGTGTGTGTGAGGAGAGCCAGGGCGATGTGTGTGTGCGGGGAGAGCCAGTGCGATGCGTGTGTGCGGGAAGAGCCAGCGCGATGTGTGTGTGTGTTGGGAGAGCCAGAGCGATGTGCATGTGTATGGGAAGAGTCAGTGCGATGTGTGTGTGTGTGGGGAGAGCCAGTGTGATGTGTGTGTGGGGGGAGAGCCAGTGCGATGTGTGTGTGGAGAGAGCCAGTGTGATGTGTGTGTGTGTGGGGAGAGCCAGGGCAATGTGTGTGTGTGGGGAGAGTCAGTGCGATGTGTGTGTGTGGGGAGAGCCAGTGTGATGTGTGTGTGGGGAGAGCAATGCGATGTGTGTGTGTGGGGAGAGCCAGTGCGATGTGTGTGTGGGGGGAGAGCCAGTGCGATGTGTGTGTGTGGGGAGAGCCAGTGTGATGTGTGTGTGTGGGGGGAGAGCCAGTGTGATGTGTGTGTGGAGAGCCAGTGCGATGTGTGTGTGTGTGGGGAGAGCCAGTGCGATGTGTGTGTGTGGGGAGAGCCAGTGTGATGTGTGTGTGTGTGGGGAGAGCCAGGGCAATGTGTGTGTGTGGGCAGAGTCAGTGCGAAGTGTGTGTGTGGGGAGAGTCAGTGCGATGTGTGTGTGTGTGTGGGGAGAGCCAGAGCAATGTGTGTGTGTGTGGGGAGAGCCAGGGCGTGTGGGGAGAGCCAGGGCGATGTGTGTGTGTGGGGAGAGCCAGTGTGATGTGTCTGTGTGGAAAGAGCCAAAGTGATGTCTGTGTGTGGGGAGAGCCAGAGCGATGTGTGTGTGCGGGCAGAGCCAGTGCCATGTGTGTGTGTGTGGGCAGTGCCAGAGTGATGTGTCAGTGTGGGAAGAGCCAAAGTGATATGTGTGTGTGGGGAGAGCCAGAGCGATATGTGTGTGTGGGGCGAGCCAAGGCGATGTGTGTGAGAGCCAGGGCGATGTGTGTGTGCGGTGAGAGCCAGGGCGTTGAGTGTGTGTGGGGAGAGTCAGTGCGATGTGTGTGTGTGGGGAGAGCCAGTGTGATGTGTGTGTGGGGAGAGCAATGCGATGTGTGTGTGTGGAGAGAGCCAGTGTGATGTGTGTGTGTGTGGGGAGAGCCAGGGCAATGTGTGTGTGTGGGGAGAGTCAGTGCGATGTGTGTGTGTGGGGAGAGCCAGTGCGATGTGTGTGTGGGGGGAGAGCCAGTGCGATGTGTGTGTGTGGGGAGAGCCAGTGTGATGTGTGTGTGTGTGGGGAGAGCCAGTGTGATGTGTGTGTGGGGAGAGCCAGTGCGATGTGTGTGTGTGTGGAGAGCCAGTGCGATGTGTGTGTGTGGGGAGAGCCAGTGTGATGTGTGTGTGTGTGTCGGGAGAGCCAGAGCAATATGTGTGTGTGTGGGGAGAGCCAGGGCGTGTGGGGAGAGCCAGTGTGATGTGTGTGTGTGGGGAGAGCCAGTGTGATGTGTCTGTGTGGAAAGAGCCAAAGTGATGTGTGTGTGTGGGGAGAGCCAGAGCGATGTGTGTGTGCGGGCAGAGCCAGTGCCATGTGTGTGTGTAGGCAGTGCCAGAGTGATGTGTCTGTGTGGGAAGAGCCAAAGTGATGTGTGTGTGTGGGGAGAGCCAGAGCGATATGTGTGTGTGGGGCGAGCCAAGGCGATGTGTGTGAGAGCCAGGGCGATGTGTGTGTGCGGGGAGAGCCAGGGCGTTGTGTGTGTGTGGGAGAACAAGTGCGATGTGTGTGTGTGGGGAGAGCCAGGGCGATGTGTGTGTGCGGGGAGAGCCAGGGCGATGTGTGTGTGCGGGGAGAACCAGGGTGATGTGTGTGAGAGCCAGGGCAATGTGTGTGAGAGCCAGGGCGATGCGTGTGTGTGGGGAGAGCCAGGGTGATGTGTGTGTGCGGGGAGAGCCAGGGCGATCTGTGTGTGCGGGGAGAACCAGGGCGATGTGTGTGTGTGGGGAGAGCCAGGGTGATGTGTGTGTGTGGGGAGAGCCAGGGCGATCTGTGTGTGCGGGGAGAACCAGGGCGATGTGTGTGTGCGGGGAGAGCCAGGGCGATGTGTGTGAAAGCCAGGGCGATGTGTGCGTGTGGGGCGAGCAAGTGTGATGTGTGTGTGGGGAGAACCACTGCGATGTGTGTGTGTGTGGGGAGAGCCAGTGTGATGTGTGTGTGGGGGGAGAGCCAGTGCGATGTGTGTGTGGAGATAGCCAGTGTGATGTGTGTGTGTGTGTGTGGGGAGAGCCAGGGCAATGTGTGTGTGTGGGGAGAGTCAGTGCGATGTGTGCGTGTGGGGAGAGCCAGTGTGATGTGTGTGTGGGGAGAGCAATGCGATGTGTGTGTGTGTGGGGAGAGCCAGTGCGATGTGTGTGTGGGGGGAGAGCCAGTGCGATGTGTGTGTGTGGGGAGAGCCAGTGTGATGTGTGTGTGTGTGGGGAGAGCCAGTGTGATGTGTGTGTGGGGAGAGCCAGAGCAATGTGTGTGTGTGTGGGGAGAGCCAGGGCGTGTGGGGAGAGCCAGGGCGATGTGTGTGTGTGGGGAGAGCCAGTGTGATGTGTCTGTGTGGAAAGAGCCAAAGTGATGTGTGTGTGTGGGGAGAGCCAGAGCGATGTGTGTGTGCGGGCAGAGCCAGTGCCATGTGTGTGTGTGTGGGCAGTGCCAGAGTGATGTGTCAGTGTGGGAAGAGCCAAAGTGATGTGTGTGTGTGGGGAGAGCCAGAGCGATATGTGTGTGTGGGGCAAGCCAAGGCGATGTGTGTGAGAGCCAGGGCGATGTGTGTGTGCGGGGAGAGCCAGGGCGTTGAGTGTGTGTGGGGAGAGTCAGTGCGATGTGTGTGTGTGGGGAGAGCCAGTGTGATGTGTGTGTGGGGAGAGCAATGCGATGTGTGTGTGTGGAGAGAGCCAGTGTGATGTGTGTGTGTGTGGGGAGAGCCAGGGCAATGTGTGTGTGTGGGGAGAGTCAGTGCGATGTGTGTGTGTGTGGGGAGAGCCAGTGCGATGTGTGTGTGGGGGGAGAGCCAGTGCGATGTGTGTGTGTGGGGAGAGCCAGTGTGATGTGTGTGTGTGTGGGGAGAGCCAGTGTGATGTGTGTGTGGGGAGAGCCAGTGCGATGTGTGTGTGTGTGTGGAGAGCCAGTGCGATGTGTGTGTGTGGGGCGAGCCAAGGCGATGTGTGTGAGAGCCAGGGCGATGTGTGTGTGCGGGGAGAGCCAGGGCGTTGTGTGTGTGTGGGAGAACAAGTGCGATGTGTGTGTGTGGGGAGAGCCAGGGCGATGTGTGTGTGTGGGGAGAGCCAGGGCGATGTGTGTGTGTGGGGAGAGCCAGGGCGATGTGTGTGTGCGGGGAGAGCCAGGGCGATGTGTGTGTGCGGGGAGAACCAGGGTGATGTGTGTGAGAGCCAGGGCAATGTGTGTGAGAGCCAGGGCGATGCGTGTGTGTGGGGAGAGCCAGGGTGATGTGTGTGTGCGGGGAGAGCCAGGGCGATCTGTGTGTGCGGGGCGAGCCAAGGCGATGTGTGTGAGAGCCAGGGCGATGTGTGTGTGCGGGGAGAGCCAGGGCGTTGTGTGTGTGTGGGAGAACAAGTGCGATATGTGTGTGTGGGGAGAGCCAGGGCGATGTGTGTGTGCGGGGAGAACCAGGGTGATGTGTGTGAGAGCCAGGGCAATGTGTGTGAGAGCCAGGGCGATGCGTGTGTGTGGGGAGAGCCAGGGTGATGTGTGTGTGCGGGGAGAGCCAGGGCGATCTGTGTGTGCGGGGAGAACCAGGGCGATGTGTGTGTGTGGGGAGAGCCAGGGTGATGTGTGTGTGCGGGGAGAGCCAGGGCAATCTGTGTGTGCGGGGAGAACCAGGGCGATGTGTGCGTGTGGGGCGAGCAAGTGCGATGTGTGTGTGTGTGGGGAGTGCCAGGGCGATGTGTGTGAGAGTCAGGGCAATGTCTGTGTGGGAAGAGCCGGAGCGACATGCGTGTGTGGGCAGAACCAGAGCAATGCGTGTGTGTTGGGGGAGCCAGGGCAATATGTGTGCATGTGTGGGGAGAGCCAGAACGATGTGTGTGTGTGTGGGGAGAGCCAGAACGATGTGCGTGTGTGGGGAGAGCAGAGCGATGTTTGTGCGTGGGGAGAGCCAGAGCGATGTGTGTGCGCGGGGATAGCCAGAGCGATGTGTGTGTGTGTGCGGGGCGAGCCAGGGCGATGTGTGTGTGTGTGTGGGGAGAGCCAGTGTGATATGTGTGTGTGGGGACAGCCAGAGCGATGTGTGTGTGTGGGGGGAGAGCCAGTGCGATGTGTGTGTGTGGGGAGAGCCAGAGAAATGTGTGTGTGTGTGTGGGGAGAGCCAGAGCAATGTGTGTGTGTGTGGGGAGAGCCAGGGCGATATGTGTGTGTGTGGGGAGAGCCAGAACGATGTGCGTGTGTGGGGAGAGCAAGAGCGATGTTTGTGCGTGGGGCGAGCCAGAGCGATGTGTGTGTGTGGGGAGAGCCAGGGCAATGTGTGTGTGTGGGGAGAGTCAGTGCGATGTGTGTGTGTGTAGGGAGAGCCAGTGTGATGTGTCTGTGGGGAGAGCCAGTGCGATGTGTGTGTGTGTGGGGAGAGCCAGTGTGATGTGTGTGTGAGGACAACCAGAGTGATGTGCGTGTGTGTGGGGAGCCAGTGCGATGTGTGTGTGTGGGGAGACCCAGTGCGATGTGTGTGTGTGGGAAGAGCCAGAGCAATGTGTGCGTGCGGGGAGAGCCAGAGCGATGTGTATGTGCGGGGAGAGCCAGGGCGATGTGTCTGTGTGGGAAGAGCCAGAGCAATGTGTGTGTGGGCGGAGCCAGAGCGAAGTGTGTGTGCGGGGAGAGCCAGGGCGAAGTGTGTGTGTGGGAGAGCCAGAACGATGTGTGTGTGTGGGGAGAGCCAGAGCGATGTGTCTGTGCGGGAGAGCCAGGGCGAAGTGTGTGTGCGGGGAGAGCCAGAGCAATGTGTGTGTGGGGAGAGCCAGGGCGATGTGTGTGTGTGGGGAGAGTCAGTGCGATGTGTGTGTGTGGGGGGAGAGCCAATGTGATGTGTGTGTGGGGAGAGCCACTGCGATGTGTGTGTGTGGGGAGAGCCAGTGAGATGTGTGTGTGGGGGGAGAGCCAGTGCTATGTGTGTGTGTGGGGAGAGCCAGTGTGATGTGTGTGTGTGTGGGGAGAGCCAGGGCGAAGTGTGTGTGTGGGAGAGCCAGAGCGATGTGTGTGTGGGCTGAGCCAGAGCGATGTGTGTATGTGTGGGGAGAGCCAGTGTGATGTGTGTGTGTGGGGAGAGCCAGAGCGATGTGTGTGTATGTGGGGAGAGCCAGTGCGATGTGTGTGTGTCGGGAGAGCCAGAGCGATGTGTGTGTGCGGGGAGAGCCAGTGCGATGTGTGTGTGCGGGAGGAGCCAGCGCGATGTGTGTGTGTGTGTGGGGAGAGCCAGAGCGATGTGCAATAGTGTGGGGAGAGTCAGTGCGATGTGTGTGTGTGTGGGGAGAGCCAGTGTGATGTTTGTGTGGGGAGAGCCAGTGCGATGTGTGCGTGTGTGGGGAGAGCCAGTGCGATGTGTGTGTGGGGGGAGAGCCAGTGCGATGTGTGTGTGTGGGTGAGCCAGTGTGATGTGTGTGTGTGTGGGGAGAGACAGGGCAATGTGTGTGTGTGTGGGGAGAGTCAGTGCGATGTGTGTGTGTGGGGAGAGCCAGTGTGATGTGTGTGTGCGGGGAGAGCCAGTGCCATGTGTGTGTGTGTGGGCAGTGCCAGAGTGATGTGTCTGTGTGGGAAGAGCCAAAGTGATGTGTGTGTGTGGGGAGAGCCAGAGCGATATGTGTGTGTTGGGAGAGCCAGGGCGATGTGTGTGTGCGGGGAGAGCCAGGGCGATGTGTGTGTGTGTGGGGAGAGCCAGGGCGATGTGTGTGTGCGCGGGGAGAGCCAGGGCGATGTGTGTGTCGGGGAGAACCAGGGCGATGTGTGTGTGCGGGGAGAGCAAGGGCGATGTGTGTGAGAGCCTGGGCAATGTCTGTGTGGGAAGAGCCCGAGCGACATGCGTGTGTGGGCAGAACTAGAGCAATGCGTGTGTGTTGGGAGAGCCAGGGCAATATGTGTGCATGTGTGGGGAGAGCCAGAACGATATGTGTGTGTGTGGGGAGAGCCAGAGCGATGTGTGTGTGTGTGTGTGTGGGGAGAGCCAGAAGGATGTGTGTGTGTGTGGGGAGAGCCAGTGCGATGTGTGTGTGTGGGTGAGCCAGTGTGATGTGTGTGTGTGTGGGGAGAGCCAGGGCAATGTGTGTGTGTGTGGGGAGAGTCAGTGCGATGTGTGTGTGTGGGGAGAGCCAGTGTGATGTGTGTGTGGGGAGAGCCAGTGCGATGTGTGTGTGTGTGGGGAGAGCCAGTGCGATGTGTGTGTGGGGGGGAGAGCCAGTGCGATGTGTGTGTGTGGGGAGAGCCAGTGTGATGTGTGTGTGTTGGGAGAGCCAGAGCAATGTGTGTGTGTGTGGGGAGAGCCAGGGCGTGTGGGGAGAGCCAAGGCGATGTGTGTGTGTCGGGGGAGCCAGTGTGATGTGTCTGTGTGGAAAGAGCCAAAGTGATGTGTGTGTGTTGGGAGAGCCAGAGCGATGTTTGTGCGTGGGGAGAGCCAGAGCGATGTGTGTGCGCGGGGATAGCCAGAGCGATGTGTGTGTGCGGGGAGAGCCAGGGCGATGTGTGTGTGTGTGGGGAGAGCCAGTGTGATGTGTGTGTGTGGGGACAGCCAGAGCGATGTGTGTGTGTGTGTGTGTGGCGAGCCAGGGCGATGTGTGTGTGTGTGGGGAGAGCCAGGGCGATATGTGTGTGTGTGGGGAGAGCCAGAACGATGTGCGTGTGTGGGGAGAGCAAGAGCGATGTTTGTGCGTGGGGCGAGCCAGTGCGATGTGTGTGTGTGGGGAGAGCCAGTGCGATGTGTGTGTGTGTGGGGAGAGCCAGTGTGATGTGTGTGTGAGGACAACCAGAGTGATGTGCGTGTGTGTGGGGAGCCAGTGCGATGTGTGTGTGTGGGGAGACCCAGTGCGATGTGTGTGTGTGGGAAGAGCCAGAGCAATGTGTGCGTGCGGGGAGAGCCAGAGCGATGTGTATGTGCGGGGAGAGCCAGGGCGATGTGTCTGTGTGGGAAGAGCCAGAGCAATGTGTGTGTGGGCGGAGCCAGAGCGAAGTGTGTGTGCGGGGAGAGCCAGGGCGAAGTGTGTGTGTGGGAGAGCCAGAACGATGTGTGTGTGTGGGGAGAGCCAGAGCGATGTGTCTGTGCGGGAGAGCCAGGGCGAAGTGTGTGTGCGGGGAGAGCCAGAGCAATGTGTGTGTGGGGAGAGCCAGGGCGATGTGTGTGTGTGGGGAGAGTCAGTGCGATGTGTGTGTGTGGGGGGAGAGCCAATGTGATGTGTGTGTGGGGAGAGCCACTGCGATGTGTGTATGTGGGGAGAGCCAGTGAGATGTGTGTGTGGGGGGAGAGCCAGTGCTATGTGTGTGTGTGGGGAGAGCCAGTGTGATGTGTGTGTGTGTGGGGAGAGCCAGGGCGAAGTGTGTGTGTGGGAGAGCCAGAGCGATGTGTGTGTGGGCTGAGCCAGAGCGATGTGTGTATGTGTGGGGAGAGCCAGTGTGATGTGTGTGTGTGGGGAGAGCCAGAGCGATGTGTGTGTATGTGGGGAGAGCCAGTGCGATGTGTGTGTGTCGGGAGAGCCAGAGCGATGTGTGTGTGCGGGGAGAGCCAGTGCGATGTGTGTGTGCGGGAGGAGCCAGCGCGATGCGTGTGTGTGTGTGGGGAGAGCCAGAGCGATGTGCAATAGTGTGGGGAGAGTCAGTGCGATGTGTGTGTGTGTGGGGAGAGCCAGTGTGATGTTTGTGTGGGGAGAGCCAGTGCGATGTGTGCGTGTGTGGGGAGAGCCAGTGCGATGTGTGTGTGGGGGGAGAGCCAGTGCGATGTGTGTGTGTGGGTGAGCCAGTGTGATGTGTGTGTGTGTGGGGAGAGACAGGGCAATGTGTGTGTGTTGGGAGAGCCAGAGCAATGTGTGTGTGTGTGGGGAGAGCCAGGGCGTGTGGGGAGAGCCAAGGCGATGTGTGTGTGTCGGGGGAGCCAGTGTGATGTGTCTGTGTGGAAAGAGCCAAAGTGATGTGTGTGTGTTGGGAGAGCCAGAGCGATGTGTGTGTGCGGGGAGAGCCAGTGCCATGTGTGTGTGTGTGGGCAGTGCCAGAGTGATGTGTCTGTGTGGGAAGAGCCAAAGTGATGTGTGTGTGTGGGGAGAGCCAGAGCGATATGTGTGTGTTGGGAGAGCCAGGGCGATGTGTGTGTGCGGGGAGAGCCAGGGCGATGTGTGTGTGTGTGGGGAGAGCCAGGGCGATGTGTGTGTGCGCGGGGAGAGCCAGGGCGATGTGTGTGTCGGGGAGAACCAGGGCGATGTGTGTGTGCGGGGAGAGCAAGGGCGATGTGTGTGAGAGCCTGGGCAATGTCTGTGTGGGAAGAGCCCGAGCGACATGCGTGTGTGGGCAGAACTAGAGCAATGCGTGTGTGTTGGGAGAGCCAGGGCAATATGTGTGCATGTGTGGGGAGAGCCAGAACGATATGTGTGTGTGTGGGGAGAGCCAGTGCGATGTGTGTGTGTGGGTGAGCCAGTGTGATGTGTGTGTGTGTGGGGAGAGCCAGGGCAATGTGTGTGTGTGTGGAGAGAGTCAGTGCGATGTGTGTGTGTGGGGAGAGCCAGTGTGATGTGTGTGTGGGGAGAGCCAGTGCGATGTGTGTGTGTGTGGGGAGAGCCAGTGCGATGTGTGTGTGGGGGGAGAGCCAGTGCGATGTGTGTGTGTGGGGAGAGCCAGTGTGATGTGTGTGTGTTGGGAGAGCCAGAGCAATGTGTGTGTGTGTGGGGAGAGCCAGGGCGTGTGGGGAGAGCCAAGGCGATGTGTGTGTGTCGGGGGAGCCAGTGTGATGTGTCTGTGTGGAAAGAGCCAAAGTGATGTGTGTGTGTTGGGAGAGCCAGAGCGATGTTTGTGCGTGGGGAGAGCCAGAGCGATGTGTGTGCGCGGGGATAGCCAGAGCGATGTGTGTGTGCGGGGAGAGCCAGGGCGATGTGTGTGTGTGTGGGGAGAGCCAGTGTGATGTGTGTGTGTGGGGACAGCCAGAGCGATGTGTGTGTGTGTGTGTGGCGAGCCAGGGCGATGTGTGTGTGTGGGGAGAGCCAGTGTGATGTGGCTGTGTGGGGAGAGCCAGTGTGATGTTTGTGTGGGGAGAGCCAGTGCGATGTGTGTGTGTGTGGGGAGAGCCAGTGCGATGTGTGTGTGTGGGTGGGGAGAGCCAGGGCAATGTGTGTGTGTGGGGAGAGTCAGTGCGATGTGTGTGTGTGGGGAGAGCCAGTGTGATGTGTGTGTGGGGAGAGCCAGTGCGATGTGTGTGTGTGTGGGGAGAGCCAGTGCGATGTGTGTGTGGGGGGAGAGCCAGTGCGATGTGTGTGTGGGGGGAGAGCCAGTGCGATGTGTGTGTGTGGGGAGAGTCAGTGTGATGTGTGTGTGTTGGGAGAGCCAGAGCAATGTGTGTGTGTGTGGGGAGAGCCAGGGCGTGTGGGGAGAGCCAAGGCGATGTGTGTGTGTCGGGGGAGCCAGTGTGATGTGTCTGTGTGGAAAGAGCCAAAGTGATGTGTGTGTGTTGGGAGAGCCAGAGCGATGTGTGTGTGCGGGGAGAGCCAGTGCCATGTGTGTGTGTGTGGGCAGTGCCAGAGTGATGTGTCTGTGTGGGAAGAGCCAAAGTGATGTGTGTGTGTGGGGAGAGCCAGGGCGATGTGTGTGAGAGCCAGGGTGATGTGTGTGTGCGGGGAGAGCCAGGGCGATGTGTGTGTGTGGGGAGAGCCAGGGCGATGTGTGTGTGCGCGGGGAGAGCCAGGGCGATGTGTGTGTGCGGGGAGAACCAGGGCGATGTGTGTGTGCGGGGAGAGCAAGGGCGATGTGTGTGAGAGCCAGGGCAATGTCCGTGTGGGAAGAGCCAGAGCGACATGCGTGTGTGGGCAGAACTAGAGCAATGCGTGTGTGTTGGGAGAGCCAGGGCGATGTGTGTGAGAGCCAGGGTGATGTGTGTGTGCGGGGAGAGCCAGGGCGATGTGTGTGTGCGGGGAGAACCAGGGCGATGTGTGTGTGCGGGGAGAGCAAGGGCGACGTGTGTGAGAGCCAGGGCAATGTCTGTGTGGGAAGAGCCAGAGCGACATGCGTGTGTGGGCAGAACTAGAGCAATGCGTGTGTGTTGGGAGAGCCAGGGCAATATGTGTGCATGTGTGGGGAGAGCCAGAACGATATGTGTGTGTGTGGGGAGAGCCAGAGCGATGTGTGTGTGTGTGTGTGGGGAGAGCCAGAACGATGTGCGTTTGTGGGGAGAGCAGAGCGATGTTTGTGCGTGGGGAGAGCCAGAGCGATGTGTGTGCGCGGGGATAGCCAGAGCGATGTGTGTGTGTGTGTGTGCGGGGAGAGCCAGTGTGATGTGTGTGTGTGGGGAGAGCCAGAGCGATGTGTGTGTGCGGGGAGAGCCAGTGCCATGTGTGTGTGTGTGTGGGGAAAGCCAGTGCGATGTGTGTGTGTGGGGAGAGCCAGTGTGATGTGTGTGTGTGTGGGGAGAGCCAGGGCAATGTGTGTGTGTGGGCAGAGTCAGTGCGAAGTGTGTGTGTGGGGAGAGTCAGTGCGATGTGTGTGTGTGTGGGGAGAGCCAGAGCAATATGTGTGTGTGTGGGGAGAGCCAGGGCGTGTGGGGAGAGCCAGTGTGATGTGTCTGTGTGGGAAGAGCCAAAGTGATGTGTGTGTGTGGGGAGAGCCAGAGCGATATGTGTGTGTGGGGCGAGCCAAGGCGATGTGTGTGAGAGCCAGGGCGATGTGTGTGTGCGGGGAGAGCCAGGGCGTTGTGTGTGTGTGGGAGAACAAGTGCGATGTGTGTGTGTGGGGAGAGCCAGGGCGATGTGTGTGTGTGGGGAGAGCCAGGGCGATGTGTGTGTGTGGGGAGAGCCAGGGCGATGTGTGTGTGCGGGGAGAGCCAGGGCGATGTGTGTGTGCGGGGAGAACCAGGGTGATGTGTGTGAGAGCCAGGGCAATGTGTGTGAGAACCAGGGCGATGCGTGTGTGTGGGGAGAGCCAGGGTGATGTGTGTGTGCGGGGAGAGCCAGGGCGATCTGTGTGTGCGGGGCGAGCCAAGGCGATGTGTGTGAGAGCCAGGGCGATGTGTGTGTGCGGGGAGAGCCAGGGCGTTGTGTGTGTGTGGGAGAACAAGTGCGATGTGTGTGTGTGGGGAGAGCCAGGGCGATGTGTGTGTGCGGGGAGAACCAGGATGATGTGTGTGAGAGCCAGGGCAATGTGTGTGAGAGCCAGGGCGATGCGTGTGTGTGGGGAGAGCCAGGGTGATGTGTGTGTGCGGGGAGAGCCAGGGCGATCTGTGTGTGCGGGGAGAACCAGGGCGATGTGTGTGTGTGGGGAGAGCCAGGGTGATGTGTGTGTGCGGGGAGAGCCAGGGCGATCTGTGTGTGCGGGGAGAACCAGGGCGATGTGTGCGTGTGGGGCGAGCAAGTGCGATGTGTGTGTGTGTGGGGAGTGCCAGGGCGATGTGTGTGAGAGTCAGGGCAATGTCTGTGTGGGAAGAGCCGGAGCGACATGCGTGTGTGGGCAGAACCAGAGCAATGCGTGTGTGTTGGGGGAGCCAGGGCAATATGTGTGCATGTGTGGGGAGAGCCAGAACGATGTGTGTGTGTGTGGGGAGAGCCAGAACGATGTGCGTGTGTGGGGAGAGCAGAGCGATGTTTGTGCGTGGGGAGAGCCAGAGCGATGTGTGTGCGCGGGGATAGCCAGAGCGATGTGTGTGTGTGCGGGGCGAGCCAGGGCGATGTGTGTGTGTGTGTGGGGAGAGCCAGTGTGATGTGTGTGTGGGGAGAGCCAGTGCGATGTGTGTGTGTGTGGGGAGAGCCAGTGTGATGTGTGTGTGAGGACAACCAGAGTGATGTGCGTGTGTGTGGGGAGCCAGTGCGATGTGTGTGTGTGGGGAGACCCAGTGCGATGTGTGTGTGTGGGAAGAGCCAGAGCAATGTGTGCGTGCGGGGAGAGCCAGAGCGATGTGTATGTGCGGGGAGAGCCAGGGCGATGTGTCTGTGTGGGAAGAGCCAGAGCGATGTGTGTGTGTGGGGAGAGCCAGAGCGAAGTGTGTGTGCGGGGAGAGCCAGGGCGAAGTGTGTGTGTGGGAGAGCCAGAACGATGTGTGTGTGTGGGGAGAGCCAGAGCGATGTGTCTGTGCGGGAGAGCCAGGGCGAAGTGTGTGTGCGGGGAGAGCCAGAGCAATGTGTGTGTGGGGAGAGCCAGGGCGATGTGTGTGTGTGGGGAGAGTCAGTGCGATGTGTGTGTGTGGGGGGAGAGCCAATGTGATGTGTGTGTGGGGAGAGCCACTGCGATGTGTGTGTGTGGGGAGAGCCAGTGAGATGTGTGTGTGGGGGGAGAGCCAGTGCTATGTGTGTGTGTGGGGAGAGCCAGTGTGATGTGTGTGTGTGTGGGGAGAGCCAGGGCGAAGTGTGTGTGTGGGAGAGCCAGAGCGATGTGTGTGTGGGCTGAGCCAGAGCGATGTGTGTATGTGTGGGGAGAGCCAGTGTGATGTGTGTGTGTGGGTAGAGCCAGAGCGATGTGTGTGTATGTGGGGAGAGCCAGTGCGATGTGTGTGTGTCGGGAGAGCCAGAGCGATGTGTGTGTGCGGGGAGAGCCAGTGCGATGTGTGTGTGCGGGAGGAGCCAGCGCGATGTGTGTGTGTGTGTGGGGAGAGCCAGAGCGATGTGCAATAGTGTGGGGAGAGTCAGTGCGATGTGTGTGTGTGTGGGGAGAGCCAGTGTGATGTTTGTGTGGGGAGAGCCAGTGCGATGTGTGCGTGTGTGGGGAGAGCCAGTGCGATGTGTGTGTGGGGGGAGAGCCAGTGCGATGTGTGTGTGTGGGTGAGCCAGTGTGATGTGTGTGTGTGTGGGGAGAGACAGGGCAATGTGTGTGTGTGGGGAGAGTCAGTGCGATGTGTGTGTGTGGGGAGAGCCAGTGTGATGTGTGTGTGGGGAGAGCCAGTGCGATGTGTGTGTGTGTGGGGAGAGCCAGTGCGATGTGTGTGTGGGGGGAGAGCCAGTGCGATGTGTGTGTGTGGGGAGAGCCAGTGTGATGTGTGTGTGTTGGGAGAGCCAGAGCAATGTGTGTGTGTGTGGGGAGAGCCAGGGCGTGTGGGGAGAGCCAAGGCGATGTGTGTGTGTCGGGGGAGCCAGTGTGATGTGTCTGTGTGGAAAGAGCCAAAGTGATGTGTGTGTGTTGGGAGAGCCAGAGCGATGTGTGTGTGCGGGGAGAGCCAGTGCCATGTGTGTGTGTGTGGGCAGTGCCAGAGTGATGTGTCTGTGTGGGAAGAGCCAAAGTGATGTGTGTGTGTGGGGAGAGCCAGAGCGATATGTGTGTGTTGGGAGAGCCAGGGCGATGTGTGTGTGCGGGGAGAGCCAGGGCGATGTGTGTGTGTGTGGGGAGAGCCAGGGCGATGTGTGTGTGCGCGGGGAGAGCCAGGGCGATGTGTGTGTCGGGGAGAACCAGGGCGATGTGTGTGTGCGGGGAGAGCAAGGGCGATGTGTGTGAGGGCCTGGGCAATGTCTGTGTGGGAAGAGCCCGAGCGACATGCGTGTGTGGGCAGAACTAGAGCAATGCGTGTGTGTTGGGAGAGCCAGGGCAATATGTGTGCATGTGTGGGGAGAGCCAGAACGATATGTGTGTGTGTGGGGAGAGCCAGAGCGATGTGTGTGTGTGTGTGTGTGTGGGGAGAGCCAGAAGGATGTGTGTGTGTGTGGGGAGAGCCAGTGCGATGTGTGTGTGTGGGTGAGCCAGTGTGATGTGTGTGTGTGTGGGGAGAGCCAGGGCAATGTGTGTGTGTGTGGGGAGAGTCAGTGCGATGTGTGTGTGTGGGGAGAGCCAGTGTGATGTGTGTGTGGGGAGAGCCAGTGCGATGTGTGTGTGTGTGGGGAGAGCCAGTGCGATGTGTGTGTGGGGGGAGAGCCAGTGCGATGTGTGTGTGTGGGGAGAGCCAGTGTGATGTGTGTGTGTTGGGAGAGCCAGAGCAATGTGTGTGTGTGTGGGGAGAGCCAGGGCGTGTGGGGAGAGCCAAGGCGATGTGTGTGTGTCGGGGGAGCCAGTGTGATGTGTCTGTGTGGAAAGAGCCAAAGTGATGTGTGTGTGTTGGGAGAGCCAGAGCGATGTTTGTGCGTGGGGAGAGCCAGAGCGATGTGTGTGCGCGGGGATAGCCAGAGCGATGTGTGTGTGCGGGGAGAGCCAGGGCGATGTGTGTGTGTGTGGGGAGAGCCAGTGTGATGTGTGTGTGTGGGGACAGCCAGAGCGATGTGTGTGTGTGTGTGTGGCGAGCCAGGGCGATGTGTGTGTGTGGGGAGAGCCAGTGTGATGTGGCTGTGTGGGGAGAGCCAGTGTGATGTTTGTGTGGGGAGAGCCAGTGCGATGTGTGTGTGTGTGGGGAGAGCCAGTGCGATGTGTGTGTGTGTGGGGAGAGCCAGGGCAATGTGTGTGTGTGGGGAGAGTCAGTGCGATGTGTGTGTGTGGGGAGAGCCAGTGTGATGTGTGTGTGGGGAGAGCCAGTGCGATGTGTGTGTGTGTGGGGAGAGCCAGTGCGATGTGTGTGTGGGGGGAGAGCCAGTGCGATGTGTGTGTGGGGGGAGAGCCAGTGCGATGTGTGTGTGTGGGGAGAGTCAGTGTGATGTGTGTGTGTTGGGAGAGCCAGAGCAATGTGTGTGTGTGTGGGGAGAGCCAGGGCGTGTGGGGAGAGCCAAGGCGATGTGTGTGTGTCGGGGGAGCCAGTGTGATGTGTCTGTGTGGAAAGAGCCAAAGTGATGTGTGTGTGTTGGGAGAGCCAGAGCGATGTGTGTGTGCGGGGAGAGCCAGTGCCATGTGTGTGTGTGTGGGCAGTGCCAGAGTGATGTGTCTGTGTGGGAAGAGCCAAAGTGATGTGTGTGTGTGGGGAGAGCCAGAGCGATATGTGTGTGTTGGGAGAGCCAGGGCGATGTGTGTGAGAGCCAGGGTGATGTGTGTGTGCGGGGAGAGCCAGGGCGATGTGTGTGTGTGGGGAGAGCCAGGGCGATGTGTGTGTGCGCGGGGAGAGCCAGGGCGATGTGTGTGTGCGGGGAGAACCAGGGCGATGTGTGTGTGCGGGGAGAGCAAGGGCGATGTGTGTGAGAGCCAGGGCAATGTCCGTGTGGGAAGAGCCAGAGCGACATGCGTGTGTGGGCAGAACTAGAGCAATGCGTGTGTGTTGGGAGAGCCAGGGCGATGTGTGTGAGAGCCAGGGTGATGTGTGTGTGCGGGGAGAGCCAGGGCGATGTGTGTGTGCGGGGAGAACCAGGGCGATGTGTGTGTGCGGGGAGAGCAAGGGCGATGTGTGTGAGAGCCAGGGCAATGTCTGTGTGGGAAGAGCCAGAGCGACATGCGTGTGTGGGCAGAACTAGAGCAATGCGTGTGTGTTGGGAGAGCCAGGGCAATATGTGTGCATGTGTGGGGAGAGCCAGAACGATATGTGTGTGTGTGGGGAGAGCCAGAGCGATGTGTGTGTGTGTGTGTGGGGAGAGACAGAACGATGTGCGTTTGTGGGGAGAGCAGAGCGATGTTTGTGCGTGGGGAGAGCCAGAGCGATGTGTGTGCGCGGGGATAGCCAGAGCGATGTGTGTGTGTGTGTGTGTGTGCGGGGAGAGCCAGTGTGATGTGTGTGTGTGGGGAGAGCCAGAGCGATGTGTGTGTGCGGGGAGAGCCAGTGCCATGTGTGTGTGTGTGTGGGGAAAGCCAGTGCGATGTGTGTGTGTGGGGAGAGCCAGAGCAATGTGTGTGTGTGGGGAGAGTCAGTGCGATGTGTGTGTGTGTAGGTAGAGCCAGTGTGATGTGTGTGTGGGGAGAGCCAGTGCGATGTGTGTGTGTGTGGGGAGAGCCAGTGCGATGTGTGTGTGTGTGGTGAGAGCCAGTGTGATGTGTGTGTGGGGACAACCAGAGCGATGTGTGTGGGGAGCCAGTGCGATGTGTGTGTGTGGGGAGAGCCAGTGCGATGTGTGTGTGTGGGGAGAGCCAGAGCGATGTGTATGTGCGGGGAGAGCCAGGGCGATGTGAGTGTGCTGGGAGAGCCAGGGCGAAGTGTGTGTGTGGGAGAGCCAGAACGATGTGTGTGTGTGTGGGGAGAGCCAGAGCGATGTGTGTGTGTGTGTGGGGAGAGCCAGAGCGATGTGTGTGTGCGGGGAGAGCCAGGGCGAAGTGTGTGTGTGGGAGAGCCAGAGCGATGTGTGTGTGGGCTGAGCCAGAGCGATGTGTGTATGTGTGGGGAGAGCCAGTGTGATGTGTGTGTGTGCGGGGAGAGCCAGTGCGATGTGTGTGTGCGGGAAGTGCCAGCGCGATGTGTGTGTGTGTGGGGAAAGCCAGTGCGATGTGTGTGTGTGGGGAGAGTCAGTGTGATGTGTGTGTGTGGAGAGCCAGTGCGATGTGTGTGTGTGTCTGCGGGGTGAGCCAGAGCGATGTGTGTGAGAGCCAGGGCGATGTGTCTGTGTGGGAAGAGCCAGAGCGACATGCGTGTGTGGGCAGAACCAGAGCAATTGTGCTGGGAGAGCCAGGGCAATATGTGTGCATGTGTGGGGAGAGCCAGAGCGATGTGTGTGTGTGTGGGGAGAGCCAGAGCAATGTGTGTGTGTGTGTGGGGAGAGCCAGAGCAATGTGTGTGTGTGTGTGGGGAGAGCCAGAACGATGTGCATGTGTGGGGAGAGCCAGAGCGATGTTTGTGCGTGGGGAGAGCCAGAGCGATGTGTGTGTGTGGGGAAAGCCAGGGCAATGTGTGTGTGTGGGGAGAGTCAGTGCGATGTGTGTGTGTGTAGGGAGAGCCAGTGTGATGTGTGTGTGGGGAGAGCCAGTGCGATGTGTGTGTGTGTGGGGAGAGCCAGGGCAATGTGTGTGAGAGGACAACCAGAGTGATGTGCGTGTGTGTGGGGAGCCAGTGCGATGTGTGTGTGTGGGGAGACCCCGTGCGATGTGTGTGTGTGGGGAGAGCCAGAGCGATGTGTATGTGCGGGGAGAGCCAGGGCGATGTGTCTGTGTGGGAAGAGCCAGAGCAATGTGTGTGTGGGCAGAGCCAGAGCAGTGTGAGTGTGCGGGGAGAGCCAGGGCGAAGTGTGTGTGGGGAGAGCCAGAGCGATGTGTGTGTATGTGGAGAGAGCCAGTGCGATGTGTGTGTGTGGGGAGAGCCAGGGCAATGTGTGTGTGTGGGGAGAGTCAGTGCGATGTGTGTGTGTGGGGAGAGCCAGTGTGATGTGTGTGTGGGGAGAGCCAGTGCGATGTGTGTGTGGGGCGAGAGCCAGTGCGATGTGTGTGTGGGGGAGAGCCAGTGCGATGTGTCTGTGTGGGAAGAGCCAAAGTGATGTGTGTGTGTGGGGAGAGCCAGAGCGATATGTGTGTGTGGGGAGAGCCAGGGCGATGTGTGTGAGAGCCAGGGCGATGTGTGTGTGCGGGGAGAGCCAGGGCGTGTGGGGAGAGCCAAGGCGATGTGTGTGTGTCGGGGGAGCCAGTGTGATGTGTCTGTGTGGAAAGAGCCAAAGTGATGTGTGTGTGCGGGGAGAGCCAGTGCCATGTGTGTGTGTGTGGGCAGTGCCAGAGTAATGTGTCTGTGTGGGAAGAGCCAAAGTGATGTGTGTGTGTGGGGAGAGCCAGAGCGATATGTGTGTGTGGGGAGAGCCAGGGCGATGTGTGTGAGAGCCAGGGCGATGTGTGTGTGCGGGGAGAGCCAGGGCGATGTGTGTGTGTGGGGAGAGCCAGGGCGATGTGTGTGTGCGCGGGGAGAGCCAGGGCGATGTGTGTGTGCGGGGAGAACCAGGGCGATGTGTGTGTGCGGGGAGAGCAAGGGCGATGTGTGTGAGAGCCAGGGCAATGTCTGTGTGGGAAGAGCCAGAGCGACATGCGTGTGTGGGCAGAACTAGAGCAATGCGTGTGTGTTGGGAGAGCCAGGGCAATATGTGTGCATGTGTGGGGAGAGCCAGAACGATATGTGTGTGTGTGGGGAGAGCCAGAGCGATGTGTGTGTGTGTGTGGGGAGAGCCAGAACGATGTGCGTTTGTGAGGAGAGCAGAGCGATGTTTGTACGTGGGGAGAGCCAGAGCGATGTGTGTGCGCGGGGATAGCCAGAGCGATGTGTGTATGTGCGGGGAGAGCCAGGGCGATGTGTGTGTGTGGCGAGCCAGGGCGATGTGTGTGTGTGTGGGGAGAGCCAGTGTGATGTGTGTGTGCGGGGAGAGCCAGTGCCATGTGTGTGTGTGTGCGGGGAGAGCCAGTGCGATGTGTGTGTGCGGGAAGAGCCAGAGCGATGTGTGTGTGTGTGGGGAAAGCCAGTGCGATGTGTGTGTGTGGGGAGAGCCAGAGCAATATGTGTGTGTGGGGAGAGTCAGTGCGATGTGTGTGTGTGTAGGTAGAGCCAGTGTGATGTGTGTGTGGGGAGAGCCAGAGCGATGTGTGTGGGGAGCCAGTGCGATGTGTGTGTGGGGAGAGCCAGTGCGATGTGTGTGTGCGGGGAGAGCCAGGGCGGTGTGAGTGTGCTGGGAGAGCCAGGGCGAAGTGTGTGTTTGGGAGAGCCAGAACGATGTGTGTGTGTGTGGGAAGAGCCAGAGCGATGTGTGTGTGCGGGGAGAGCCAGGGCGAAGTGTGTGTGTGGGAGAGCCAGAGCGATGTGTGTGTGGGCTGAGCCAGAGCGATGTGTGTATGTGTGGGGAGAGCCAGAGCAATGTGTGTGTGTGTGGGGAGAGCCAGGGCGATGTGTGTGTGTGGGGAGAGCCAGTGTGATGTGTGTGTGTTCGGGGAGAGCCAGTGCGATGTGTGTGTGCGGGAAGTGCCAGCGCGATGTGTGTGTGTGTGGGGAAAGCCAGTGCGATGTGTGTGAGTGGGGAGAGCCAGGGCAATGTGTGTGTGTGGGGAGAGTCAGTGCGATGTGTGTGTGTGTAGGGAGAGCCAGTGTGATGTGTCTGTGGGGAGAGCCAGAGCGATGTGTGTGTTTGGGGAGAGCCAGGGCAATGTGTGTGTGTGGGGAGAGTCAGTGCGATGTGTGTGTGTGTGTAGGGAGAGCCAGTGTGATGTGTGTGTGACGAAAACCAGAGTGATGTGCGTGTGTGTGGGGAGTCAGTGCGATGTGTGTGTGTGGGGAGACCCAGTGCGATGTGTGTGTGTGGGAAGAGCCAGAGCAATGTGTGCATGCGGGGAGAGCCAGAGCGATGTGTATGTGCGGGGAGAGCAAGGGCGATGTGTCTGTGTGGGAAGAGACAGAGCAATGTGTGTGTGGGCAGAGCCAGAGCGATGTGAGTGTGCGGGGAGAGCCAGGGCGAAGTGTGTGTGTGGGAGAGCCAGTGCGATGTGTGTGTGTGGGGAGAGCCAGTGTGATGTGTGTGTGTGTGTGTGGGGAGAGCCAGTGTGATGTGTGTGCGGGGAGAGCCAGTGCGATGTGTGTGTGGGAGAGCCAGAACGATGTGTGTGTGTGGAGAGAGCCAGAGCGATGTGTGTGTGCGGGGAGAGCGAGGGCTATGTGTGTGTGCGGGGAGAGGCAGGGCGAAGTGTGTGTGCGGGGAGAGCCAGTGTGATGTGTGTGTGTGTGTGTGTGGGGAGAGCCAGTGTGATGTGTGTGCGGGGAGAGCCAGTGCGATGTGTGTGTGGGAGAGCCAGAACGATGTGTGTGTGTGGGGAGAGCCAGAGCGATGTGTGTGTATGTGGGGAGAGCCAGTGTGATGTGTGTGTGGGGAGTGCCACTGCGATGTGTGTGTGTGTGTGTGGGGAGAGCTAGTGCGATGTGTGTGTGGGGAGAGAGCCAGTGCGATGTGTGTGTGTGGGGAGAGCCAGTGTGATGTGTGTGTGTGTGGGGAGAGCCAGGGCAATGTGGGTGTGTGGGGAGAGTCAGTGCGATGTGTGTGTGTGGGGAGAGCCAGTGTGATGTGTGTGTGGGGACAGCCAGTGCGATGTGTGTGTGTGGGGAGAGCCAGTGCGATGTGTGTGTGGGGGGAGAGCCAGTGCGATGTGTGTGTGGGGGGAGAGCCAGTGCGATGTGTGTGTGTGGGGAGAGCCAGTGTGATGTGTGTGTGTGTGGGGAGAGCCAGAGCAATGTGTGTGTGTGGGGAGAGCCAGAGCGATGTGTGTGTGTGGGGAGAGCCAGTGTGATGTGTCTGTGTGGAAAGAGCCAAAGTGATGTATGTGTGTGGGGAGAGCCAGAGCGATGTGTGTGTGCGGGGTGAGCCAGTGCCATGTGTGTGTGTGTGGGCAGTGCCAGAGTGATGTGTCTGTGTGGGAAGAGCCAAAGTGATGTGTGTGTGTGGGGAGAGCCAGAGCGATATGTGTGTGTGGGGAGAGCCAGGGCGATGTGTGTGAGAGCCAGGGCGATGTGTGTGTGTGCGGGGAGAGCCAGTGCGATGTGTGTGTGCGGGAAGAGCCAGCGCGATGTGTGTGTGTGTTGGGAGAGCCAGGGCGATGTGTGTGTGCGGGGAGAGCCAGTGTGATGTGTGTGTGGGGAGAGCCAGGGCGATGTGTGTGTGCGGGTTGAGCCAGGGCGATGTGTCTGTGTGGAAAGAGCCAGAGCGACATGCGTGTGTGGGCAGAACCAGAGCAATTGTGCTGGGAGAGCCACGGCAATATGTGTGCATGAGTGGAGAGAGCCAGAGCGATGTGTGTGTGTGTTGGACAAGCCAGAGCGATGTGTGTGTGTGTGTGCGTGTGTTGGACAAGCCAGAGCGATGTGTGTGTGTGGGGAGAGCCAGAGCAATGTGCGTGTGTGTGTGGGGAGAGCCAGAGCAATGTGTGTGTGTGTGGGGAGAGCCAGGGCGATGTTTGTGCGTGGGGAGAGCCAGAGCGATGTGTGTGTGTGGGGAGAGCCAGGGCAATGTGTGTGTGCAGGGGGGAGTCAGTGCGATGTGTGTGTGTGGGAAGAGCCAGAGCAATGTGTGCGTGCGGGGAGAGCCAGAGCGATGTGTATGTGCGGGGAGAGCCAGGGCGATGTGTCTGTGTGGGAAGAGCCAGAGCAATGTGTGTGTGGGAGAGCCAGACGATGTGTGTGTGTGGGGAGAGCCAGAGCGATGTGTGTGTGTCGGGAGAGCCAGAGCGATGTGTGTGTGCGGGGAGAGCCAGTGCCATGTGTGTGTGTGTGGGCAGTGCCAGAGTGATGTGTCTGTGTGGGAAGAGCCAAAGTGATGTGTGTGTGTGGGGAGAGCCAAGGCTATGTGTGTGAGAGCCAGGGCGATGTGTGTGTGCGGGGAGAGCCAGGGAGATGTGTGTGTGTGGGAGAGCCAGGGCGATGTGTGTGTGTGGGGAGAGCCAGGGCGATGTGTGTGAGAGCCAGGGCGATGTGTGTGTGTGCGGGGAGAGCCAGTGCGATGTGTGTGTGCGGGAAGAGCCAGCGCGATGTGTGTGTGTGTGGGGTGAGCCAGGGCAATGTGTGTGTGTGGGGAGAGTCAGTGCGATGTGTGTGTGTGTGGGGAGAGCCAGTGTGATGTGTGTGTGTGTTGGACAAGCCAGAGCGATGTGTGTGTGTGTGCGTGTGTTGGACAAGCCAGAGCGATATGTGTGTGTGGGGAGAGCCAGAGCAATGTGTGTGTGTGTGTGGGGAGAGCCAGAGCAATGTGTGTGTGTGTGGGGAGAGCCAGGGCGATGTTTGTGCGTGGGGAGAGCCAGAGCGATGTGTGTGTGTGGGGAGAGCCAGGGCAATGTGTGTGTGTGGGGAGAGTCAGTGCGATGTGTGTGTGTGTAGGGAGAGCCAGTGTGATGTGTCTGTGGGGAGAGCCAGTGCGATGTGTGTGTGTGTGGGGAGAGCCAGTGTGATGTGTGTGTGAGGACAACCAGAGTGATGTGCGTGTGTGTGGGGAGCCAGTGCGATGTGTGTGTGTGGGGAGACCCAGTGCGATGTGTGTGTGTGGGAAGAGCCAGAGCAATGTGTGCGTGCGGGGAGAGCCAGAGCGATGTGTATGTGCGGGGAGAGCCAGAGCGATGTGTATGTGTGGGAAGAGCCAGAGCAATGTGTGTGTGGCCAGAGCCAGAGCGATGTGAGTGTGCGGGGAGAGCCAGGGCGAAGTGTGTGTGTGGGAGAACCAGACGATGTGTGTGTGTGGGGAGAGCCAGAGCGATGTGTGTGTGTCGGGAGAGCCAGAGCGATGTGTGTGTGCGGGGAGACCCAGTGCCATGTGTGTGTGTGTGGGCAGTGCCAGAGTGATGTGTCTGTGTGGGAAGAGCCAAAGTGATGTGTGTGTGTGGGGAGAGCCAGGGAGATGTGTGTGTGTGGGAGAGCCAGGGCGATGTGTGTGTGTGGGGAGAACCAGGGCGATGTGTGTGTGTGCGGGGAGAGCCAGGGCGATGTGTGTGAAAGCCAGGGCGATGTGTGCGTGTGGGGCGAGCAAGTGCGATGTGTGTGTGTGTGCGGAGTGCCAGGGCGATGTGTGTGTTCCGGGAGAACCAGGGCGATGTGTGTGTGCGGGGAGAGCCAGGGCGCTGTGTGTGAGAGCCAGGGCGATGTGTGCGTGTGGGGAGAACAAGTGCGATGTGTGTGTGCGGGGAGAGCCGGGGCGATGTGTGTGTGCGGGGAGAGCCAGGGCAATATGTGTGTGTGGGGAGAGCCAGTGCGATGTGTGTGTGTGTGGGGAGAGCCAGTGCGATGTGTGTGTGGGGGGAGAGCCAGTGCGATGTGTGTGTGGGGGGAGAGCCAGTGCGATGTGTGTGTGTGTTGGGAGAGCCAGAGCAATGTGTGTGTGTGTGGGGAGAGCCAGGGCGTGTGGGGAGAGCCAAGGCGATGTGTGTGTGTCGGGGGAGCCAGTGTGATGTGTCTGTGTGGAAAGAGCCAAAGTGATGTGTGTGTGTGGGGAGAGCCAGAGCGATATGTGTGTGTGGGGAGAGCCAGGGCGATGTGTGTGAGAGCCAGGGCGATGTGTGTGTGCGGGGAGAGCCAGGGCGATGTGTGTGTGTGGGGAGAGCCAGGGCGATGTGTGTGTGCGCGGGGAGAGCCAGGGCGATGTGTGTGTGCGGGGAGAACCAGGGCGATGTGTGTGTGAGGGGAGAGCAAGGGCGATGTGTGTGAGTGCCAGGGCAATGTCTGTGTGGGAAGAGCCAGAGCGACATGCGTGTGTGGGCAGAACTAGAGCAATGCGTGTGTGTTGGGAGAGCCAGGGCAATATGTGTGCATGTGAGGGGAGAGCCAGAACGATATGTGTGTGTGTGGGGAGAGCCAGAGCGATGTGTGTGTGTGTGTGGGGAGAGCCAGAACGATGTGCGTTTGTGGGGAGAGCAGAGCGATGTTTGTGCGTGGGGAGAGCCAGAGCGATGTGTGTGCGCGGGGATAGCCAGAGCGATGTGTGTGTGTGCGGGGAGAGCCAGGGCGATGTGTGTGTGTGGGAAGAGCCAGTGTGATGTGTGTGTGTGGGGAGAGCCAGAGCGATGTGTGTGTGCGGGGAGAGCCAGTGCCATGTGTGTGTGTGTGCGGGGAGAGCCAGTGCGATGTGTGTGCGGGAAGAGCCAGAGCGATGTGTGTGTGTGGGGAAAGCCAGTGCGATGTGTGTGTGTGGGGAGAGCCAGAGCAATTGTGCTGGGAGAGCCAGGGCAATATGTGTGCATGTGTTGGGCGAGCCAGAGCGATGTGTGTGTGTGTGGGGAGAGCCAGAGCAATGTGTGTGTGTGTGTGGGGAGAGGCCAGAGCGATGTGCGTGTGTGGGGAGAGCCAGAGCGATGTTTGTGCGTGGGGAGAGCCAGAGCGATGTGTGTGTGTGTGTGTGTGGGGGGGGAAAGCCAGTGCGATGTGTGTGTGTGTGGGGAGAGCCAGGGCAATGTGTGTGTGGGGAGAGTCAGTGCGATGCGTGTGTGTGTAGGGAGAGCCAGTGTGATGTGTGTGTGAGGACAACCAGAGTGATGTGCGTGTGTGTGGGGAGCCAGTGCGATGTGTGTGTGTGGGGAGACCCAGTGCGATGTGTGTGTGTGGGAAGAGCCAGAGCAATGTGTGCGTGCGGCGAGAGCCAGAGCGGTGTGAGTGTGTGGGGAGAGCCAGAGCGATGTGAGTGTGCGGGGAGAGCCAGAGCGATGTGAGTGTGCGGGGAGAGCCAGGGCGAAGTGTGTGTGTGGGAGAGCCAGAGCGATGTGTGTGTATGTGGGGAGAGCTAGTGCGATGTGTGTATGTGTGTGGGGAGAGCCAGTGTGATGTGTGTGTGGGGACAACCAGAGCGATGTGTGTGTGATAGGGGAGAGCCAGGGCAATGTGTGTGTGTCGGGAGAGCCAGTGCGATGTGTGTGTGCGGGAAGGGCCAGAGCAATGTGTGTGTGGAAAGCCAGTGCGATGTGTGTGTGTGGGGAGAGCCAGGGTAATGTGTGTGTGTGGGGAGAGTCAGTGCGATGTGTGTGTGTGGGGCGAGCCAGTGTGATGTGTGTGTGGGGACAACCAGAGCAATGTGCGTGTGTGTGGCGAGCCAGTGCGATGTGTGTGTGTGGGAGAGCCGGTGCGATGTGTGTGTGTGTGTGTGGGGAGAGCCAGTGCGATGTGTGTGTGTGTGTGGGGAGAGCCAGAGCGATGTGAGTGTGCGGGGAGAGCCAGGGCGACGTGTGTATGTGGGGAGAGCCAGTGCGATGTGTGTGTGTGTGGGGACAACAAGAGCGATGTGTGTGTGTATGTGGGGAGAGCCAGTGCGATGTGTGTGTGTCGGGAGAGCCAGTGTCATGTGTGCGTGCGGGAAGAGCCAGAGCGATGTGTGTGTGTGTGTGGGGAAAGCCAGTGCGATGTGTGTGTGTGGGGAGAGCCAGGGCAATGTGTGTGTGTGGGGAGAGTCAGTGCGATGTGTGTGTGTGTGGGGAGAGCCAGTGTGATGTGTGTGTGGGGAGAGCCAGTGCGAAGTGTGTGTGTGTGTGTGAGCGAGCCAGTGCGATGTGTGTGTGTGTGGGGAGAGGCAGTGCGATGTGTGTGTGTGTGGGGAGATCCAGTGTGATGTGTCTGTGGGGACAACCAGACCGATGTGCGGTGTGTGGGGAGAGCCAGTGCGATGTGTGTGTGTGGTGGGAGCCAGAGCGATGTGTATGTGTGTGGGGGGAGCCAGAGCGATGTGAGTGTGTGGGGAGAGCCAGAGCGATGTGAGTGTGCTGGGAGAGCCAGGGCGAAGTGTGTGTGTGGGAGAGCCAGAACGATGTGTGTGTGTGGGGAGAGCCAGAGCGATGTGTGTGTGCGGGGAGAGCCAGGGCGAAGTGTGTGTGTGGGAGAGCCAGGGCGATGTGTGTGAGAGCCAGAGCGATGTGTCAGTGTGGGAAGAGCCAGACCGACGTGTGTGTGAGGGCAGAACCAGAGCAATGCGCGTGTGATGGGAGAGCCAGGGAAATATGTGTGCGTGTGTGGGGAGAGCCAGAGCGATGTGTGTGTGTGTGGGGAGAGCCAGTGTGATGTGTGTGTGTGTGGGGAGAGCCAGTGCGATGTGTGTGAGAGCCAGGGCGATGTGTGTGTGTGCGGGGAGAGCCAGTGCGATGTGTGTGTGCGGGAAGTGCCAGCGTGATGTGTGTGTGTGTGGGGAAAGCCAGTGCGATGTGTGTGTGTGGGGAGAGCCAGGGCAATGTGTGTGTGTGGGGAGAGTCAGTGCGATGTGTGTGTGTGTGGGGAGAGGCAGTGTGATGTGTGTGTGGGGAGAGCCAGTGCGATGTGTGTGTGTGTTTGGAGAGAGCCAGTGTGATGTGTGTGAGAGGCAGGGCGATGTGTCTGTGTGGGAAGAGCCAGAGCGACATGCCTGTGTGGGCAGAACCAGAGCAATTGTGCTGGGAGAGCCAGGGCAATATGTGTGCATGTGTGGGGAGAGCCAGAGCGATGTGTGTGTGTGGGGAGAGCCAGAGCGATGTGAGTGTGCTGGGAGAGCCAGGGCGAAGTGTGAGTGTGGGAGAGCGAGAACGATGTGTGTGTGTGGGGATAGCCAGAGCGATGTGTGTGTGCGGGGAGAGCCAGGGCTAAGTGTGTGTGTGAGAGAGCCAGAGCGATGTGTGTGTGGGCTGAGCCAGAGCGGTGTGTGTATGTGGGGAGAGCCAGTGCGATGTGTGTATGTGGGGAGAGCCAGTGCGATGTGTGTGTGTCGGGAGAGCCAGAGCGATGTGTGTGTGGGGAGAGCCAGGGCGATGTGTGTGTGTGGGGAGAGCCAGTGTGATGTGTGTGTGTGTGGGGAGAGCCAGTGTGATGTGTGTGTGTGTGGGGAGAGCCAGTGCGATGTGTGTGAGAGCCAGGGCGATGTGTGTGTGTGCGGGAAGAGCCAGCGCGATGTGTGTGTGTGTGGGGAAAGCCAGTGCGATGTTTGTGTGGGGAGAGCCAGGGCAATGTGTGTGTGTGGGGAGAGTCAGTGCGATGTGTGTGTGTGTGGGGAGAGCCAGTGTGATGTGTGTGTGGGGAGAGCCAGTGCGATGTGTGTGTGTGTTTGGGGAGAGCTAGTGCGATGTGTGTGTGCGGGGTGAGCCAGGGCGATGTGTGTGAGAGCCAGGGCGATGTGTCTGTGTGGGAAGAGCCAGAGCGACATGCCTGTGTGGGCAGAACCAGAGCAATTGTGCTGGGAGAGCCAGGGCAATATGTGTGCATGTGTGGGGAGAGCCAGAGCGATGTGTGTATGTGTAGGGAGAGCCAGAGCGATGTGTGTGTGTGTGGGGAGAGCCAGAGCAATGTGTGTGTGTGTGTGGGGAGAGCCAGAGCAATGTGTGTGTGTGTGGGGAGAGCCAGGGCGATATGTGTGTGTGTGGGGAGAGCCAGAACGATGTGCGTGTGTGGGGAGAGCCAGAGCGATGTTTGTGCGTGGGGAGAGCCAGAGCGATGTGTGTGTGTGTGTGGGGAAAGCCAGTGCGATGTGTGTGTGTGGGGAGAGCCAGGGCAATGTGTGTGTGGGGAGAGTCAGTGCGATGCGTGTGTGTGTAGGGAGAGCCAGTGTGATGTGTGTGTGGGGAGAGCCAGTGCGATGTGTGTGTGTGTGGGGAGAGCCAGTGTGATGTGTGTGTGAGGACAACCAGAGTGATGTGCGTGTGTGTGGGGAGCCAGTGCGATGTGTGTGTGTGGGGAGACCCAGTGCGATGTGTGTGTGTGTGGGGGGAGCCAGAGCGATGTGTATGTGCGGGGAGAGCCAGGGCGATGTGTCTGTGTGGGAAGAGCCAGAGCAATGTGTGCATGCGGCGAGAGCCAGAGCGGTGTGAGTGTGTGGGGAGAGCCAGAGCGATGTGTGTGTGGGCAGAGCCAGAGCGGTGTGAGTGTGTGGGGAGAGCCAGAGCGAAGTGTGTGTGTGGGAGAGCCAGAGCGATGTGTGTGTATGTGGGGAGAGCTCGTGCGATGTGTGTTTTTGTGTGGGGAGAGCCAGTGTGATGTGTGTGTGGGGACAACCAGAGCGATGTGTGTGTGTGGGGAGAGCCAGGGCAATGTGTGTGTGCGGCGAGAGCCAGAGCGGTGTGAGTGTGTGTGGAAAGCCAGTGCGATGTGTGTGTGTGGGGAGAGCCAGTGCGATGTGTGTGTGTGTGGGGAAAGCCAGTGCGATGTGTGTGTGTGGGGAGAGCCAGGGCAATGTGTGCGTGTGGGGAGAGTCAGTGCGATGTGTGTGTGTGTGTGGGGAGAGCCAGTGTGATGTGTGTGTGGGGACAACCAGAGCGATGTGTGTGTGTGGGGAGAGCCAGGGCAATGTGTGTGTGTCGGGAGAGCCAGTGCGATGTGTGTGTGCGGGAAGAGCCAGAGCGATGTGTGTGTGTGTGTGTGTGTGTGGAAAGCCAGTGCGATGTGTGTGTGTGGGGAGAGCCAGTGCGATGTGTGTGTGTGGGGAAAGCCAGTGCGATGTGTGTGTGTGTGGGGAGAGCCAGGGCAATGTGTGTGTGTGGGGCGAGCCAGTGTGATGTGTGTGTGGGGACAACCAGAGCAATGTGCGTGTGTGTGGGAGAGCTAGTGCGATGTGTGTGTTTGTGTGGGGAGAGCCAGTGTGATGTGAGTGTGCGGGGAGAGCCAGGGCGACGTGTGTGTGTGGGAGAGCCAGAGCGATGTGTGTGTGTGTGGGGAGAGCCAGAGCGATGTGAGTGTGCGGGGAGAGCCAGGGCGACGTGTGTGTGTGGGAGAGCCAGAGCGATGTGTGTGTATGTGGGGAGAGCCAGTGCGATGTATGTTTTTGTGTGGGGAGAGCCAGTGTGATGTGTGTGTGGGGACAACCAGAGCGATGTGTGTGTGTGGGGAGAGCCAGGGCAATGTGTGTGTGTCGGGAGAGCCAGTGCGATGTGTGTGTGCGGGAAGAGCCAGAGCGATGTGTGTGTGTGTGTGTGTGTGTGTGTGTGTGTGTGTGTGTGTGGAAAGCCAGTGCGATGTGTGTGTGTGGGGAGAGCCAGTGCGATGTGTGTGTGTGTGGGGAAAGCCAGTGCGATGTGTGTGTGTGGGGAGAGCCAGGGCAATGTGTGTGTGTGGGGAGAGTCAGTGCGATGTGTGTGTGTGTGTGGGGAGAGCCAGTGCGATGTGTGTGTGGGGACAACCAGAGCGATGTGTGTGTGTGGGGAGAGCCAGGGCAATGTGTGTGTGTCGGGAGAGCCAGTGCGATGTGTGTGTGCGGGAAGAGCCAGAGCGATGTGTGTGTGTGTGTGGCAAGCCAGTGCGATGTGTGTGTGTGGGGAGAGCCAGTGCGATGTGTGTGTGTGTGGGGAAAGCCAGTGCGATGTGTGTGTGTGGGGAGAGCCAGGGCAATGTGTGTGTGTGGGGCGAGCCAGTGTGATGTGTGTGTGGGGACAACCAGAGCAATGTGCGTGTGTGTGGGAGAGCTAGTGCGATGTGTGTGTTTGGGTGGGGAGAGCCAGTGTGATGTGAGTGTGCGGGGAGAGCCAGGGCGACGTGTGTGTGTGGGAGAGCCAGAGCGATGTGAGTGTGCGGGGAGAGCCAGGGCGACGTGTGTGTGTGGGGAGAGCCAGAGCGATGTGAGTGTGCGGGGAGAGCCAGGGCGACGTGTGTGTGTGGGAGAGCCAGAGCGATGTGTGTGTATGTGGGGAGAGCCAGTGCGATGTGTGTGTGTGTGGGGAGAGCCAGTGTGATGTGTGTGTGGGTCAACCAGAGCGATGTGTGTGTGTATGTGGGGAGAGCCAGTGCGATGTGTGTGTGCGGGAAGAGCCAGAGCGATGTGTGTGTGTGTGTGTGTGTGTGTGGGGAAAGCCAGTGCGATGTGTGTGTGTGGGGAGAGCCAGTGTGATGTGTGTGTGTGGGGAGAGTCAGTGCGATGTGTGTGTGTGTGGGGAGAGCCAGTGTGATGTGTGTGTGGGGAGAGCCAGTGCGATGTGTGTGTGTGTGGGGAGAGCCAGTGCGATGTGTGTGTGCGGGGAGAGCCAGTGTGATGTGTGTGTGGGGACAACCAGAGCGATGTGCGTGTGTGTGGGGGGCCAGTGCGATGTGTGTGTGTGTGTGAGAGCCAGTGCGATGTGTGTGTGTGTGGGGAGAGCCAGTGCGATGTGTGTGTGTGTGGGGAGAGCCAGTGTGATGTGTCTGTGGGGACAACCAGACCGATGTGTGTGTGTGTGGGGAGCCAGTGCGATGTGTGTGTGTGTGGGGTGAGCCAGTGCGATGTACATGTGTGGGGAGAGCCAGAGCGATGTGTATGTGTGTGGGGAGAGCCAGAGCGATGTGTATGTGTGTGGGGAGAGCCAGAGCGATGTGTGATGTGTGTGTGTGTGGGGAGAGCCAGGGCAATGTGTGTGTGTGTGGGGAGAGTCAGTGCGATGTGTGTGTGTGTGGGGAGAGCCAGTGTGATGTGTGTGTGGGGAGAGCCAGTGCGATGTGTGTGTGTGTGGGGAGAGCCAGTGTGATGTGTGTGTGGGGACAACCAGAGCGATGTGTGTGTGTATGTGGGGAGAGCCAGTGCGATGTGTGTGTGTCGGGAGAGCCAGTGCGATGTGTGTGTGCGGGAAGAGCCAGAGCGATGTGTGTGTGTGTGTGTGGAAAGCCAGTGCGATGTGTGTGTGTGGGGAGAGCCAGTGCGATGTGTGTGTGTGGGGAGAGCCAGTGTGATGTGTGTGTGGGGACAACCAGAGCGACGTGCGTGTGTGTGGGGAGCCGGTGCGATGTGTGTGTGTGAGAGAGCCAGTGCGATGTGTGTGTGTGGGGAGAGGCAGTGCGATGTGTGTGTGTGTGGGGAGAGGCAGTGCGATGTGTGTGTGTGTGGGGAGATCCAGTGTGATGTGTCTGTGGGGACAACCAGACCGATGTGCGGTGTGTGGGGAGAGCCAGTGCTATGTGTGTGTGTGGTGGGAGCCAGAGCGATGTGTATGTGTGTGGGGAGAGCCAGAGCGATGTGAGTGTGTGGGGAGAGCCAGAGCGATGTGAGTGTGCTGGGAGAGCCAGGGCGAAGTGTGTGTGTGGCAGAGCCAGAACGATGTGTGTGTGTGGGGAGAGCCAGAGCGATGTGTGTGTGCGGGGAGAGCCAGGGCGAAGTGTGTGTGTGGGAGAGCCAGGGCGATGTGTGTGAGAGCCAGAGCGATGTGTCGGTGTGGGAAGAGCCAGACCGACGTGTGTGTGAGGGCAGAACCAGAGCAATGCGCGTGTGATGGGAGAGCCAGGGAAATATGTGTGCGTGTGTGGGGAGAGCAAGAGCGATGTGTGTGTGTGTGGGGAGAGCCAGAGCGATGTGTGTGTGTGTGTGTTGGGAGAACCAGAGCGATGTGTGTGTGTGGGGGGAGAGCCAGAGCGATGTGCGTGAGTGGGAAGAGCCAGAGCAGTGTGTGTGTGTGGGGAGAGCCAGGGCAATGTGTGTGTGTGCGGGGAGAGCCAGTGCGATGTGTGTGTGCGGGGAGAGCCAGTGCGATGTGTGTGTGTGGGGAGAGCCAGAGCGATGTGCATGTGTCGGGAGAGCCTGAGCGATGACCGTGTGTGGAGAGAAGCAGAGCTCTGTGCATTATTTGGGGATAACCAGGGTGATGTGTGTGTTTGGGCAGAGCCAGGGCGATGTGTGTGTGCGGGGAGAGCCAGGGCGATGTGTGTGTGCGGGGAGAACCAGGGCGATGTGTGTGTGCGGGGAGAGCCAGAGCGATGTGTGTGAAAACCAGGGTGATGTGTGTGTGTTTGAGCAGAGCCAGGGCGATGTGTGTGTGCGGGGAGAACCAGGGCGATGTGTGTGAGAGCCAGGGCGATGTGTGCGTGGGCAGAGCCAGAGCGATGTGTCTGTGTGGGAAGAGCCAGAGCGACGTGAGTGTGTGGGCAGAACCAGAGCAATGCGCGTGTGATAGGAGAGCCAGGGCAATATGTGTGTGTGTGTGGGGAGAGCCAGAGCGATGTGTGTGTGTGGGGAGAGCCAGAGCGATGTGTGTGTGTGGGGAGAGCCAGAGCGATGTGTGTGTGTGTGTGTGTTGGGAGAGCCAGAGCGATGTGTGTGTGTGGGGAGAGCCAGAGCAATGTGTGTGTGTGAGTGGGGAGAGCCAGAGCAATGTGTGTGTGTGGGGAGAGCCAGGGCGATATGTGTGTGTGTGGGGAGAGCCAGAGCGATGTGCGTGTGTGGGGAGAGCCAGAGCGATGTGTGTGCGCGAGGAGAGCCAGAGCGATTTCAGCGGGAGCGGAGCAGGTTAGTCAATTTCAGCGGGAGCAGTGCGGAAGTGATTTCTGGGAGATAAATCTCTCCTTTAAAAACACTTGTCTTTGCAGGGGCAGGCCAGTCGATTTCAGCGGGAGCGGAGCAGGTTAGTCAATTTCAGCGGGAGCAGTGCGGAAGTGATTTCTGCGAGGTAAGTCTCTCCTTTAAAAACACTTGTCTTTGCGGGGGCAGGCCAGTCGATTTCAGCAGGAGCGGAGCAGGTTCGTCAATTTCAGCGGGGGCAGTGCGGAAGTGATTTCTGGGAGGTAAGTCTCTCCTTTAAAAACACTTACCTGGTCCCGTTTTCGGTCCCTCTTTGCTGTTTTTTTTTTTAATTTTAGTGTTTAAGGCCGGAACAGGAAGTTCGACCTGCGGACTTCTGGGAAGACCCTCACCAATAAATTCTGGTGGAGAGGAAACCCGAGACACTACACGTGTAGTGTCTCCCACCCGCCCTCCTCCTCTAACCTAATAATAAAACCCATTGTTGGGAGGTAAGTACCATATATATATATTTTTTTTAATGTAATTTAGTTGTTAGCCAGATCTTGGTAGAATGTTAGAGGGATGGCAGGGAAGGGAGTGCAATGTTCCTCCTGCAGGATGTTTGAGGTGAGGGATGCCGTTAGTGTCCCTGCTGATTTTACCTGCAGGAAGTGCTGCCATCTCCAGCTCCTCCAAGACCGAGTTAGGGAACTGGAGCTGGAGTTGGATGAACTTCGGATCATTCGGGAGGCAGAGGGGGTCATAGATAGCAGCTTCAGGGAATTAGTTACACCAAAGATTGGAGATAGATGGGTAACTGTAAGAGGGACTGGGAAAAAGCAGTCAGTGCAGGGATCCCCTGCGGTCGTTCCCCTGAGAAACAAGTATACCGCTTTGGATACTTGTGGGGGGGGGGACTTACCAGGGGTAAGCCATGGGGTACGGGCCTCTGGCACGGAGTCTGTCCCTGTTGCTCAGAAGGGAAGGGGGGAGAGGAGCAGAGCATTAGTAATTGGGGACTCGATAGTCAGGGGCACAGATAGGAGATTTTGTGGGAGCGTGAGAGACTCACGTTTGGTATGTTGTCTCCCAGGTGCAAGGGTACGTGATGTCTCGGATCGTGTTTTCCGGGTCCTTAGGGGGAGGGGGAGCAGCCCCAAGTCGTGGTCCACATTGGCACTAACGACATAGGTAGGAAAGGGGACAAGGATGTCAGGCAGGCTTTCAGGGAGCTAGGATGGAAGCTCAGAACGAGAACAGAGTTGTTATCTCTGGGTTGTTGCCCATGCCACGTGATAGTGAGATGAGGAATAGGGAGAGAGAGCAATTAAACACGTGGCTACAGGGATGGTGCAGGCGGGAGGGATTCAGATTTCTGGATAACTGGGGCTCTTTCTGGGGAAGGTGGGACCTCTACAGACAGGATGGTCTACATCTGAACCTGAGGGGCACAAATATCCTGGGGGGGGGGAGATTTGTTAGTGCTCTTTGGGGGGGTTTAAACTAATGCAGCAGGGGCATGGGAACCTGGATTGTAGTTTTAGGGTAAAGGAGAATGAGAGTATAGAGGTCAGGAGCACAGATTTGACGTCGCAGGAGGGGGCCAGTGTTCAGGTAGGTGGTTTGAAGTGTGTCTACTTCAATGCCAGGAGTATACGAAATAAGGTAGGGGAACTGGCAGCATGGGTTGGCACCTGGGACTTCGATGTTGTTGCCATTTCGGAGACATGGATAGAGCAGGGACAGGAATGGATGTTGCAGGTTCCGGGGTTTAGGTGTTTTAGTAAGCTCAGAGAAGGAGGCAAAAGAGGGGGAGGTGTGGCGCTGCGAGTCAAGAACAGTATTACGGTGGCGGAGAGGATGCTAGATGGGGACTCATCTTCCGAGGTAGTATGGGCTAAGGTTAGAAACATGAAAGGAGAGGTCACACTGTTGGGAGTCTTCTATAGGCCTCCAAATAGTTATAGGGATGTAGAGGAAAGGATGGCGAGGATGATCCAGGATAAGAGCGAAAGTAACAGGGTAGTTATTATGGGAGACTTTAACTTTCCAAATATTGACTGGAAAAGATATAGTTTGAGTACATTAGATGGGTCGTTTTTTGTACAGTGTGTGCAGGAGGGTTTCCTGACACAATATGTTGACAGGCCAACAAGAGGCGATTTGGTTTTGGGTAATGAACCAGGCCAGGTGTTGGATTTGGAGGTAGGAGAGCACTTTGGGGACAGTGACCACAATTCGGTGTCGTTTACGTTAATGATGGAAAGGGATAAGTATACACCGCAGGGCAAGAGTTATAGCTGGGGGAAGGGCAATTATGATGCCATTAGACGTGACTTGGGGGGGATAAGGTGGAGAAGTAGGCTGCAAGTGTTGGGCACACTGGATAAGTGGAGCTTGTTCAAGGATCAGCTACTGCGTGTTCTTGATAAGTATGTACCGGTCAGGCAGGGAGGAAGGCGTTGAGCGAGGGAACCGTGGTTTACCAAAGAAGTGGAATCTCTTGTTAAGAGGAAGAAGGAGGCCTATGTGAAGATGAGGTGTGAAGTTTCAGTTGGGGCGAAGGATAGTTACAAGGTAGCGAGGAAGGATCTAAAGAGAGAGCTAAGACGAGCAAGGAGGGGACATGAGAAGTATTTGGCAGGTAGGATCAAGGAAAACCCAAAAGCTTTCTATAGGTATGTCAGGAATAAGCGAATGACTAGGGAAAGAGTAGGACCAGTCAAGGACAGGAATGGGAAGTTGTGCGTGGAGTCTGAAGAGATAGGCGAGATACTAAATGAATATTTTTCGTCAGTATTCACTCAGGAAAAAGATAATGTTGTGGAGGAGAATGCTGAGACCCAGGCTAATAGAATAGATGGCATTGAGGTACGTAGGGAAGAGGTGTTGGCAATTCTGGACAGGCTGAAAATAGATAAGTCCCCGGGTCCTGATGGGATTTATCCTAGGATTCTCTGGGAGGCCAGGGAAGAGATTGCTGGACCTTTGGCTTTGATTTTTATGTCATCATTGGCGACAGGAATAGTGCCAGAGGACTGGAGGATAGCAAATGTGGTCCCTTTGTTCAAAAAGGGGAGCAGAGACAACCCCGGCAACTATGTGAGCCTCACGTCTATAGTGGGTAAAGTCTTGGAGGGGATTATAAGAGATTTATAATCATCTAGATAGGAATAATATGATCAGGGATAGTCAGCATGGCTTTGTGAAGGGTAGGTCATGCCTCACAAACCTTATCGAGTTCTTTGAGAAGGTGACTGAACAGGTAGACGAGGGTAGAGCAGTTGATGTGGTGTATATGGATTTCAGCAAAGCATTTGATAAGGTTTCCCACGGTAGGCTATTGCAGAAAATACGGAGGCTGGGGATTGAGGGTGACTTAGAGATGTGGATCAGAAATTGGCTAGCTGAAAGAAGACAGAGGGTGGTGGTTGATGGGAAATGTTCAGAATGGAGTTCAGTTACAAGTGGAGTACCACAAGGATCTGGTCTGGGGCCGTTGCTGTTTGTCATTTTTATCAATGACCTAGAGGAAGGCGCAGAAGGGTGGGTGAGTAAATTTGCAGACGATACTAAAGTCGGTGGTGTTGTCGATAGTGTGGAAGGATGTAGCAGGTTACAGAGGGATATAGATACGCTGCAGAGCTGGGCTGAGAGGTGGCAAATGGAGTTTAATGTAGAGAAGTGTGAGGTGATTCACTTTGGAAGGAATAACAGGAATGCGGAATATTTGGCTAATGGTAAAGTTCTTGAAAGTGTGGATGAGCAGAGGGATCTAGGTGTCCATGTACATAGATCCCTGAAAGTTGCCACCCAGGTTGATAGGGTTGTGAAGAAGGCCTATGGAGTGTTGGCCTTTATTGGTAGAGGGATTGAGTTCCGGAGTCATGAGGTCATGTTGCAGCTGTACAGAACTCTGGTACGGCCGCATTTGGAGTATTGCGTACAGTTCTGGTCACCGCATTATAGGAAGGATGTGGAGGCTTTGGAGCGGGTGCAGAGGAGATTTACCAGGATGTTGCCTGGTATGGAGGGAAATTCTTATGAGGAAAGGCTGATGGACTTGAGGTTGTTTTCGTTGGAGAGAAGAAGGTTAAGAGGAGACTTAATAGAGGCATATAAAATGATCAGGGGGTTGGATAGGGTGGACAGTGAGAGCCTTCTCCCGCGGATGGAAATGGCTGGCACGAGGGGACATAGCTTTAAACTGAGGGGTAATAGATATAGGACAGAGGTCAGAGGTAGGTTCTTTACGCAAAGAGTAGTGAGGCCGTGGAATGCCCTACCTGCTACAGTAGTGAACTCGCCAACATTGAGGGCATTTAAAAGTTTATTGGATAAACATATGGATGATAATGGCATAGTGTAGGTAAGATGGCTTTTGTTTCGGTGCAACATCGTGGGCCGAAGGGCCTGTACTGCGCTGTATTGTTCTATGTTCTATATGTGTGTGTGTGTGTGTGGGGAGAGCCAGTGCGATGTGTGGGGAGAGCCAGAGCGACGTGTGTGTGGGGAGAGCCAGAGCGATGTGTGTGTGTGTGGGCAGAGCCAGAGCAATATGTGTGTGTGGGGAGAGCCAGAGCGATGTGTGTGTGTGGGGAGAGCCAGAGCGATATGTGTGTGTGGGGAGAGCCAGAGCGATGTGTGTGTGGGGAGAGCCAGAGCGATGTGTGTGTGTGGGGAGAACCAGTGCGATGTGTGTGTGTGGGGAGAGCCAGTGCGATGTGTGTGTGTGGGGAGAACCAGAGCGATGTGTGTGTGTGGGAAGAACCAGTGCGATGTGTGTGTGTGGGGAGAACCAGTGCGATGTGTGTGTGTGGGGAGAGCCAGAGCGATGTGTGTGTGTGGGGAGAGCCAGAGCGATGTGTGTCTGTGGGGAGAACCAGTGCGATGTGTGTGTGTGGGGAGAGCCAGAGCGATGTGTGTGTGTGGGGAGAGCCAGAGCGATGTGTGTGTGCGGGCAGAGCCAGACCGAGGTGTGTGTGCGGGCAGAGCTAGAGCGATGTGTGTGTGTGGGGAGATCCTGGGCCCTGTCTGCGGTAGGCCGAGCCAGAGCGATGTGTGTGTGCAGGGAGAGCCAGAGCTATGTGTCTGTGTGGGGAGAGACAGAGCGATGTGTGTGTGGGGGAGATCCAGGACCCTGTCTGCATGTGGCCAGAGCCAGAGCCATGTGTGTGTGTGGGCAGAGCCAGAGCAATGTGTCTGTGTGGGCAGAACATGAGCGATGCGTGTGTGTTGGGAGAGCCAGGGCGATATGTGTGTGCGGGGAGCCCAGAGCGATATGTGTGTGATGCACGATCAATAACTACTAAAACGAGGTTGTAGTACAACTGAAGGCTTTAATAAGTTAGAAGTGTTCCCCAGCAGCTCAGGTACTGAATGAGGGCTGCTGGGACGGCTCGGGTTCTTATACCCCGCCTATCGGGGCGGAGCTACCATACTCTACAGCCAATGGTAAATCCCCTAGGTTTAACCCATCTCTGCGCGGCCCTATTACTGGGGCTCGACGTCCAGTGCCATCTCCAGAGTCTTACCTTAAAGTTCGACGGACCCCTGCCGCCCCCCCCTCACCGTCTGTAGCCTCGCGACCCTTAAGGTCGCCCCACCCTACTTCTTCGCAAACCTCACCCCGGACTGTAAGCCTGTGGCTACCAGAAGCAGACGCTACAGTGCCCAGGACAGAGCCTTTATCAGGTCGGAGGTCCAGCGACTCCTGCGAGAGGGGATCATTGAGGCTAGTAACAGCCCCTGGAGAGCCCAAGTGGTGGTTGTCAAGACTGGGGAGAAGCACCGGATGGTCATCGATTATAGCCAGACCATTAACCGGTACACGCAGCTCGATGCTTACCCCCTCCCCCACATATCTGACATGGTCAATCAGATTGCGCAGTATCGAGTCGTCTCTCCAGTCGACTTGTCTCCGTACCACCAGCTCCCTATCCGCCCAGAGGACCGCCAATACACTGCCTTTGAGGCAGATGGCCGCCTCTATCACTTCCTCAGGGTTCCCTTCGGCGTCACCAACGGGGTCTCGGTCTTCCAGCGACAGATGGACCGAATGGTTGACCAGTACGGGCTGTGGGCCACCTTCCCGTACCTGGACAACGTCACCATCTGTGGCCATGACCAGCAAGACCATAACGAGAACCTCCGCGCTTCCTCCACACCGCTAAACTCCTGAACCTAACCTATATTAGAGAGAAATGAGTCTTTCGCACAACCCGCCTAGCCATCCTCGGCTACGTCGTGGAACGCCGAGTCCTAGGGCCCGACCCTGACCGCATGCGCCCCCTCCTGGAACTCCCCCTCCCTCACTGCCCGAAGGCCCCGAAGAGATGCCTGGGGTTCTTCTCTTACTATGCCCAGTGGGTCGGCAACTATGCGGACAAGGACCGTCCACTGATCAAATCCACCATTTTTCCCCTAACGGCTGAGGCCCGACTGGCCTTCAACCGCATCAAAGCAGATATTGCCAAAGCCGCGATGCACGCTGGGGACGAGTCCATCCCGTTCCAAGTGGAGAGCGATGCGTCGGACTTTGCTCTGGCCGCTACACTCAACCATAGAACATAGAACATTACAGCGCAGTACAGGCCCTTCGGCCCTCGATGTTGCGCCGACCTGTGAAACCACTCTGAAGCCCATCTACACTATTCCCTAATTGTCCATATGTCTATCCAATGACCATTTGAATGTCCTTAGTGTTGGTGAGTCCACGACTGTTGCAGGCAGGGCATTCCACGCCCTTACTACTCTCTGAGTAAAGAACCTACCTCTAACATCTGTCTTATATCTATCTCCCCTCAATTTAAAGGTATGTCCCCTCGTGCTAGACATCACCATCCGAGGAAAAAGGCTCTCACTGTCCACCCTATCCAATCCTCTGATCATCTTGTATGCCTCAATAAGTCACCTCTTAATCTTCTTCTCTCTAACGAAAACAGCCTCAAGTCCCTCAGCCTTTCCTCATAAGATCTTCCCTCCATACCAGGCAACATTCTGGTAAATCTCCTCTGCACCCTTTCCAATGTTTCCACATCCTTCCTATAATGCGGCGACCAGAATTGCACGCAATACTCCAAATGCAGCCGCACCAGAGTTTTGTACAGCTGCAACATGACCTCATGGCTCCGAAACTCAATCCCTCTACCAATAAAAGCTAACACACCGTACGCCTTCTTAACAATCCTCTCAACCTGGGTGGCAACTTTCAGGGATCTATGTACATGGACACCGAGATCTCTCTGCTCATCCACACTTCCAAGAATCTTACCATTAGCCCAGTATCTGTCTTCCTGTTATTCCTTCCAAAATGAATCACCTCACACTTAAACTCCATTTGCCACCTCTCAGCCCAGCGCTGCAGCTTATCTATGTCCCTCTGTAACTTGTAACATCCTTCCGCACTGTCCACAACTCCACCGACTTTAGTGTCATCTGCAAATTTACTCACCCATCCTTCTACGCCCTCCTCCAGGTCATTTATAAAAATGACAAACAGCAGTGGCCCCAAAACAGCTCCTTGTGGTACACCACTAGTAACTGGACTCCAGTCTGAACATTTTCCATCAACCACCACCCTTTGTCTTCTTCCAGCTAGCCAATTTCTGATCCAAACTGCTAAATCACCTTGAATCCCATGCCTCCAGTATTTTCTGCAGTAGCCTACCGTGGGGAACCTTATCAAACGCTTTACTGAAATCCATATACACCAGATCAACTGCTTTACCCTCATCCACCTGTTTGGTCACCTTCTCAAAGAACTCAATAAGGTTTGTGAGGCACAACCTACCCTTCACAAAACCATGTTGACTATCTCTAATCAAATTATCCCTTTCCAGATGATTATACATCCTATCTCTTATAAACCTTAACAGAAGTAAGGCTTACTGGTCTATAGTTACCGGGGTTGTCCCTACTCCCCTTCTTGAACAAGGGGACAACATTTGCTATCCTCCAGTCTTCTGGCACTATTCCTGTAGACAAAGATGACTTACAGGTCAAAGCCAAAGGCTCAGCAATCTCCTCCCTCGCTTCCCAGAGAATCCTAGGATAAATCCCATCCGGCCCAGGGGACTTATCTATTTTCACACTTTCCAGAATTGCTAACACCTTCTCCTTATGAACCTCAAGCCTTTCTAGTCTAGTAGCCTGAATCTCAGTATTCTCCTCGACAACATTGTCTTTTTCCTGTGTGAATACTGACGAAAAATATTCATTTTAGCATACGGAACTTTTAATCAGGGACGCTTTTGTTACGGGCATGGGGTCAGCGTACATCCGCCAGCGCCTATTAGAAGCGGGTACGCTTGACCTTGCGGAAACCAGGCGCCAACAGTAGCCTCCCGTAACGTACAGTCGTACCCCCCCGACCGCAGGGGATCCTCATGGACATAGTGGGCCCCACCAGCTACCGCCCCCAACCCACCCCAAGCCTGCGCCGCGCGGCAGCCAGCCAACCCCGGGGTGCCCAAATGCTACTTCTGCGGGCAGACCAAATACCCCCGGCAGCGCTGCCCGCCGCGGAGTGCAACCTGCAAGACCTGCGGTAAGAAGGGACATTTTGCTGCTGTGTGCCAGGCCCGATCGATCGCTGCAGTTTCTAGGCCCAGAGTTCCTGCACACCCCATGTGTGACCCGTGGGCGCTGGCATCTTCTTCCCGGCAGACCACGTGCGGCCCGTGGGCACCGCCATCTTCGCCAATCGCCATTTTGGACGGCGCCGCAGGACCCCTGCTCGTCAGGAACTTCGTCTGGCCGTTCATCGCCTGCCACCACCGCCGGCCAGCCCGGGACCTACCAGCACCAGCCGCAGCTCGCCTTCATCACCCTCGACCAGTCCCAGCCTCACAACCACGCAACCGCGACGACTACGGTGAAAATCGATGGGCACAAGACTTCCTGCCTTCGTGACTCCAGGAGCACGGAAAGCTTCATCCACCCCTCTACGGTAAGGTGCTGCTCCCTCACGGTACACCCCGTCACTCAGAGAATCTCCCTGCCTCCGGATCCCATTCCGTGGAAATCCGGGGGCACTGCATCACCACCCTCACCATCCAGGGCATAGAATTCAGCAACTTCCGACTCTACGTCCTCCCCAACCTCTGCGCTGCCCTGTTACTCGGCCTGGATTTCCAATGCAATCTCCAAAGCCTAACTTTAAAATTTGGCGGACCCCTACCATCGTATGCAGCCTCACGACCCTTAAGGTCGATCCACCTTCCTTGTTTGCAAACCTCACCCCGGATTGCAAACCCGTCGCCACCAGGAGCAGACGGTACAGTGCCCAGGACAGGACTTTCATCAGGTCGGAGGTCCAGTGGCTACTGCGGGAAGGCATCATTGAGGCCAGCAACAGCCCCTGGAGAGCCCAAGTGGTAGTAGTAAATACTGGGGAGAAACACAGGATGGTCATTGACTACAGTCAGACCATCAATCGGTACACGGAGCTCGACGCGTACTCCCTCCCACGCATATCTGATGTGGTCAATCAGATTGCACAGTACCGGGTCTTTTCTACAGTGGACCTGAAATCTGCCTACCACCAGCTCCCCATCCGCAAGGCGGACCGCCAATACACTGCGTTCGAAGCAGATGGCCGCCTTTACCATTTCCTTAGGGTTCCCTTCGGCGTCACAAACGGGATCTCGGTCTTCCAACGTGAGATGGACCGAATGGTTGACCGGTACGGACTGCGGGACACCTTCCCGTACCTAGATAAAGTCAGCATCTGTGGCCACGATCAGCAGGACCACGACGCTAACCTTCTCAAATTTCTCCACACCGACAAACTCCTTAATCTCACGTACAATAAGGAGAAGTGCGTGTTCCGCACCAACCGCTTAGCCATAAGAACCAGGAGTAGGCCATCTGGCCCCTCGAGTCTGCTCCGCCATTCCTGAGATCATGGCTGATCTTTTGTGGACTCAGCTCCACTTTCCGGCCCGAACACCATAACCCTTAATCCCTTTATTCTTCCAAAAACTATCTATCTTTATCTTAAAAACATTTAATGAAGGAGCCTCAACTGCTTCACTGGGCAAGGAATTCCATACATTCACAACCCTTTGGGTGAAGAAGTTCCTCCTAAACTCAGTCCTAGATCTACTTCCCCTTATTTTGAGGCTATGCCCCCGAATTCTGCTTTCACCCACCAGTGGAAACAACCTGCCCGCATCTATCCTATCTATTCCCTTCATAATTTTATATGTTTCTATAAGATCCCCCCCCTCATCCTTCTAAATTCCAACGAGTACAGTCCCAGTCTACTCAACCTCTCCTCGTAATCCAACCCCTTCAGCTCTGGGATTAACCTAGTGAATCTCCTCTGCACACCCTCCAGCACCAGTACGTCCTTTCTCAGGTAAGAAGACAAAAACTGAACACAATACTCCAGGTGTGGCCTCACTAACACCTTATACAATTGTAGCATAACCTCCCTATTCTGAATACTCCATCCCTCTAGCAATGAAGGACAAAATTCCAATTGCCTTCTTAATCACCTGTTGCACCTGTAAACCAACTTTTTTGCGACTAATGCACTAGCACACCCAGGTCTCTCTGCACAGCAGCATGTTTTAATATTTTATCATTTAAATAATAATCCCTTTTGCTGTTATTCCTACCAAAATGGATAACCTCACATTTGTCAACAGTGTATCCCATCTGCCAGACCCTAGCCCATTCACTTAACCTATCCAAATCCCTCTGCAGACTTCCAGTATCCTCTGCACTTTTTGCTTTACCACTCATCTTAGTGTTGTCTGCAAACTTTGACACATTGCCCTTGGTCCCCAACTCAAAATCATCTATGTTAATTTTGAACAATTGTGGGCCCAACACTGATCCCTGAGGGACACCGCTAGCTACTGATTGCCAACCAGAGAAACACCCATTAATCCCGACTCTTTGCTTTCTATTAATTAACCAATCCTCTAACAATGCTACTACTTTACCCTTAATGCCATGCATTTTTATCTTATGCAGCAACCTTTTGTGTGGCACCTTGTCAAAGGCTTTCCGGAAATCCAGATATACCACATCCATCGGTTCCCCATTATCTACTGCACTGGTAATGTCCTCAGAAAATTCCACTAAATTAGTTAGGCACAACCTGCCCTTTATGAACCAATGCTGCATCTGCCCAATGGGACAATTTCCATCCAGATGCCTCACTATTTCTTCCTTGATGATAGATTCCAGCATCTTTCCTGCTACCGAAATTAAGCTCACAGGCCTATAATTACCCACTTTCTGCCTACCTCCTTTTTTAAACAATGGTGTCATGATTGCTAATTTCCAGTCCGCCGGGACCATCCCAGAGTCTAGTGAATTTTGATAAATTATCACTAGTTCATCCTTGGCTATGTTGTGGAAAACGGAGTTCTGGGGCCCGACTCCGACAGCAAGCGCCCCCTAATGAACTCGCCCTCCCCCACTGCCCCAAGGCCCTTAAACGATGCCTGGGGTTTTTCTCCCATTATGCCCAGTGGGTCCCTAACTATGCGGACAAGGCCCGCCCACTCCACTGTTTTCTCCCTGATGGCTGAGGCCCACCAGGCCTTCAACCGCATCAAGGCGGACATCGCCAAGGCCACGATGCACGTGGTTGACGAGTCCCTCCCTTTACAGGTCGAGAGCGATGCATCGGATGTCGCTCTGGCCGCCACCCTCAACCAGGCAGGCAGGCCCGTGGCATTCTTTTCCCGCACCCTCCATGCCTCTGAAATTCGGCACTACTCTGTCAAAAAGGACGCCCAAACCATCGTGGAAGCTCTGCGGCATTGGAGGCATTACCTGGCCGGCAGGAGATTCACTCTCCTCACTTAACAACGGTCGGCTGCCTTCATGTTCAATAATACACAGCGGGGCAAGATCAAAAATGATAAAATCTTAAGGTGGAGGATCAAGCTCTACACCTACAATTATGAGATTTTGTATCGCCCCGAGAAGCTCAACGAGCCCCCTAATGCCCTATCCCGAGGTACATGTGCCAGCGCACAAGTGGACCGACTCCCGGCCCTACACGATAGTCTCTGTCACCCGGTTCTTTCACTTCATAAAGGCCCGCAACCTGCCCTACTCCATTGCGGAGGTCAGGGCTGTCACCAGAGACTGCCAGGTCTGCGCGGAGTGCAAACTGCACTTCTACCGGCCAGACCGAGCGCACCTGGTGAAGGCCTCCTGCCCCTTTGAACGCCACAGCATGGACTTCAAAGGGCCCCTTCCCTCCACCGACCGAAACACGTACTTCCTGAACTTGGTCGATGAGTACTCCCGATTCCCCTTCACCATCCCATGCCCTGATATGACTTCTGCCACGGTCATTAAAGCGCTCAACAGCATCTTCGCCCTGTTCGGTTTCCCCGCTTATGTCCACAGCGACCGGGGATCCTCCTTTATGAGCGATGAGCTGCGTCAGTTCCTGCTCAGCAAGGGCATTGCCTCGAGCAGGATGACCCCCGGGGAAACGGGCAGGTGGAGAGGGAGAATGGGACGGTTGGAAGGCCGTCCTGCAGGCCCTGCGGTCTAAGAATCTCCCGGTCTCCCGTTGGCAGGAGGTCCTCCCCGACGCGCTCCACTCCATCCGATCACTACTCTGCACTGCAACTAATGAAACCCCCCATGAACGTCTCCTTGCCTTCTCCAGGAAGTCTACCTCCGGGGTTACACTCCCAACATGGCTGGCAGCTCCTGGACCCGTCCTCCTCCGCAAACACGTGCGGACCCACAAGGCGGTCCCGTTGGTCGAAAGAGTACAAATACTGCACGCGAACCCGCAGTACGCCTATGTGGCGTATCCCGATGGGCGCCAGGACACAGTCTCCCTCTGGGACCTGGCACCAGCTGGATCCCCACCCACGGCCCACCACCCGACACCCCCCCCCTCCGATTGCCCCAACGCCACTCCCCCTCCCCCCAGTGCACCTCACCACAGCCCCCGCCCCAGGACGATCCATCCTCCCACTGGTCCCACCCGGGGATGAAGACGAGGACAACACGCTCCCGGAGTCACAGGCGACCAAGTTGGTGCTCGCATCACCACCGGGACCGAGGCGATCCCAGCGGAGGATCAAGGCACCCAACTGACTGAACTTGTAAATTTTGCCTGAACTGTAAATTTTTCCACCAAACTGTAAAATTTTCCACCACCCCGCTGGACTCTTTTTTTTAACAGGGGGTGAATGTGGTAGTAACCACTGACTGTATAGTAGATGTAATAACGCTATAGTAGATGTAATACGCTAAGGCTCCTGTACTAGAGTTATGGGGGTAAATCCCTGCCTGCTCAGTAGGCGGAGTATAAATGCGTGTGCACACCAGAGCTGCACCCATTCTGGCAGCAGCTGCAGTAGGCCACACATCTCTGCTTAATAAAGCCTTGATTACTCTCTACTCTCGTCTTGTAGTAATTGATAGTGCATCAGGGAGCCAGTGGTGTGAGTGTGTGTGCAAGAAGGGGGAGCCAGGGGGGTGTGTGTGTGCAGGAGGGGGAGGAGCCGGGTTCTATGTGTGTGTGCAGGAGGGGGGAAGCCAGGGGTGGGTGTGTGTGTGCAGGAGGGGGGGAGCTTGGGGTGTGTGTGCAGGAGGGGGGGTGCCCGCTGCGAAACCAGAGCTCAGGCGATCGCAGCGCACGATCAGGGCGCCGGACAGACTCAACCTGTGAGCCCTTCACCCCCGCCAGATTTCAATGTTTTAATAGGGAGTGAATGTGGTGAAAATATTATTGGAACCATTCACCACTGTACTACATTGTACTATGCTGTTGCCCATGTGAGCTCCATCTATGGACCATTGTACTGTATTACACCGATTGTATCATGTTGGTGCCCTTGTGGGCTCCTCCGCCACTGTGAGGGGAGGTATATAGAGCAGCTGCCCTGTATGCGGCTCTCAGTGCAGAGCAGTCGCAGATAGACACTGTTCTAGTTGATTAAAGCCACTGTTCACTTCAACTCTCTGTCTCGTGTGAATTGATGGTCGCACCATGTGTGCAGGGGGGGGGGGGGGGGGGTGGAGCCAGGTATGTGTGTGTGAGTGTGTATGTGTGCAGGAAGGGGGTGGAACCAGGGCTGTGTGTGTGTGTGCAGGTGTGGGGGAGCCAGGGGTGTGTGTGTGTGTGTATGTAAGTGCAGGAGTGGGGGGGCCTGGGGTGTGTGTGCAGGAGTGGGTGAGCCAGGGGTGTGTCTGTGTGTGTAGGAGGGCGGGTGAGCCATGGGTGTGTGTATACAGGAGGGGGGGGGAGCCAGGGGAGTGTGTATTTATTTTGGGGGTGGGGCAGGCCGACCTATTCGGGACTGTGTGTTTGGCTGGATGTGAAACCGTTCTAGTCTGAGTATTTGGGTACATCTGTACTGCGTATTGTGTTTATCAGCATTTAACAGCACTCTGTCTTTGATTCACTGGCTGTTTGTTTGGACTCACACCACTTTGTTTTCTAACCAGGTGAATCGACCCTCGAACAGAAAGCACGATCCTACGGGGTTTTCTGGACTAAGGATTTGGGCATGTTTTACAGACACTCCAAAATTCCCAGTAATCTGCTCACAGAAAGTTGCTGAGCGCAATGCTGGAAATGCACACGGTGCCTGTGCAGGAACTGAGGAGAATTCTTCATTAAAACACCCCAGCCAGCAGCATGGCTGGCTGTGGAAAAATCCGGATGATTCCCAAACGGCTAGAGTCACCTTTCAAAGTCCCACTATTGTAAAGAGGCCATCAGAGAGTGGGTGGATTCTCGGAGCAGGATTGGGGAAGGCGGTCCATCGCGACCCCAGCCAGTCGAAACGGCTGGTTCCAATGGCAGAGAAACACCTCTTTTCGAACTCTGCTTCACCTCAGTTCACCAGCCACATGCACAAGAGCACCAACTCTCTGGTGAAAATCTGGGAGGCTTACAAAGATTCACCAGCTCCTCCTCACTGGGGGGCGTTCCCCGGGGAAGCACAGAGTCCAGCGATTTGGGATCCGGAGCGGTTGTCAAAGGAATGGGGAAACAGGGGGCAGCCCTTGGAGGACATTTATAAACTTTCGCAACACAAGTTGAGAGATCTTGGCATAAACCTCTCGGACAGCGCAGCGAATGGCTGTGGGGGAACATTGGAGCGTCAGAATGATCTCCTCGAGGGAGAAGATGTGCCAGGGAAGCACTATCACCCCAAGCTCCCAGCAAATACTCAGCACATATCGTTCAGAGGCACAAAGTTAACCAGCGAGCAGTCACCCAGTGGATTCCATGCAGTGCAGACTCCCCCGCGCACTTATCGGTGTTCCTCATCTCAGGAGATGGTTCATGTCTTTCCGGAGCGATATGATGGACTGTGCCACCCATTTGAACATCACAGTCTCGGCCCTTCACCGCTGTGGCTCGCGGACAGGGCCGCTGTGGATCGATGGGGCAGTTTCCACCCCAAGGGCTTGGACAGCCTTTTATTCCAGGGCTGTAATGTGTCCAAAGAAAATTCTGACCACCATTACACTCAGTCACATGAGCCCCAGGCCGCTGAGGGAACGGCTCCGGGCCACCCTGGTGTGCTCGAAAAGTGGCCCTGTCCTGTGGTGGAGGCTGTGAAATGTACCAGTGTGAAGGCCTCTGCTCCCAAGTCTTTCTTAGACTGGAACGGCACTCTTGCACACTGGCCAGTTTCACTGGATTACCCTCAACCGAAGGTTTGGCCAATGCCCCTGTCATTCTATTACCCCCCGTCAGATGCCATCGAGTGGGACGATTCACCGTTGCCAGTTTGGTGTGGTGTCCCTCAGAGCCACACTTGGGAAAGTACCAGCCCAGAGCCCTGGCTTTTTCCCAGAATGAAACTGTACTAACTGGAGGAGGAGACATGGCTTGCTTTGGGCTCAGCGTCGGAGGGGACTGCCTACTGTCGGGCCTCCATCAGGCTGGAGCCTTGTCTTTGGAAAGTTCTTTTGCAGCCAGAATGGATGACAGGAGCACCACAGACAACCCAGCAGGAGGCAGCATGGAGACACGAGGGATGGCACTCTACCACCCTCTGTGCTGCTGAACGGGGTTTGAAGATGGCGATTCACCCAGAGAGAGAGCCCTGCTCCCAAAGCACCGAATTATGTTCACAAAATAGAATGAATAACATAGAACAGTACAGCACAGTACAGGCCCTTTGGCCCACAATGTTGTGCCAACCATTTATCCTAATCTGAGATCGACCTAACCTACACCCCTTCAATGTACTGCTGTCCATGTGCCTGTTCAAGAGTCGCTTAAATGTCCCTAATGACTCTGACTCCACCATCTCCGCCGGCAGTGCATTCCACGCACCCACCACTCTCTGTGTAAAGAACCTACCTCTGACATCTCCCCTATACCTTCCTCCAATCACCTTAAAATTATGTCCCCTCGTGACAGCCATTTCCGCCCTGGGGAAAAGTCTCTGGCTATCCACTCTATCCATGCCTCTCAACACCATGTACACCTCTATCAAGTCACTTCTCTTCCTTCTTCGCTTCAGTGAGAAAAGCCCTAGCTCCCTCAACCTTTATTCATAAGACATGGCCTCCAGTCCAGGCAGCATCCTGGTAAATGTCCTCTGTACACTCTCCAAAGCATCCACATCCTTCCTATAATGAGGCGACCAGAACTGGACACAATATTCCAAATGTGGTCTAACTAGGGTTTTGTAAAGCTGCAGCAAAACCTCGTGGCTCTTAAACTCAATGCCTCTGTTAATGAAAGCCAACACACCATATGCCTTCTTAACAACCCTATCATCCTGGGTGGCAACTTTGAGGGATCTATGTACATGGACCCTGTTGCTCTGCTGCTCCACACTTCCAAGAATCTTGCCTTTAACCCTATGTCCAGCATTCAAATTCGACCTTCCAAAATGAATCACTTCACATTCATCCTGGTTAATCTCCATCTGCCACTTCTCAGCCCAGCTCTCCATCCTGTCAATGTCCTGTTGTAACCTGAAACAACCCTCAACACTATCTAAAATACCACCAACCTTCGTGTCATCGGCAAACTTACTAATCCACCCTTCCACTTCCTCATCCAAGTCATTTATGAAAACAACAAAGAGCAGAGGTCCCAGAACAGATCCCTGTGGGACATCACTGGTTACTGACCTCCAGGCGGAATACTTTCCATCCACTACCACTCACTGTCTTCTTTCGGCCAGCCAATTCTGTATCCAGACAGCCACATTTCCCTGTATCCCATGCCCCCTGACTTTCTGAATGAGCCTATCATGGGGAACCTTATCAAATGCCTTACTGAAATCCATATACACCACATCCACTGCCCGACCTTCATCAATGTGTCTCGTCACATCCTCAAAGAATTCAATGAGGCTTGTGAGACTTGACCTGTCCCTCACAAAGGGCAAGGCCAATTCAAGTGGCCACCTCCTGCTTCAGCCTCTGGGTCAGGCAGCACAAATTGTTCATCCCTCCAGTTGCAGCCAGCCCTGACCCACTCTCTGTAACAGACACCAGCAGATTTTCAGGTTAGGGAGGAGCTCTGAAGTTTTGGCAGACCCCCCCCGTCAGTGTGGGGTGTGATGGTGCTGGTTTTTGGAACAGTCAGGGGGTCTTTGGACCCTGCCCCTCATTGATTAAGCTGTCCGTGCTCTCTGGGCACTGCCCATGGTTACTGAAAATGTCTGGGGGTCTCTGGGCATTGCCCATGGTTGCTGAAAATGTCTGGGGGTCTCTGGGCACTGCCCATGGTTGCTGAAAATATCTGGGGGTCTCTGGGCACTGCCTATGGTTGCTGAAAATGTCTGGGGGTCTCTGGGCACTGCCCATGGTTGCTGAAAATGTTTGGGGTCTCTGGGCACTGCCCATGGTTACTGGAAATGTCTGGGGGTCTCTGGGCACTGCCCATGGTTACTGAAGATGTCTGGGGGTCTCTGGGCACTGCCCATGGTTACTGAAAATGCTTGGGGGTCTCTGGGCACTGCCCATGGTTGCTGAAAATGTCTGGGGGTCTCTGGGCACTGCCCCTCATTGATTAAGGTGTCCACGCTCTCTGGGCACTGCCTCTGGTTGCTGAAAATGTCCGGGGGTCTCTGGGCACTGCCCCTGGTTGATTAAGTTGTCGGTGCTCTCTGGACACTGTCCCTGGTTCATGGAACTGTCCTGGGGTCTCTGGGAACTGCCCTGGGGTCTCTGGGAACTGCCCTGGGGTCTCTGGGAACTGCCCTGGGGTCTCTGGGAACTGCCCTGGGGTCTCTTGGTACTGTCCTGGGGTCTCTGGAAACTGTCCTGGGGGCTCTGGGAACTGCCCTGGGGTCTCTGGGCACTGACCTTCATTCATGGAACTGCCCTGGGCCTCTGGGAACTGCCCTGGGGTCTCTTGGTACTGTCCTGGGGTCTCTGGAAACTGTCCTGGGGTTCATGGAACTGTCCTGGGGTCTCTGGAAACTGTCCGGGGGTCTCTGGGAACTGTCCTGGGCACTGTCCCTGGTTCATGGAACTGTCCTGGGGTCTCTGGGAACTGTTCCGGGATCTCTGGGAACTGTCCAGGGGTCTCTGTAAACTATCCGTAGTTCATGGAACTGCCCTGGGGTCTCTGGGCACTGCCCCGCGGTCCCTGGGACTTCCCCTAGCTGATGGAGGTTCATTCTATCTCAATCTCGCTACTCCACCTTGACTCACAGAACAACTCAAAGATAAAGGTTGGAGACAGCCAGTCAGAACGCTAATGGAGCACAGCACAGTGCTGTGATACGCACAGCACACGCACAGCACAGTGCTGTGATACGCTCTGGTCTTTGTGTAAGGGTGGTGTACCACACGACGGTATGATAGTCTGTACAATTAGCTGACTGAGCGTTAACAATATGTGTGATGGGCGAAATTGAAAATGTTAAGCCAAGTTTGTATAGTGTGAGGAGAATTTGTAACTCAAGATCTCAGTAAAGCGTCTGCTGACTTGACCATGGCTGATGGCTGCTCAGTGGGTCACACAATGAATATGGAAGACGTTGATGGTGTTGACAGTGCGTCTGTGTTCCAGATGATTATACTCTATGCACGATCCTCAATATGAACAGCACAATGTCTGGTTTGCCCCCTGCCATCCTGGAATCCTCCCTTAGCCCCCCCCCCCCCAGAATCCTCCCCTCTACCCCGCCCCTCCCAGAACCCTCCCCACACACCACTCCGGAACCCTCCCCACACACCCCTCCGGAACCCTCCCCTCTCAACCCCCTCCCCCCCCCCACCTGCCCCTTGGAACCTCCCCTGTCAGCCAGCCTCTCAACCACCCCCCCTTCACCTCCCCACAACCTCTCCTCTCGCCCCCCTCCCCTGGAATAACCCCTCTTCTCCTCCTCCCCCGTAACATTCCTCCCGTCCCCCAGAACCTTATCCCCCCCCTCCCTCCCTCGGAATCTCCCCTCTTCCCTCCCCGGAACCGTCCCTCTACCCCCCCACCCCGCGGAGCCTCCCCTTGTCCCCTCCCCCTTCACCTCCCCTCTCTCCCCCCCCGGAACAACTCCTCCCCCCCCTCCCCCGGAACCTCCCGTTTCTCCCCACCCCCCGGAACATCCAATCTCCCCCCCTCACCCCCTCCCCCACGCCTCTCTCCGCCCCTCACCCCTCCCCTCTTGCCCCTCACCCGTCCCCCCCTCGTCCCCTCACCCCTTACCTTTCCACCCCTCCCCTCTCCCCCTCACCCACCCCCTCTCCCCCTCACCCTTTCCCTCTCCCCCTCACCCCTCTCCCACTCCCCTCTCCCCCTCACCCTTTCCCTCTCCCCCTCACCCATTCCCTCTCCCACTCCCCTCCCCTCTCCCCCTCATCCCTTCCCTCTCCCCCTCACCCCTCCCCCCTCATCCCTTTCCTTCTCCCCCCACCCCTCCCCTCACCCCTCCCCTCCCTCACCCCTTACCTCCCTCACCCCTACCCTCTCTCCCCCCCCCTCACCCCTCCCCTCTCTCCCCCTCACCTCTCCCCCCTCACCCCTTCCCTTCACCTTCTCCCCACCTCACCCCTACCCTCTCACCCTTTCACCCTTCGGAATCTCCCCCCTCTCCCACCCACCCCACCCCCGTCACCTCCCCAGAACCTTCCCTCCCCCCGCTCCTCATACTAACCTGAACCACTTTAGATAGTGCTCAACCAGAGGATATATTTCGATATATTGTTCCAGGTGTAAAATCGCTGAGATGTAATAAAAAATACTTTATGTTGCGGATAATTTATTGCGTTGATGCCCAGGGCGCCTTCTCCAGCAACATTCCAGATGGAGAGAGAAGACTGATTAGGGGCAAGGGCTCAGGGAGCATCTGACTGAGGACGGTGAGGTGCAGGGAGCGGCACATTCAGTGATGTGGAGTGGTACTGATCTTGCCAATGTTAGGCTGTAAGGAATTACAGGGCAGTCAATTTAACCTGGTGCGAGGTTGAAGCTTTTAGAAATTATTAATTGGGACACAGATAACAGCCACTTGGAAAGTGTGGATTATTTGTTTTTTAAAATATTTTTATTTTCCTTTTTCACATTTTCTCCCAAATTTACACCCACTAACAATAAACAATAATCAGTAACGAATGCAATGTCAATCCCCATATCAATAACAACAATCCCAACCTCCCACCAAACCCCCAAACAGCAGCCCACATGTTAAAATTTAAGGGAATCCAGTACATGAAAGCCAAATCTAACCAAATGGTTAACTTTATTGATGATTAATGGGGAGGGTAGGCAAAGGTGTCAGGATACTGGACCAGGCCCCAAATTGTGTTCGGAGACCAGACAAGAACCCCAAATAGTTTTCCAATTTGTAAAACTGTGATGAAACTACATTTCACCCCAGGAGTGAAGACTCCGACCAATATCTATCTTTTATGTTAAAAAAACTTTAACACAGAATTGACCACATTAACATCAAAGATATAACTTTACAATTAACAGTTAAACAGTTCTTAAATAAAAGGAAAAAATTTACTTACTATCGGCGCCTGCCACTAATTCCAATTAAACAATCCAATACGGTTCAAATGCCACTTATAAATAAAGTTAGCAATCAGGATTACTTGTTTAGCTGTGCAGACCTTTGGATATCTTCGATAATCTTTCTGTCTTGGCAGACTCAAATCCTATAGCAGACTGCTGTTCAACTTAAAATCTTGGAGCAGTGACCACAATTCAGTAAGTTTTAAAGTGCTGGTGGACAAGGATAAGAGTGGTCCTAGGGTGAATGTGCTAAATTGGGGGAAGGCTAATTATAACAATATTAGGCGGGAACTGAAGAACATAGATTGGGGGCAGATGTTTGAGGGCAAATCAACATCTGACATGTGGGAGGCTTTCAAGTGTCAGTTGAAAGGAATTCAGGAACAGCATGTTCCTGTGAGGAAGAAGGATAAATACGGCAATTTTCGGAGACCTTGGATAACGAGAGATATTGTAGGCCTCGTCAAAAAGAAAAAGGAGGCATTTGTCAGGGCTAAAAGGCTGGGAACAGACGAAGCCTGTGTGGAACATAAGGAAAGTAAGAAGGAACTTAAGCAAGGAGTCAGGAGGGCTAGAAGGGGTCACGAAAAGTCATTGGCAAATAGGGTTAAGGAAAATCCCAAGGCTTTTTACATGTTCATAAAAAGCAAGAGGATAGCCAGGGAAAGGGTTGGCCCACTGAAGGATAGGCAAGGGAATCTATGTGTGGAGCCAGAGGAAATGGGCAAGGTACTAAATGAATACTTTGCATCAGTATTCACCAAACAGAAGGAATTGGTAGATGTTGAGTCTGGAGAAGGATGTGTAGATAGCCTGGGTCACATTGAGATCCAAAAAGACGAGGTGTTGGGCGTCTTAAAAAATATTAAGGTAGATTAGTCCCCAGGGCCTGATGGGATCTACCCCAGAATACTGAAGGAGGCTGGAGAGGAAATTGCTGAGGCCTTGACAGAAATCTTTGGATCCTCACTGTCTTCAGGTGATGTCCCGGAGGACTGGAGAATAGCCAATGTTGTTCCTCTGTTTAAGAAGGGCAGCAAGGATAATCCAGAGAACTACAGGCCGGTGAGCCTTACTTCAGTGGTAGGGATATTACTGGAGAGAATTCTTCGAGACAGGATCTACTCCCATTTGGAAGCAAATGGACGTATTAGTGAGAGGCAGCATGGTTTTGTGAAGGGGAGGTCGTGTCTCACTAACTTGATAGAGTTTTTCGAGGAGGTCACAAAAATGCAGGTAGGGCAGTGGATGTGGTCTATATGGACTTCAGTAAGGCCTTTGACAAGGTCCCTCATGGTAGACTAGTACAAAAGGTGAAGTCACACGGGATCAGGGGTGAGCTGGAAAGGTGGATACAGAACTGGCTAGGTCACAGAAGGCAGAGAGTAGCAATGGAAGGATGCTTTTCTAATTGGAGGGCTGTGACCAGTGGTGTTCCGCAGGGATCAGTGCTGGGACCTTTGCTGTTTGTAGTATATATAAATGATTTGGAGGAAAATGTAACTGGTCTGATTAGTAAGTTTGCAGACGACACAAAGGTTAGTGGAATTGCGGATGGCGATAAGGACTGTCAGAGGATACAGCAGGATTTAGATTGTTTGGAGACTTGGGCGGAGAGATGGCAGATGGAGTTTAATCCGGACAAATGTGAGGTAATGCATTTTGGAAGCTCTAATGCAGGTAGGGAATATACAGTGAATGGTAGAACCCTCAAGAGTATTGAAAGTCAGAGAGATCTAGGTGTACAGGTCCACAGGTCACTGAAAGGGGCAACACAGGTGGAGAAGGTAGTCAAGAAGGCATACGGCATGCTTGCCTTCATTGGCCGGGGCATTGAGTATAAGAATTGACAAGTCATGTTGCAGCTGCATAGAACCTTAGTTAGGCCACACTTGGAGTATAGTGTTCAATTCTGGTCGCCATACTACCAGAAGGATGTGGAGGCTTTAGAGAGGGTGCAGAAGAGATTTCCCAGAATGTTGCCTGGTATGGAGGGCATTAGCTATAAGGAACGGTTGAATAAACTCGGTTTGTTCTCACTGGAACGACGGAGGTTGAGGGGCGACCTGATAGAGGTCTACAAAATTATGAGGGGCATAGACAGAGTGGATAGTCAGAGGCTTTTCCCCAGGGTAGAGGGGTCAATTACTAGGGGGCATAGGTTTAAGGTGCGAGGGGCAAGGTTTAGAGTAGATGTACGAGGCAAGTTTTGTACACAGAGGGTAGTGGGTGCCTGGAACTCGCTAGCGGAGGAGGTGGTGGAAGCAGGGACAATAGTGACATTTAAGGGGCATCTTGACAAATACATGAATAGGATGGGAATAGAGGGATACGGACCCAGGAAGTGTAGAAGATTGTAGTTTAGTCGGGCAGCATGTCCGGCACAGGCTTGCAGGGCCGAAGGGCCTGTTCCTGTGCTGTACATTTCTTTATTATTGTTCAGTCTGCAAAACTACAGAAGGACCTGGCTCATCCCATTAATTACACCATCTGTAACTCATGATCTGCTTAGCTGAGGCTAAGCACCACCCCCTCATAAATCATCTACACTCCAGGGAATCTCCTGCAATGAAAACAGTGTTCAGTGGCGGCACAATGGTTAGCACTGCTGCTTCACAGCACCAGGGACCCGGGTTCAATTCCGACCTTGGGTTACTGTCTGTGTGAAGTTTGCACATTCTCCCTGTGTCTGCGTGGGTTTCCTCTGGGTTCTCCGGTTTCCTCCCAAAGTCCAAAAATGTGCAGGTTAGGTAGATTGGCCATGCTAAATTACCCATTAATGTCCAAAGGTTGGGCGGGGTTACAGGGATAAGGTGGGAGATTGGAGCTAGATAGGGGGGTCTTTTAAAAATATATACTTTTATTCTCCTTTTTCACATTTTCTCCCAAATTTACACCCACCAACAATAATCAGTAACGAATGCAATGCCAATCCCCATATCAATAACAATCCCATCCTCCCACCAAACCCCCAAACAGCAGCCCACATGTTAACATAAACAAATGACAAAAAGGAATCAGGAATCGCGCACAGTCTCCATGAACACATACAGTTACCCTCCCCCAACCCTCCCAGCGCCGCTCCCCCACCCCGCGCAACGTTCGTATAATCCAATTCTTGAAAGTGCATAATGAATAACGCCCATGAATTGTAGAACCACTCCATCCTACCCCTCAGTTCAAATTAGACATTTTTGCGGAGTCAGGAATTCCAGCAGGTCCTCCCGCCACGCCAGGGTGGAGAGGTTGATCTCCACCCTAACAGGATCCGCCTTCGGGCAATCAACGAGGCAAAAGCTACAACATCTGCCTCCGCACCCGTTTCCAACCACGGCTGGTCCGACACCTCCCAAGGGCCCGGGTCCAGTTTCACGTGCACCACTTTAGAGATTACCCTAAAAACCTTCTTCCAGTAGTCCTCCAGTTTTGGACAGGACCAAACATATGAATGTGGTTTGCTCCCCACCCCGCAACGTTCACACACATCTTCTACCCCCTCAAAGAGCCGGCTCATCCTCGCCCTGTTAAGGTGTTCTCTATATACCACCTTCAGCTGTATCAGCCCCAACCTCGCACACGAGGTGGAGGCATTCACTCTCCAGAGCACCTCACACCAGAACCCCTCCTCCATACCCTCTCCGACTCTTGCTCCCACTTTGCCTTGATCCCTTCCAGCGGTGCATTTTCCTCTTCCAAAATAGCCCCGTAAACCACCAATACTACCCCCTTCTCCAGTCCCCCTGTCGTCAACACCTCCTCCAGCAATGTGGAAGCCGGCTCTACTGGGAAGCTCTGTATCTTCTTTCTGGCAAAGTCTCGAACCTGCATGTATCTAAATGTTTCCCCCTGCTCCAGCCCATACTTGGCTCCCAGCATCTTCAATCCTGCAAACCCACCCCCAAGAAACAAATCTTTTAGTGTCCTAATTCCTTTCTCCTCCCACTCTGAAAATTTCCATCCCGCTTCCCTGGCTCTAATCTATGGTTCCCTCGAATCAGCATTTCCCTTGACCCTGCCCCCAACCCGATGTGCTGGCTAAACTGCCTCCAAATTCTCAACAAAGCTATTAGTAGCAGACTCCCTGAATATCTCCCCGGGGACGTTAGGAGCGGCGTTGTTACTAGTGCCTTCAATCCCTGCAGGAACTCTCCTCCACTCTGACCCATTGGAAGTCAACCCCTCGGACCCAGCTCTGCACCTTGTCCACATTCGCCGCCCAGTAATAATACATCAGGTTCGGAAGACCAAAACCCCTTGCCTGCCTTTCTCTCTGTAATAGCACCTTTCGAATTCAGGCCACCTTGCACACACCCTCTCACACACACTCTCACTGTCTCTCACACACACTCACTCTCACACACGCACACTCTCACACACACACTGTCTCACACATACACTTCACTCTCACACACAGACATACACACTCATTCTGTCACTCACGCACTCTCACACACACTGGTTTAGCACTGGGCTAAATAGCTGGCTTTTAAAGCAGGCCACACTCTCACATACACACACACATACTCTCACTCTGTCTCTCACATACTCTCTACTCTCAGACGCACTCTCATTCTGTCTCACACACTCTCACAGAAACACACACACTGTCTTGCACACACTCACAGACACACACACTCCTGTCTATCACACACACACAATCTCACTGTCACACACACACTCTCCCTCTGTCTCACACACTCTCACTCTGTCTCACAGACTCTCACTCAAACACACACTGTCTTCACACACTCTCACTCTGCCTCTCACACACACTCTCTGTCTCATACACACACACACTCTCACTCTACCTCTCACACACACTCTCACTCTGTCTCTCACACTCTACTTCACACACGCACACTGGTACTGTCTATTTCACACACACAACTCTCTGTCTCTTTTTTAAACACAAAAACGTACTCTGTCTCACACACACAGACATACACACACTCTCACTGCCTCTCACACACGCACTCGCTCTGTCTCTCACGCATACATACACACACACTGTCTCACACACAAACACACGCACACTGGCATTCTGTCTCTTACACACACTCACTCTGGCTCTCACACACACTCTCACAAACGCACTCTGTCTCACTGAAACACACACACTCGCACTCTGCCTTGCACACACCCTCTCACACACACACACACACACACACTCACACACTAAGACACACTCACTCTGTCTCACACACTTGAACAGAAACACACTCACACTCTGTCTCTCACACACACTCTCACTCACACACTCATACACACACTCACTCTGCCTCACACACACACTCACACATACACTTCACTCTGTCACACACACACAGACATACATACTCATTCTGTCACTCACGCACGCTCTCTCACACACTGGTTTAGCACTGGGCTAAATAGCTGGCTTTTAAAGCAGGCCACACACACACACATTCTCTCACTCTGTCTTGCACGCACTCTAACACATACTCTAACTCTGTCTCTCACACACTCAGACGCACTCTCATTCTGTCTCTCACACACTCTCACAGAAACACACTGTCTTGCACACTCTCACAGACACACACACTCACTCTTGTCTATATCTCACACACACAATCTCACTCTGTCACACACACACTCTCCCTCTGTCTCACTCTGTCTCACAGACTCACTGAAACACACTGTCTTCACACACTCACGTACACACACTCTCACTCTGCCTCTCACACACACTCTCACTCTGTCTCTCACTATCTCACACACGCACACTGGTACTATATTTCACACACACAACTCTCACTTTTTTAAACACAAAAACTCACTGTCTCACACACACATACATACACACACTCTCACTCTGCCTCTCACACACACACTGTCACTCTGTCTCTCACACACACACTCTGTCTCTCACACACAAACACGCACACTGGCATTCTCATACACTCACTCTGGCTCTCACACACACTCTCACTCTGTCTCTCACACTCAGACGCACTCTCATTCTGTCTCTCACACACTCACAGAAACACACACACTGTCTTGCACACACTCTCACAGACACACACACAATCTCACTCAGTCTCACTCTGTCACACACACAGACTCTCCCTCTGTCTCACACACTCTCACTGCCTCACAGACTCACTCAAACACACACTGTCTTCACACACTCACGCACACACACACACTCTCACTCTGCCTCTCACACACACTCTCTGTCTCGCATACAAACACACACTCAGTCTTGCATACACTCTCTCACACATACACACACTTACTCTGCCTCACACACACACACTGGTACTGTCTATTTCACACACACAACTCTCACTCTGTCTCACACACAAACATACACACACACTCTCACTCTGTCTCTCACACACACACTCTCACTCTGTCTCTCAGACACATACATACACACACACTCTGTCTCTCATACACAAACACACGCACACTGGCATTCTGTCTCTCTCACACACACTCACTGGCTCTCACACACTCACTCTACCTCTCATACTCTCACAAACGCACTCTCACTCTGTCTCATTGAAACACACACTCACACTCTGTCTTGCACACACCCTCTCACTCACACACACTCTATCTCACACACACTCACTCTGTCGCTCACACACAAACACATGCACTCTGTCTCTTTCACACACAACTCTCACTCTGTCTCACACACACTCAGCCTTGCACACACCCTCTCGCTCTGTCTCTCTCACACACACCAACCATGCACACACTCTCACTCTCTCTCACACATGCTCGCACTCTGTCTCACACACTTTACAAAGAACAAAGAAATGTACAGCACAGGAACAGGCCCTTCGGCCCTCCAAGCCCGTGCCGACCATACTGCCCGACTAAACTACAATCTTCTACACTTCCTGGGTCCGTATCCTTCTATTCCCATCCTATTCATATATTTGTCAAGATGCCCCTTGAATGTCCCTATCGTCCCTGCTTCCACTACCTCCTCCGGTAGTGAGTTCCTGGCACCCACTACCCTCTGCGTAAAAAACTTGCCTCGTACATCTACTCTAAACCTTGCCCCTCTCACCTTAAACCTATGCCCCCTAGTAATTGACCCCTCTACCCTGGGGAAAAGCCTCTGACTATCCACTCTGTCTATGCCCCTCATAATTTTGTATACCTCTATCAGGTCGCCCCTCAACCTCCTTCGTTCCAGTGAGAACAAACCGAGTTTATTCAATCGCTCCTCATAGCTTATGCCCTCCATACCAGGCAACATTCTGATAAATCTCTTCTGCACCCTCTCTAAACCCTCCACATCCTTCTGGTAGTGTGGCGACCAGAATTGAACACTATACTCCAAGTGTGGCCTAACTAAGGTTCTATACAGCTGCAACATGACTTGCCAATTCTTATACTCAATGCCCCGGCCAATGAAGGCAAGCATGCCGTATGCCTTCTTGACTACCTTCTCCACCTGTGTTGCCCCTTTCAATGACCTGTGGACCTGTACTCCTAGATCTCTTTGACTTTCAATACTCTTGAGGGTTCTACCATTCACTGTATATTCCCTACCTGCATTAGCCCTTCCAAAATGCATTACCTCACATTTGTCCGGATTAAACTCCATCTGCCATCTCTCCGCCCAAGTCTCCAGACAATCTAAATCCTGCTGTATCCTCAGACAGTCCTCATCGCTATCCGCAATTCCACCAACCTTTGTGTCGTCTGCAAACTTACTAATCAGACCAGTTACATTTTCCTCCAAATCATTTATATATACTACAAAGAGCAAAGGTCCCAGCACTGATCCCTGTGGAACACCACTGGTCACAGCCCTCCAATTAGAAAAGCATCCCTCCATTGCTACCCTCTGCCTTCTATGGCCTAGCCAGTTCTGTATCCACCTTGCCAGTTCACCCCTGATCCCGTGTGACTTCACCTTTTGTACTAGTCTACCATGAGGGACCTTGTCAAAGGCCTTACTGAAGTCCATATAGACAACATCTACTGCCCTACCTGCATCAATCATCTTAGTGACCTCCTCGAAAAACTCTATCAAGTTAGTGAGACACGACCTCCCCTTCACAAAACCGTGCTGCCTCTCACTAATACGTCCATTTGCTTCCAAATGGGAGTAGATCCTGTCTCGAAGAATTCTCTCCAGTAATTTCCCTACCACTGAAGTAAGGCTCACCGGCCTGTAGTTCCCGGGATTATCCTTGCTACCCTTCTTAAACAGAGGAACAACATTGGCTATTCTCCAGTCCTCCGGGACATCCCCTGAAGACAGCGAGGATCCAAAGATTTCTGTCAAGGCCTCAGCAATTTCCTCTCCAGCCTCCTTCAGTATTCTGGGGTAGATCCCATCAGGCCCTGGGGACTTATCCAGCTTAATATTTTTTAAGACGCCCAACACCTCGTCTTTTTGGATCTCAATGTGACCCAGGCTATCTACACCCCCTTCTCCAGACTCAACATCTACCAATTCCTTCTCTTTGGTGAATACTGATGCAAAGTATTCATTTAGTACCTTGCCCATTTCCTCTGGCTCCACACATAGATTCCCTTGCCTATCCTTCAGTGAGCCAACCCTTTCCCTGGCTACCCTCTTGCTTTTTATATACGTGTAAAAAGCCTTGGGATTTTCCTTAACCCTATTTGCCAATGACTTTTCATGACCCCTTCTAGCCCTCCTGACTCCTTGCTTAAGTTCCTTCCTACTTTCCTTATATTCCTTAACAGCCTTCGTCTGTTCCCAGCCTTTTAGCCCTGACAAATGCCTCCTTTTTCTTTTTGACGAGGCCTACAGTATCACTCGTCATCCAAGGTTCCCGAAAATTGCCGTATTTATCTTTCTTCCTCACAGGAACATGCCTGTCCTGTATTCCTTTCAACTGACACTTGAAAGCCTCCCACATGTCAGATGTTGATTTGCCCTCAAACATCCGCCCCCAATCTATGTTCTTCAGTTCCCGCCTAATATTGTTATAATTAGCCTTCCCCCAATTTAGCACATTCATCCTCGGACCACTCTTATCCTTGTCCACCAGTACTTTAAAACTTACTGAATTGTGGTCACTGTTACCGAAATGCTCCCCTACTGAAACATCTACCACCTGGCCGGGCTCATTCCCCAATACCAGGTCCAGTACCGCCCCTTCCCTAGTTGGACTGTTTACATATTGTTTTAAGAAGCCCTCCTGGATGCTCCTTACAAACTCCGCCCCGTCTAAGCCCCTGGCACTAAGTGAGTCCCAGTCAATATTGGGGAAGTTGAAGTCTCCCATCGCCACAACCCTGTTGTTTTTACTCTTTTCCAAAATCTGTCTACCTATCTGCTCCTCTATCTCCCGCTGGCTGTTGGGAGGCCTGTAGTATACCTCCAACATTGTGACTGCACCCTTCTTATTCCTGATCTCTACCCATATAGCCTCACTGCCCTCTGAGGTGTCCTCTCGCAGTATAGCTGTGATATTCTCCCGAACAAGTAGCGCAACTCCGCCTCCCCTTTTACATCCCCCTCTATCCCGCCTGAAACATCTAAATCCTGGAACGTTTAGCTGCCAATCCTGCCCTTCCCTCAACCAGGTCTCTGTAATGGCAACAACATCATAGTTCCAAGTAGTAATCCAAGCTCTAAGTTCATCTGCCTTACCCGTAATGCTCCTTGCATTAAAACATATGCACTTCAGGCCACCAGACCCGCTGTGTTCAGCAACTTCTCCCCGTCTGCTCTGCCTCAGAGCCACACTGTCCCTATTCCCTAGTTCTCCCTCAATGCTCTCACCTTCTGACCTATTGCTCCCGTGCCCACCCCCCTGCCATACTAGTTTAAACCCTCCCGTGTGACACTAGCAAACCTCGCGGCCAGGATATTTATGCCTCTCCGGTTTAGATGCAACCCGCCCATCTTATACAGGTCACACCTGCCCCGGAAGAGCTCCCAGTGGTCCAGATAATGGAAACCCTCCCTCCTACACCAGCTGTTTAGCCACGTGTTTGCTCTATCTTCCTATTTCTAGCCTCACTGGCACGTGGCACAGGGAGTAATCCCGAGATTACAACCCTCGAGGTCCTGTCTTTTAACTTTCTGCCTAGCTCCCTGAACTCCTGCTGCAGGACCTCATGCCCCTTCCTGCCTATGTCGTTAGTACCAATATGTACAACGACCTCTGCCTGTTTGCCCTCCCCCTTCAGGATTCCCTCTACCCGTTCGGAGACATCCTGGACCCTGGCACCAGGGAGGCAACATACCATCCTGGAGTCTCTTTCACGTCCACAGAAGCGCCTATCTGTGCCCCTGACTATAAGAGTCCCCTATTACTATTACTCTTCTGCGCTTTGACCCTCCCTTCTGAACATCAGAGTCAGCCGTGGTGCCACTGTTGCTGTTGCTGTTTTCCCCTGATAGGCTATCCCCCCCGACAGTATCCAAAGGGGTATATCTGTTCGAGAGGGGGACAACCACAGGGGATTCCTGCACTGACTGCCTGCCCTTTCTGGTGGTCACCCATTTCTCTGCCTGCACCTTGGGTGTGACCACATTTACATAACTGCGATCTATGACGCTTTCCGCCACCTGCATGCTCCTAAGTGCATCCAATTGCTGCTCCAACCGAACCATGCGGTCTGTGAGGAGCTGCAGTTGGGTGCACTTTCTGCAGATGAAGCCATCCGGGACGCTGGAAGCCTCCCGGACCTGCCACATCTCACAGTCAGAGCACAGCACCCCTCTAACTGACATTGCGTCAATTAATTCAAATTAAAATTTGTCTTTTTTTTTTAAATACTTTTTTTTAAAATAGCAAAGTTACTGTCAACTATCTGTTTCCTAGCACTAGATTTCTAATAGAAATGCGATAGCTAACTATAATACTCTCCGATCTCTGGCTTAGATATCCTCTAAATTATAATTAAGTTATTATGTTTAATAAGTTCCCAAATACTCACATTTTTTTAAAATTTAGGTTAGAATCCCAACCAGCCACTCTGGCCACAGCTTTTCTGTGATGTCACTTCAGTTTCCACCCGACACACAATTTGAAAAAAGGTATAAAAGTAAAAATCACTTACTTACCTTCTTACCTTCTGAGTGTCTGAGATGTTCTCAGGTTCTCTCGCTGACAGAGACTGCTCCTCCACCTCCGATCCTTGACCTGCACAATGCTAATAATATAATAATATAATATGGCACTTACCTTTCACAGAGCACTCTCACTGTCTCTCACACACTCACAGAAACACACACACTCTCACCCTGTCTCTCACACAGTCTCACTCTCTGTCTTACACACACACACTCTCTCACTCTCATACACTCTCACTGACACTCTCACACACTCACAGAAACACACACTCGCACTCTGCCTTGCACACACCCTCTCACATACACTCTCACTGTCTCTCACACACACACTCTCACCGTCTCTCTCACACACACACTCTCACTCTCACACACACTCTCACACACACAGCCATACACACTCATTCTGTCACTCACGCACTCTCTCACACACACTGGTTTAGCACTGGGCTAAATAGCTGGCTTTTAAAGCAGGCCACACTCTCACATACACTCTCACTCTGTCTTGCACACACTATCACACATACTCTCACTCTGTCTCTCACACACTCTCACAAACACACACACTGTCTTGCACACACTCTCACAGACACACACACTCACTCTTGTCTATCTCATACACACAATCTCACTCTGTCACACACACTCTCCCTCTGTCTCACAGACTCTCACACTGTCTCACAGACTCTCACTCAAACACACACTGTCTTCACACACTCACGCACACACACACACACTCTCACTTTGCCTCTCACACACGCTCTCTGTCTCTCACACTCTCTCACACACGCACACTGGTACTGTCTATTTCACACACACTACTCTCACTCTGCCTCTTTTTTAAACACAAAAACTCACTCTGTCTCACACATATGCATACACACACACTCTCACTCTGTCTCTCACAGACTCACACACACACTCTCACTCTGTCTCTCACACACGAACACACGCACACCGGCGTTCTGTCTCTCACACACACTCACTCTGGCTCTCACACACTCTCACAACGCACTCTCACTCTGTCTCACTGAAACATACACACTCGCACTCTGTCTTGCACACACCCTCTCACTCACACACTCTATCTCTCACACACACTCGCACTCTGTCTTGCACACACCCTCTCACTCACACACACTCTATCTCTCACACACTCTCTCACTCACACACACACACACTCTGTCTCACATGCTAAGACACACTCTGTCTCACACACTTGAACAGAAACAAACTCACACTCTGTCTCTCACACACACTCGGTCACTCACACTCATACAGACACTCACTCTGCCTCACAAACACACACTCTCTCACACATACACAGACATACACACTCATTCTGTCACTCACGCATTCTCTCTCACACACTGGTTTAAGCACTGGGTTAAATAGTTGGCTTTTAAAGCAGGCCACACTCTCACATACACACATATACAGACACTCTCACTCTGTCTCTCACACACTCTCAGACGCACTCTCATTCTGTCTCACACACTCACAGAACCATACACACTGTCTTGCACACACTCTCACAGACACACACACTCTTGTCTATCTCACACACACACAATCTCACTCTGTCACATACACACACACTCTCACTGTGTCTCTCACACTATCTCACACATGCACACTGGTACTGTCTATTCCACACACACAACTCTCACTCTTTTTTAAACACAAAAACTCACTGTCTCACACACACATACATACACACACACTCTCACTCTGTCTCTCACACACACTCTCACTCTGTCTCTCTCACACACACACACACGCATACATACACAGACACTCACTCTGTCTCTCACATACAAACACGCACACTGGCATTCTGTCTCTTTCTCACACACTCACTCTGGCTCTCACACACACTCTCACTCTGTCTCTCACACGCTCTCAGACGCACTCTCATTCTGTCTCACACACTCACAGAAACACACACTGTCTTGCACACACTCTCACAGACACACACACTCTTGTCTATCTCACACACACACAATCTCACTCTGTCTCACACTGTCACACACACACTCTCCCTCTGTCTCACACACTCTCACTCCGTCTCAGACTCTCATTCAAACACACACTGTCTTCACACACACACACTCTCTGTCTCTCATACAAACACACACTCAGTCTTGCATACACTCTCTGACACACACACACACACTCTCACTCTGTCTCTCACACACGCACACTGGTACTGTCTATTCCACACTCACAACTCTCACTCTGTCTCTCTCACACACACTCTCACTCTGTCTCTCACACACACTCTCACTCTGTCTCTCACACACACACTCTCACTCTGTCTCTCACACACATACATACACTCACACTCTGTCTCTCACATATAAACACACGCACACTGGCATTCTGTCTCTTTCTCACACACACTCTGGCTCTCACACACACTCTCACTCTGTCTCTCACACACTCTCACAAACACACTCTCACTCTGTCTCACTGAAACACACACTTGCACTCTGTCTTGCACACACCCTCTCACTCACACACACTATCTCTCACACACACTCTCACTCTGTCTCTCTCACACACACACACAAGCATACATACACACACACTCACTCTGTCTCTCACACGCTCTCAGACGCACTCTCATTCTGTCTCACACACTCACAGAAACACACACTGTCTTGCACACACACTCACTCTTGTCTATCTCACACACACACAATCTCACTCTATCTCACACTGTCACACACACACTCTCCCTCTGTCTCACACACTCTCACTCCGTCTCAGACTCTCACTCAAACACACACTGTCTTCACACACGCACACACGCTCACTCTGCCGCTCATACACACTCTCTGTCTCTCACATATAAACACACGCACACTGGCATTCTGTCTCTTTTTTAAACACAAAAACCCACTCTGTCTCACACACACAAACATACACACACACTCTCACTCTGTCTCTCACACACACACTCTCACTCTGTCTCTCACATATAAACACACGCACACTGGCATTCTGTCTCTTTCTCACACACACTCTGGCTCTCACACACACTCTCACTCTGTCTCTCACACACTCTCACAAACACACTCTCACTCTGTCTCACTGAAACACACACACTTGCACTCTGTCTTGCACACACCCTCTCACTCACACACACTATCTCTCACACACACTCTCACTCTGTCTCTCTCACACACACACACAAGCATACATACACACACACTCTGTCTCTCACACACAAACACGCACACTGGCATTCTGTCTCTTTCTCACACAATCACTCTGGCTCTCACACACACTCTCACTCTGTCTCTCACACGCTCTCAGACGCACTCTCATTCTGTCTCACACACTCACAGAAACACACACTGTCTTGCACACACACTCACTCTTGTCTATCTCACACACACACAATCTCACTCTATCTCACACTGTCACACACACACTCTCCCTCTGTCTCACACACTCTCACTCCGTCTCAGACTCTCACTCAAACACACACTGTCTTCACACACACACACGCTCACTCTGCCGCTCACACACACTCTCTGTCTCTCATACAAACACACACTCAGTCTTGCATACACTCTCTCACACACACACACACAACTCTCACTCTGTCTCTTTTTTAAACACAAAAACCCACTCTGTCTCACACACACAAACATACACACACACTCTCACTCTGTCTCTCACACACACACTCTCACTCTGTCTCTCACACACATACATACAAACACACTCTGTCTCTCACACACAAACACACGCACACTGGCATTCTGTCTCTTTCTCACACACACTCTGGCTCTCACACACACTCTCACTCTGTCTCTCACACACTCTCACAAACCACAGTCTAACCACGCACACCATGTCATGCTTGACGCAGCAGACCATGCCCCGTCCACTGCCAACGTAACCCTACCCTCCCCCAACACGCCCAGCCCAGCCATGGACTCATCCTCGACTCCACCCCCGAAATATACACTCCGCCCCGGAACGCCCACAGACTGCAGCAGCAGCGACAGCGACTGTGACTCGGACAATAGCCACAGCACGCCTCCCTACTATCCCCATGCAACAGGACCGACACCCAGCGAATCTGACCACGATTCGAGTGATCCCTTCATGATCACTTTCCTAAACAAACCCCACCACCGACCACCGACCTACAATGACGACCCGATTCCGTCCCCACAGAACTTGACACCACCTTTTGGCACCGAGAGAATTCGTACAGACTCGTCCGGAATGACGAGAGCGATCCAAAATCACATGAAGCAGCCCTATCAGCCCTGTTACACTCGAGAGTTTGGCATCCGGGAGAAGGTGACGACTTGGAGTCTGACTCCCAAAACGAGAACCCCTTTGCGACCCTGTTCGCAACCGATAACTGAGGTGTCCAGATAATGTTTTAAAGGAACCGCTTGGAGAAAACGGTGTCCTTTCTGATGGAACCTGCAGCATGTTTGATGTTGTTTGTACTTGTTCTGTTAAATGTTGTATGTTAGACCGGAAATGTTTTTTCCACACACAATTCTCACTCTGTCTCTTTTTTAAACACAAAAACTCACTCTGTCTTACACACACAAACATACACACACACTCTCACTCTGTCTCTCACACACACACTCTAACTCTGTCTCTCACACACATACATACACACACACTCTGTTTCTCACACACAAACACACGCACACTGGCATTCTGTCTCTTTCTCACACACACTCACTCTGGCTCTCACACACACTCTCACTCTGTCTCTCACACACTCTCACAAACACACTCTCACTCTGTCTCACTGAAACACACACACTTGCACTCTGTCTTGCACACACCCTCTCACACACACTCTATCTCTCACACACACTCTCACTCTGTCACACACAAACACATGCATTCTGTCTCTTTCACACACAACTCTCACTCTGTCTCACACACACACACACACTCAGCCTTGCACACACCCTCTCGCTCTGTCTCTCACACACTCTCACACACACCAACCATGCACACACACTCTCACTCTCTCTCACACATGCTCGAACTCTGCCTCATACACTTTGACAGAGCACTCTCACTGTCTCTCACACACTCACAGAAACACACACACTCTCGCCCTGCCTCTCACACAGTCTCTCAGACACACACTCACTCTTGTCTTTCACACACTCTCACACACACACTCTCACTCTCACACTCTCTCACTGACACTCTCGCACACTCACAGAAACACACACACTCGCACTCTGACTTGCACACACCCTCTCACACACTCTCACTGTTTCTCTCACACACACACACTCTCATACACACACGCACACTCTGTCTCACACACTAAGCCACACTCACTCTGTCTCACACACTTGAACAGAAACACACACTCTGTCTCTCACACACACTCTGTCACACACACTCTCATATACACACTCAGTCTGCCTCACACGCACACACACTCTCACACATACACTTCACTCTGCCACATACATACAGATATACACACTCATTCTGTCACTCACGCACTCTATCACACACACTGGCTTAGCACTCTGGGCTAAATAGCTGGCTTTTAAAGCAGACCACACTCTCACATATACATGCACACTGTCACTCTGTCTTGCACACACTATCACACATACTCTCACTCTGTCTCTCACACACTCTCAGACGCACTCTCATTCTGTCTCACACATTCTCACAGAACCATACACACTGTCTTGCACACACTCTCACAGACACACACAATCACTCTTGTCTATCTCACACACACACAATTTCACTCTGTCACACACACACACAAACTCTCCCTCTGTCTCACACACTCTAACTCTGTCTCACAGACTCTCACTCAAACACACACTGTCTTCACGCACACACACACACACACACTCTCACTCTGCCTCTCACACACACTCTGTCATACAAACACACACTCAGTTTTGCATACTCTCTCACATACACACACACTCTCACTGTGTCTCTCACACTATCTCACACACGCACACTGGTACTGTCTATTTCACACACACAACTCGCACTCTGTCTCTTTTGTAAACACAAAAACTCACTCTGTCTCTCACACACACTCTCACTCTGTCTCTCTCACACACACACACACGCATACATACACACACACTCACTCTGTCTCACACACAAACACGCACACTGGCATTCTGTCTCTCTCACACACTCACTCTGGCTCTCACACACACTCTCACTCTGTCTCTCACACGCTCTCAGACGCACTCTCATTCTGTCTCACACACTCACAGAAACACACACTGTCTTGCACACACTCTCACAGACACACACACTCACTCTTGTCTATCTCACACACACACAATCTCACTCTGTCTAACACTGTCACACACACACTCTCCCTCTGTCTCACACACTCTCCCTCTGTCTCAGACTCTCACTCAAACACACTGTCGTCACACACGCACACACACACTCTCTGTCTCTCATACAAACACACACTCAGTCTTGCATACCCTCTCTCACACACACACACACACTCACTCTGCCTCTCACACACACTCTCACTCTGTCTCTCACACTCTATCTCACACACGCACACTGGTACTGTCTATTTCACACACACAACTCTCACTCTGTCTCTTTTTTAAACACAAAAACTCACTCTGTCTCACACACACAGACATACACACACACTCTGTCTCTCACACACAAACACACGCACACTGGCATTCAGTCTCTTTCTCACACACACTCACTCTGGCTCTCACACACACTCTCACTCTGTCTCTCACACACTCTCACAAACACACTCACTCTGTCTCACTGAAACACACACACTTGCACTCTGTCTTGCACACACCCTCTCACTTACACACACTCTATCTCTCACACACACTCTCACTCTGTCACACACAAACACATGCACTCTGTCTCTTTCACACACAACTCTCACTCTGTCTCACACACACACACACTCAGCCTTGCACACACCTTCTCGCTCTGTCTCTCACACCCTCTCACACACACCAACCATGCACACACACTCTCACTCTCTCTCACACATGCTCGAACTCTGTCTCACACACTTTCACAGAGCACTCTCACTGTCTCTCACACACTCACAGAAACACACACACTCTCACCCTGTCTCTCACACAGTCTCTCAGACACACTCTCTCTGTCTTACACACACACTCTCTCACTCTCACACACACTCCCACTGACACTCTCATACACTCACAGAAACACTCGCACTCTGCCTTGCACACCCTCTCACACAGACTCTCTGTCTCTCACACACACACTCTCACTCTCACACACACACACTCTCACTCACACACACACACGCACACTCTGTCTCACACACAAAGCCACACTCACCTGTCTCACACACTTGAACAGAAGCACACACACTCTGTCTCTCACACACACTCTGTCACACTCTCATACACACACTCACTCTGCCTCTCTCTCACACACACACTCTCCCTCTGTCTCACACACTCTAACTCTGTCTCACAGACTCTCACTCAAACACACACTGTCTTCATGCACACACACACTCTCACTCTGCCTCTCACACACACTCTGTCTCTCATACAAACACACACTCAGTTTTGCATACACTCTCACATACACACTCTCACTGTGTCTCTCACACTATCTCACACACGCACACTGGCACTGTCTATTTCACACACACAACTCTCACTCTTTTAAACACAAAAACTCACTGTCTCACGCACACATACATACACACACACTCTCACTCTGTCTCTCACACACACTCTCACTCTGTCTCTCTCTCACACACACACGCATACATGCACACACACTCACTCTGTCTCTCACACACAAACACGCACACTGGCATTCTGTCTCTTTCTCACACACTCACTCTGGCTCTCACACACACTCTCACTCTGTCTCTCACACGCTCTCAGACCCACTCTCATTCTGTCTCACACACTCACAGAAACACACACTGTCTTGCACACACTCTCACAGACACACACACTCACTCTTGTCTATCTCACACACACACAATCTCACTCTGTCTCACACTGTCACACACACACTCTCCCTCTGTCTCACACACTCTCACTCCGTCTCAGACTCTCACTCAAACACACACTGTCTTCACACACACACACTCACTCTGCCGCTCACACACACTCTCTGCCTCTCATACAAACACACACTCAGTCTTGCATACACTCTCTGACACACACACTCTCACCCTGTCTCTCACACAGTCTCACACTCTCACACACACTCCCACTGACACCCTCATACACTCACAGAAACACTCGCACTCTGCCTTGCACACCCTCTCACACAGACTCTCACTGTCTCTCACAAACACAGTCTCTCTCTCACACACACACACTCTCACACACAAACACACACACTCTGTCTCACACACGAAGCCACACTCACCTGTCTCACACACTTGAACAGAAGCACACACACTCTGTCTCTCACACACACTCTGTCACACTCTCATACACACACTCACTCTGCCTCTCACACACACACACACTCTCTCACATACAGACATACACACTCATTCTGTCACTCACGCACTCTCTCACACACACACTGGTTTAGCACTGGGCTAAATAGCTAGCTTTTAAAGCAGGCCACACTCGCACATACACACACACACTCTCACTCTGTCTTGCACACACTATCACACATACTCTCACTCTGTCTCTCACACACTCTCAGACGCACTCTCATTCTGTCTCACACACTCACAGAAACACACACAGTCTTGCACACACTCTCACAGACACACACACTCACTCTTGTCTACCTCACACACACACAATCTCACTCTGTCTAACACTGTCACACACACACTCTCCCTCTGTCTCACACACTCTCCCTCTGTCTCAGACTCTCACTCAAACACACTGTCTTCACACACGCACACACACACTCTCTGTCTCTCATACAAACACACTCTCAGTCTTGCATACACTCTCACACACACACACACACACACACTCACTCTGCCTATCACACACACTCTCACTCTGTCTCTCACACTCTATCTCACACACGCACACTGGTACTGTCTATTTCAACCACACAACTCTCACTCTGTCTCTTTTTTAAACGCAAAAACTAACTCTGTCTCACACACAGACATACACACACACTCTCACTCTGTCTCTCACACACACACTCTCACTCTGTCTCTCACACACATACATACACACACACTCTGTCTCTCACACACAAACACACGCACACTGGCATTCTGTCTCTTTCTCACACACACTCACTCTGGCTCTCACACACACTCTCACTCTGTCTCTCACACACTCTCACAAACACACTCTCACTCTGTCTCACTGAAACACACACACTTGCACTCTGTCTTGCACACACCCTCTCACACACACTCTATCTCTCACACACACTCTCACTCTGTCACACACAAACACATGCATTCTGTCTCTTTCACACACAACTCTCACTCTGTCTCACACACACACACACACTCAGCCTTGCACACACCCTCTCGCTCTGTCTCTCACACACTCTCACACACACCAACCATGCACACACACTCTCACTCTCTCTCACACATGCTCGAACTCTGCCTCATACACTTTGACAGAGCACTCTCACTGTCTCTCACACACTCACAGAAACACACACACTCTCGCCCTGCCTCTCACACAGTCTCTCAGACACACACTCACTCTTGTCTTTCACACACTCTCACACACACACTCTCACTCTCACACTCTCTCACTGACACTCTCGCACACTCACAGAAACACACACACTCGCACTCTGACTTGCACACACCCTCTCACACACTCTCACTGTTTCTCTCACACACACACACTCTCATACACACACGCACACTCTGTCTCACACACTAAGCCACACTCACTCTGTCTCACACACTTGAACAGAAACACACACTCTGTCTCTCACACACACTCTGTCACACACACTCTCATATACACACTCAGTCTGCCTCACACGCACACACACTCTCACACATACACTTCACTCTGCCACATACATACAGATATACACACTCATTCTGTCACTCACGCACTCTATCACACACACTGGCTTAGCACTCTGGGCTAAATAGCTGGCTTTTAAAGCAGACCACACTCTCACATATACATGCACACTGTCACTCTGTCTTGCACACACTATCACACATACTCTCACTCTGTCTCTCACACACTCTCAGACGCACTCTCATTCTGTCTCACACATTCTCACAGAACCATACACACTGTCTTGCACACACTCTCACAGACACACACAATCACTCTTGTCTATCTCACACACACACAATTTCACTCTGTCACACACACACACAAACTCTCCCTCTGTCTCACACACTCTAACTCTGTCTCACAGACTCTCACTCAAACACACACTGTCTTCACGCACACACACACACACACACTCTCACTCTGCCTCTCACACACACTCTGTCATACAAACACACACTCAGTTTTGCATACTCTCTCACATACACACACACTCTCACTGTGTCTCTCACACTATCTCACACACGCACACTGGTACTGTCTATTTCACACACACAACTCGCACTCTGTCTCTTTTGTAAACACAAAAACTCACTCTGTCTCTCACACACACTCTCACTCTGTCTCTCTCACACACACACACACGCATACATACACACACACTCACTCTGTCTCACACACAAACACGCACACTGGCATTCTGTCTCTCTCACACACTCACTCTGGCTCTCACACACACTCTCACTCTGTCTCTCACACGCTCTCAGACGCACTCTCATTCTGTCTCACACACTCACAGAAACACACACTGTCTTGCACACACTCTCACAGACACACACACTCACTCTTGTCTATCTCACACACACACAATCTCACTCTGTCTAACACTGTCACACACACACTCTCCCTCTGTCTCACACACTCTCCCTCTGTCTCAGACTCTCACTCAAACACACTGTCGTCACACACGCACACACACACTCTCTGTCTCTCATACAAACACACACTCAGTCTTGCATACCCTCTCTCACACACACACACACACTCACTCTGCCTCTCACACACACTCTCACTCTGTCTCTCACACTCTATCTCACACACGCACACTGGTACTGTCTATTTCACACACACAACTCTCACTCTGTCTCTTTTTTAAACACAAAAACTCACTCTGTCTCACACACACAGACATACACACACACTCTGTCTCTCACACACAAACACACGCACACTGGCATTCAGTCTCTTTCTCACACACACTCACTCTGGCTCTCACACACACTCTCACTCTGTCTCTCACACACTCTCACAAACACACTCACTCTGTCTCACTGAAACACACACACTTGCACTCTGTCTTGCACACACCCTCTCACTTACACACACTCTATCTCTCACACACACTCTCACTCTGTCACACACAAACACATGCACTCTGTCTCTTTCACACACAACTCTCACTCTGTCTCACACACACACACACTCAGCCTTGCACACACCTTCTCGCTCTGTCTCTCACACCCTCTCACACACACCAACCATGCACACACACTCTCACTCTCTCTCACACATGCTCGAACTCTGTCTCACACACTTTCACAGAGCACTCTCACTGTCTCTCACACACTCACAGAAACACACACACTCTCACCCTGTCTCTCACACAGTCTCTCAGACACACTCTCTCTGTCTTACACACACACTCTCTCACTCTCACACACACTCCCACTGACACTCTCATACACTCACAGAAACACTCGCACTCTGCCTTGCACACCCTCTCACACAGACTCTCTGTCTCTCACACACACACTCTCACTCTCACACACACACACTCTCACTCACACACACACACGCACACTCTGTCTCACACACAAAGCCACACTCACCTGTCTCACACACTTGAACAGAAGCACACACACTCTGTCTCTCACACACACTCTGTCACACTCTCATACACACACTCACTCTGCCTCTCTCTCACACACACACTCTCCCTCTGTCTCACACACTCTAACTCTGTCTCACAGACTCTCACTCAAACACACACTGTCTTCATGCACACACACACTCTCACTCTGCCTCTCACACACACTCTGTCTCTCATACAAACACACACTCAGTTTTGCATACACTCTCACATACACACTCTCACTGTGTCTCTCACACTATCTCACACACGCACACTGGCACTGTCTATTTCACACACACAACTCTCACTCTTTTAAACACAAAAACTCACTGTCTCACGCACACATACATACACACACACTCTCACTCTGTCTCTCACACACACTCTCACTCTGTCTCTCTCTCACACACACACGCATACATGCACACACACTCACTCTGTCTCTCACACACAAACACGCACACTGGCATTCTGTCTCTTTCTCACACACTCACTCTGGCTCTCACACACACTCTCACTCTGTCTCTCACACGCTCTCAGACCCACTCTCATTCTGTCTCACACACTCACAGAAACACACACTGTCTTGCACACACTCTCACAGACACACACACTCACTCTTGTCTATCTCACACACACACAATCTCACTCTGTCTCACACTGTCACACACACACTCTCCCTCTGTCTCACACACTCTCACTCCGTCTCAGACTCTCACTCAAACACACACTGTCTTCACACACACACACTCACTCTGCCGCTCACACACACTCTCTGCCTCTCATACAAACACACACTCAGTCTTGCATACACTCTCTGACACACACACTCTCACCCTGTCTCTCACACAGTCTCACACTCTCACACACACTCCCACTGACACCCTCATACACTCACAGAAACACTCGCACTCTGCCTTGCACACCCTCTCACACAGACTCTCACTGTCTCTCACAAACACAGTCTCTCTCTCACACACACACACTCTCACACACAAACACACACACTCTGTCTCACACACGAAGCCACACTCACCTGTCTCACACACTTGAACAGAAGCACACACACTCTGTCTCTCACACACACTCTGTCACACTCTCATACACACACTCACTCTGCCTCTCACACACACACACACTCTCTCACATACAGACATACACACTCATTCTGTCACTCACGCACTCTCTCACACACACACTGGTTTAGCACTGGGCTAAATAGCTAGCTTTTAAAGCAGGCCACACTCGCACATACACACACACACTCTCACTCTGTCTTGCACACACTATCACACATACTCTCACTCTGTCTCTCACACACTCTCAGACGCACTCTCATTCTGTCTCACACACTCACAGAAACACACACAGTCTTGCACACACTCTCACAGACACACACACTCACTCTTGTCTACCTCACACACACACAATCTCACTCTGTCTAACACTGTCACACACACACTCTCCCTCTGTCTCACACACTCTCCCTCTGTCTCAGACTCTCACTCAAACACACTGTCTTCACACACGCACACACACACTCTCTGTCTCTCATACAAACACACTCTCAGTCTTGCATACACTCTCACACACACACACACACACACACTCACTCTGCCTATCACACACACTCTCACTCTGTCTCTCACACTCTATCTCACACACGCACACTGGTACTGTCTATTTCAACCACACAACTCTCACTCTGTCTCTTTTTTAAACGCAAAAACTAACTCTGTCTCACACACAGACATACACACACACTCTCACTCTGTCTCTCACACACACACTCTCACTCTGTCTCTCACACACATACATACACACACACTCTGTCTCTCACACACAAACACACGCACACTGGCATTCTGTCTCTTTCTCACACACACTCACTCTGGCTCTCACACACACTCTCACTCTGTCTCTCACACACTCTCACAAACACACTCTCACTCTGTCTCACTGAAACACACACACTTGCACTCTGTCTTGCACACACCCTCTCACACACACTCTATCTCTCACACACACTCTCACTCTGTCACACACAAACACATGCATTCTGTCTCTTTCACACACAACTCTCACTCTGTCTCACACACACACACACACTCAGCCTTGCACACACCCTCTCGCTCTGTCTCTCACACACTCTCACACACACCAACCATGCACACACACTCTCACTCTCTCTCACACATGCTCGAACTCTGCCTCATACACTTTGACAGAGCACTCTCACTGTCTCTCACACACTCACAGAAACACACACACTCTCGCCCTGCCTCTCACACAGTCTCTCAGACACACACTCACTCTTGTCTTTCACACACTCTCACACACACACTCTCACTCTCACACTCTCTCACTGACACTCTCGCACACTCACAGAAACACACACACTCGCACTCTGACTTGCACACACCCTCTCACACACTCTCACTGTTTCTCTCACACACACACACTCTCATACACACACGCACACTCTGTCTCACACACTAAGCCACACTCACTCTGTCTCACACACTTGAACAGAAACACACACTCTGTCTCTCACACACACTCTGTCACACACACTCTCATATACACACTCAGTCTGCCTCACACGCACACACACTCTCACACATACACTTCACTCTGCCACATACATACAGATATACACACTCATTCTGTCACTCACGCACTCTATCACACACACTGGCTTAGCACTCTGGGCTAAATAGCTGGCTTTTAAAGCAGACCACACTCTCACATATACATGCACACTGTCACTCTGTCTTGCACACACTATCACACATACTCTCACTCTGTCTCTCACACACTCTCAGACGCACTCTCATTCTGTCTCACACATTCTCACAGAACCATACACACTGTCTTGCACACACTCTCACAGACACACACAATCACTCTTGTCTATCTCACACACACACAATTTCACTCTGTCACACACACACACAAACTCTCCCTCTGTCTCACACACTCTAACTCTGTCTCACAGACTCTCACTCAAACACACACTGTCTTCACGCACACACACACACACACACTCTCACTCTGCCTCTCACACACACTCTGTCATACAAACACACACTCAGTTTTGCATACTCTCTCACATACACACACACTCTCACTGTGTCTCTCACACTATCTCACACACGCACACTGGTACTGTCTATTTCACACACACAACTCGCACTCTGTCTCTTTTGTAAACACAAAAACTCACTCTGTCTCTCACACACACTCTCACTCTGTCTCTCTCACACACACACACACGCATACATACACACACACTCACTCTGTCTCACACACAAACACGCACACTGGCATTCTGTCTCTCTCACACACTCACTCTGGCTCTCACACACACTCTCACTCTGTCTCTCACACGCTCTCAGACGCACTCTCATTCTGTCTCACACACTCACAGAAACACACACTGTCTTGCACACACTCTCACAGACACACACACTCACTCTTGTCTATCTCACACACACACAATCTCACTCTGTCTAACACTGTCACACACACACTCTCCCTCTGTCTCACACACTCTCCCTCTGTCTCAGACTCTCACTCAAACACACTGTCGTCACACACGCACACACACACTCTCTGTCTCTCATACAAACACACACTCAGTCTTGCATACCCTCTCTCACACACACACACACACTCACTCTGCCTCTCACACACACTCTCACTCTGTCTCTCACACTCTATCTCACACACGCACACTGGTACTGTCTATTTCACACACACAACTCTCACTCTGTCTCTTTTTTAAACACAAAAACTCACTCTGTCTCACACACACAGACATACACACACACTCTGTCTCTCACACACAAACACACGCACACTGGCATTCAGTCTCTTTCTCACACACACTCACTCTGGCTCTCACACACACTCTCACTCTGTCTCTCACACACTCTCACAAACACACTCACTCTGTCTCACTGAAACACACACACTTGCACTCTGTCTTGCACACACCCTCTCACTTACACACACTCTATCTCTCACACACACTCTCACTCTGTCACACACAAACACATGCACTCTGTCTCTTTCACACACAACTCTCACTCTGTCTCACACACACACACACTCAGCCTTGCACACACCTTCTCGCTCTGTCTCTCACACCCTCTCACACACACCAACCATGCACACACACTCTCACTCTCTCTCACACATGCTCGAACTCTGTCTCACACACTTTCACAGAGCACTCTCACTGTCTCTCACACACTCACAGAAACACACACACTCTCACCCTGTCTCTCACACAGTCTCTCAGACACACTCTCTCTGTCTTACACACACACTCTCTCACTCTCACACACACTCCCACTGACACTCTCATACACTCACAGAAACACTCGCACTCTGCCTTGCACACCCTCTCACACAGACTCTCTGTCTCTCACACACACACTCTCACTCTCACACACACACACTCTCACTCACACACACACACGCACACTCTGTCTCACACACAAAGCCACACTCACCTGTCTCACACACTTGAACAGAAGCACACACACTCTGTCTCTCACACACACTCTGTCACACTCTCATACACACACTCACTCTGCCTCTCTCTCACACACACACTCTCCCTCTGTCTCACACACTCTAACTCTGTCTCACAGACTCTCACTCAAACACACACTGTCTTCATGCACACACACACTCTCACTCTGCCTCTCACACACACTCTGTCTCTCATACAAACACACACTCAGTTTTGCATACACTCTCACATACACACTCTCACTGTGTCTCTCACACTATCTCACACACGCACACTGGCACTGTCTATTTCACACACACAACTCTCACTCTTTTAAACACAAAAACTCACTGTCTCACGCACACATACATACACACACACTCTCACTCTGTCTCTCACACACACTCTCACTCTGTCTCTCTCTCACACACACACGCATACATGCACACACACTCACTCTGTCTCTCACACACAAACACGCACACTGGCATTCTGTCTCTTTCTCACACACTCACTCTGGCTCTCACACACACTCTCACTCTGTCTCTCACACGCTCTCAGACCCACTCTCATTCTGTCTCACACACTCACAGAAACACACACTGTCTTGCACACACTCTCACAGACACACACACTCACTCTTGTCTATCTCACACACACACAATCTCACTCTGTCTCACACTGTCACACACACACTCTCCCTCTGTCTCACACACTCTCACTCCGTCTCAGACTCTCACTCAAACACACACTGTCTTCACACACACACACTCACTCTGCCGCTCACACACACTCTCTGCCTCTCATACAAACACACACTCAGTCTTGCATACACTCTCTGACACACACACTCTCACCCTGTCTCTCACACAGTCTCACACTCTCACACACACTCCCACTGACACCCTCATACACTCACAGAAACACTCGCACTCTGCCTTGCACACCCTCTCACACAGACTCTCACTGTCTCTCACAAACACAGTCTCTCTCTCACACACACACACTCTCACACACAAACACACACACTCTGTCTCACACACGAAGCCACACTCACCTGTCTCACACACTTGAACAGAAGCACACACACTCTGTCTCTCACACACACTCTGTCACACTCTCATACACACACTCACTCTGCCTCTCACACACACACACACTCTCTCACATACAGACATACACACTCATTCTGTCACTCACGCACTCTCTCACACACACACTGGTTTAGCACTGGGCTAAATAGCTAGCTTTTAAAGCAGGCCACACTCGCACATACACACACACACTCTCACTCTGTCTTGCACACACTATCACACATACTCTCACTCTGTCTCTCACACACTCTCAGACGCACTCTCATTCTGTCTCACACACTCACAGAAACACACACAGTCTTGCACACACTCTCACAGACACACACACTCACTCTTGTCTACCTCACACACACACAATCTCACTCTGTCTAACACTGTCACACACACACTCTCCCTCTGTCTCACACACTCTCCCTCTGTCTCAGACTCTCACTCAAACACACTGTCTTCACACACGCACACACACACTCTCTGTCTCTCATACAAACACACTCTCAGTCTTGCATACACTCTCACACACACACACACACACACACTCACTCTGCCTATCACACACACTCTCACTCTGTCTCTCACACTCTATCTCACACACGCACACTGGTACTGTCTATTTCAACCACACAACTCTCACTCTGTCTCTTTTTTAAACGCAAAAACTAACTCTGTCTCACACACAGACATACACACACACTCTCACTCTGTCTCTCACACACACACTCTCACTCTGTCTCTCACACACATACATACACACACACTCTGTCTCTCACACACAAACACACGCACACTGGCATTCTGTCTCTTTCTCACACACACTCACTCTGGCTCTCACACACACTCTCACTCTGTCTCTCACACACTCTCACAAACACACTCTCACTCTGTCTCACTGAAACACACTCTCACTCTGTCTCACTGAAACACACACACTTGCACTCTGTCTTGCACACCCTCTCACACACACACTCTATCTCTCACACACACTCTCACTCTGTCTGTCACACACAAACACATGCACTCTGTCTCTTTCACACACAACTCTCACTCTGTCTCACACACACACACACTCAGCCTTGCACACACCTTCTCGCTCTGTCTCTCACACACTCTCACACACACCAACCATGCACACACACACTCACTCTCACACATGCTCGAACTCTGTCTCACACACTTTCACAGAGCACTCTCACTGTCTCTCACACACTCACAGAAACACACACACTCTCACCCTGTCTCTCACACAGTCTCTCAGACACTCTCACTGTCTTTCACACACTCTCACACACACACACACTCTCACTCTCTGTCTTACACACACACTCTCTCACTCTCACACACTCTCACACACACTCCCACTGACACTCTCATACACTCACAGAAACACTCGCACTCTGCCTTGCACACCCTCTCACAGAGACTCACTGTCTCTCACACACACACTCTCACTCTCACACACACACACTCTCACTCACACACACACACGCACACTCTGTCTCACACACTAAGCCACACTCACCTGTCTCACACACTTGAACAGAAGCACACACACTCTGTCTCTCACACACACTCTGTCACACTCTCATACACACACTCACTCTGCCTCTCACACACACTCTCCCTCTGTCTCACACACTCTAACTCTGTCTCACAGACTCTCACTCAAACACACACTGTCTTCACGCACACACACACACACTCTCACTCTGCCTCTCACACACACTCTGTCTCTCATACAAACACACACTCAGTTTTGCATACACTCTCACATACACACACACTCTCACTGTGTCTCTCACACTATCTCACACACGCACACTGGTACTGTCTATTACACACACACAACTCTCACTCTGTCTCTTTTTTAAACACAAAAACTCACTGTCTCTCACACACAAACACACGCACACTGGCATTCTGTCTCTTTCTCACACACTCACTCTGGCTCTCACACACACTCTCACTCTGTCTCTCACACGCTCTCAGACGCACTCTCATTCTGTCTCACACACTCACAGAAACACACACTGTCTTGCACACACTCTCACAGACACACACACTCACTCTTGTCTATCTCACACACACACAATCTCACTCTGTCTAACACTGTCACACACACACTCTCCCTCTGTCTCACACACTCTCCCTGTCTCAGACTCTCACTCAAACACACTGTCTTCACACATGCACACACACCCTCTCTGTCTCTCATACAAACATACACTCAGTCTTGCATACACTCTCTCTCACACACACACACACTCACTCTGCCTCTCACACACACTCTCACTCTGTCTCTCACACTCTATCTCACACACGCACACTGGTACTGTCTATTTCACACACACAACTCTCACTCTGTCTCTTTTTTAAACACAAAAACTCACTCTGTCTCACACACACAGACATACACACACACTCTCACTCTGTCTCTCACACACACACTCTCACTCTGTCTCTCACACACATACATACACACACACTCTGTCTCTCACACACAAACACACGCACACTGGCATTCTGTCTCTTTCTCACACACACTCACTCTGGCTCTCACACACACTCTCACTCTGTCTCTCACACACTCTCACAAACACACTCTCACTCTGTCTCACTGAAACACACACACTTGCACTCTGTCTTGCACACACCCTCTCACTCACACACACTCTATCTCTCACACACACTCTCACTCTGTCACACACAAACACATGCACTCTGTCTCTTTCACACACAACTCTCACTCTGTCTCACACACACACTCAGCCTTGCACACACCTTCTCGCTCTGTCTCTCACACACTCTCACACACACCAACCATGCACACACACTCTCACTCTCTCTCACACATGCTCGAACTCTGCCTCACACACTTTGACAGAGCACTCTCACTGTCTCTCACACACTCACAGAAACACACACACTCTCGCCCTGCCTCTCACACAGTCTCTCAGACACACACTCACTCTTGTCTTTCACACACTCTCACACACACACTCTCACTCTCACACTCTCTCACTGACACTCTTGCGCACTCACAGAAACACACACACTCGCACTCTGACTTGCACACACCCTCTCACACACACTCTCACTGTTTCTCTCACACACACACACTCTCACACACACACACTCTGTCTCACACACTAAGCCACACTCACTCTGTCTCACACACTTGAACAGAAACACACACTCTGTCTCTCACACACACTCTGTCACACACACTCTCATATACACACTCAGTCTGCCTCACACGCACACACACTTCACTCTGCCACATACACACAGATATACACACTCAGTCTGTCACTCACGCACTCTATCACACACACTGGCTTAGCACTCTGGGCTAAATAGCTGGCTTTTAAAGCAGACCACACTCTCACATATACATGCACACTGTCACTCTGTCTTGCACACACTATCACACATACTCTCACTCTGTCTCTCACACACTCTCAGACGCACTCTCATTCTGTCTCACACATTCTCACAGAACAATACACACTGTCTTGCACACACTCTCACAGACACACACAATCACTCTTGTCTATCTCACACACACACAATTTCACTCTGTCACACACACACACAAACTCTCCCTCTGTCTCACACACTCTAACTCTGTCTCACAGACTCTCACTCAAACACACACTGTCTTCACGCACACACACACACACACACACTCTCACTCTGCCTCTCACACACACTCTGTCATACAAACACACACTCAGTTTTGCATACTCTCTCACATACACACACACTCTCACTGTGTCTCTCACACTATCTCACACACGCACACTGGTACTGTCTATTTCACACACACAACTCTCACTCTGTCTCTTTTTTAAACACAAAAACTCACTCTGTCTCTCACACACACTCTCACTCTGTCTCTCTCACATACACACACACGCATACATACACACACACTCACTCTGTCTCACACACAAACACGCACACTGGCATTCTGTCTCTCTCACACACTCACTCTGGCTCTCACACACACTCTCACTCTGTCTCTCACACGCTCTCAGACGCACTCTCATTCTGTCTCACACACTCACAGAAACACACACTGTCTTGCACACACTCTCACAGACACACACACTCACTCTTGTCTATCTCACACACACACAATCTCACTCTGTCTAACACTGTCACACACACACTCTCCCTCTGTCTCACACACTCTCCCTCTGTCTCAGACTCTCACTCAAACACACTGTCTTCACACACGCACACACACACTCTCTGTCTCTCATACAAACACACTCTCAGTCTTGCATACACTCTCACACACACACACACACACACTCACTCTGCCTATCACACACACTCTCACTCTGTCTCTCACACTCTATCTCACACACGCACACTGGTACTGTCTATTTCACACACACAACTCTCACTCTGTCTCTTTTTTAAACGCAAAAACTAACTCTGTCTCACACACACAGACATACACACACACTCTCACTCTGTCTCTCACACACACACTCTCACTCTGTCTCTCACACACATACATACACACACACTCTGTCTCTCACACACAAACACACGCACACTGGCATTCTGTCTCTTTCTCACACACACTCACTCTGGCTCTCACACACACTCTCACTCTGTCTCTCACACACTCTCACAAACACACTCTCACTCTGTCTCACTGAAACACACTCTCACTCTGTCTCACTGAAACACACACACTTGCACTCTGTCTTGCACACCCTCTCACACACACACTCTATCTCTCACACACACTCTCACTCTGTCTGTCACACACAAACACATGCACTCTGTCTCTTTCACACACAACTCTCACTCTGTCTCACACACACACACACTCAGCCTTGCACACACCTTCTCGCTCTGTCTCTCACACACTCTCACACACACCAACCATGCACACACACACTCACTCTCTCTCACACATGCTCGAACTCTGTCTCACACACTTTCACAGAGCACTCTCACTGTCTCTCACACACTCACAGAAACACACACACTCTCACCCTGTCTCTCACACAGTCTCTCAGACACTCTCACTGTCTTTCACACACTCTCACACACACACACACTCTCACTCTCTGTCTTACACACACACTCTCTCACTCTCACACACTCTCACACACACTCCCACTGACACTCTCATACACTCACAGAAACACTCGCACTCTGCCTTGCACACCCTCTCACAGAGACTCACTGTCTCTCACACACACACTCTCACTCTCACACACACACACTCTCACTCACACACACACACGCACACTCTGTCTCACACACTAAGCCACACTCACCTGTCTCACACACTTGAACAGAAGCACACACACTCTGTCTCTCACACACACTCTGTCACACTCTCATACACACACTCACTCTGCCTCTCACACACACTCTCCCTCTGTCTCACACACTCTAACTCTGTCTCACAGACTCTCACTCAAACACACACTGTCTTCACGCACACACACACACACTCTCACTCTGCCTCTCACACACACTCTGTCTCTCATACAAACACACACTCAGTTTTGCATACACTCTCACATACACACACACTCTCACTGTGTCTCTCACACTATCTCACACACGCACACTGGTACTGTCTATTTCACACACACAACTCTCACTCTGTCTCTTTTTTAAACACAAAAACTCACTCTGTCTCTCACACACAAACACACGCACACTGGCATTCTGTCTCTTTCTCACACACTCACTCTGGCTCTCACACACACTCTCACTCTGTCTCTCACACGCTCTCAGACGCACTCTCATTCTGTCTCACACACTCACAGAAACACACACTGTCTTGCACACACTCTCACAGACACACACACTCACTCTTGTCTATCTCACACACACACAATCTCACTCTGTCTAACACTCACACACACACTCTCCCTCTGTCTCACACACTCTCCCTCTGTCTCAGACAATCACTCAAACACACTGTCTTCACACATGCACACACACACTCTCTGTCTCTCATACAAACATACACTCAGTCTTGCATACACTCTCTCTCACACACACACACACTCACTCTGCCTCTCACACACACTCTCACTCTGTCTCTCACACTCTATCTCACACACGCACACTGGTACTGTCTATTTCACACACACAACTCTCACTCTGTCTCTTTTTTAAACACAAAAACTCACTCTGTCTCACACACACAGACATACACACACACTCTCACTCTGTCTCTCACACACACACTCTCACTCTGTCTCTCACACACATACATACACACACACTCTGTCTCTCACACACAAACACACGCACACTGGCATTCTGTCTCTTTCTCACACACACTCACTCTGGCTCTCACACACACTCTCACTCTGTCTCTCACACACTCTCACAAACACACTCTCACTCTGTCTCACTGAAACACACACACTTGCACTCTGTCTTGCACACACCCTCTCACTCACACACACTCTATCTCTCACACACACTCTCACTCTGTCACACACAAACACATGCACTCTGTCTCTTTCACACACAACTCTCACTCTGTCTCACACACACACTCAGCCTTGCACACACCTTCTCGCTCTGTCTCTCACACACTCTCACACACACCAACCATGCACACACACTCTCACTCTCTCTCACACATGCTCGAACTCTGCCTCACACACTTTGACAGAGCACTCTCACTGTCTCTCACACACTCACAGAAACACACACACTCTCACCCTGTCTCTCACACAGTCTCTCAGACACACTCTCTCTGTCTTACACACACACTCTCTCACTCTCACACACACACCCACTGACACTCTCATACACTCACAGAAACACTCGCACTCTGCCTTGCACACCCTCTCACACAGACTCACTGTCTCTCACACACACACTCTCACTCTCACACACACACACTCTCACTCACACACACACACGCACACTCTGTCTCACACACGAAGCCACACTCACCTGTCTCACACACTTGAACAGAAGCACACACACTCTGTCACACTCTCATACACGCACTCACTCTGCCTCTCTGTCACACACACACTCTCCCTCTGTCTCACACACTCTAACTCTGTCTCACTCAAACACACACTGTCTTCACGCACACACACACACACTCTCACTCTGCCTCTCACACACACTCTCTCTCATACAAACACACACTCAGTTTTGCATACACTCTCACATACACACACACTCTCACTGTGTCTCTCACACTATCTCACACACGCACACTGGTACTGTCTATTTCACACACACAACTCTCACTCTTTTAAACACAAAAACTCACTGTCTCACGCACACATACATGCACACACACTCTCACTTTGTCTCTCAACTACACTCTCACTCTGTCTCTCTCTCACACACACACGCATACATGCACACACACTCACTCTGTCTCTCACACACAAACACGCACACTGGCATTCTGTCTCTTTCTCACACACTCACTCTGGCTCTCACACACACTCTCACTCTGTCTCTCACACGCTCTCAGACCCACTCTCATTCTGTCTCACACACTCACAGAAACACACACTGTCTTGCACACACTCTCACAGACACACACACTCACTCTTGTCTATCTCACACACACACAATCTCACTCTGTCTCACACTATCACACACACACTCTCCCTCTGTCTCACACACTCTCACTCCGTCTCAGACTCTCACTCAAACACACACTGTCTTCACACACTCACTCTGCCGCTCACACACACTCTCTGCCTCTCATACAAACACACACTCAGTCTTGCATACACTCTCTGACACACACACTCTCACCCTGTCTCTCACAGTCTCACACTCTCACACACACTCCCACTGACACCCTCATACACTCACAGAAACACTCGCACTCTGCCTTGCACACCCTCTCACACAGACTTTCACTGTCTCTCACAAACACAGTCTCTCTCTCACACACACACACTCTCACACACAAACACACACACTCTGTCTCACACACGAAGCCACACTCACCTGTCTCACACACTTGAACAGAAGCACACACACTCTGTCTCTCACACACACTCTGTCACACTCTCATACACACACTCACTCTGCCTCTCACACACACACACACTCTCTCACATACAGACATACACACTCATTCTGTCACTCACGCACTCTCTCACACACACACTGGTTTAGCACTGGGCTAAATAGCTAGCTTTTAAAGCAGGCCACACTCGCACATACACACACACACTCTCACTCTGTCTTGCACACACTATCACACACACTCTCACTCTGTCTCTCACACACTCTCAGACGCACTCTCATTCTGTCTCACACACTCACAGAAACACACACAGTCTTGCACACACTCTCACAGACACACACACTCACTCTTGTCTATCTCACACACACACAATCTCACTCTGTCTAACACTGTCACACACACACTCTCCCTCTGTCTCACACACTCTCCCTCTGTCTCAGACTCTCACTCAAACACACTGTCTTCACACACGCACACACACACTCTCTGTCTCTCATACAAACACACTCTCAGTCTTGCATACACTCTCTCACACACACACTCACTCTGCCTATCACACACACTCTCACTCTGTCTCTCACACTCTATCTCACACACGCACACTGGTACTGTCTATTTCACACACACAACTCTCACTCTGTCTCTTTTTTAAACACAAAAACTCACTCTGTCTCACACACACAGACATACACACACACTCTCACTCTGTCTCTCACACACACACTCTCACTCTGTCTCTCACACACATACATACACACACACTCTGTCTCTCACACACAAACACACGCACACTGGCATTCTGTCTCTTTCTCACACACACTCACTCTGGCTCTCACACACTCTCACTCTGTCTCTCACACACTCTCACAAACACACTCTCACTCTGTCTCACTGAAACACACACACTTGCACTCTGTCTTGCACACCCTCTCACTTACACACTCTATCTCTCACACACACTCTCACTCTGTCTGTCACACACAAACACATGCACTCTGTCTCTTTCACACACAACTCTCACTCTGTCTCACACACACACACACTCAGCCTTGCACACACCTTCTCGCTCTGTCTCTCACACACTCTCACACACACCAACCATGCACACACACACTCACTCTCTCTCACACATGCTCGAACTCTGTCTCACACACTTTCACAGAGCACTCTCACTGTCTCTCTCACACTCACAGAAACACACACACTCTCACCCTGTCTCTCACACAGTCTCTCAGACACTCTCACTGTCTTTCACACACTCTCACACACACACACACACTCTCACTCTCTGTCTTACACACACACTCTCTCACTCTCACACACTCTCACACACACTCCCACTGACACTCTCATACATTCACAGAAACACTCGCACTCTGCCTTGCACACCCTCTCACAGAGACTCACTGTCTCTCACACACACACTCTCACTCTCACACACACACACTCTCACTCACACACACACACGCACACTCTGTCTCACACACTAAGCCACACTCACCTGTCTCACACACTTGAACAGAAGCACACACACTCTGTCTCTCACACACACTCTGTCACACTCTCATACACACACTCACTCTGCCTCTCACACACACTCTCCCTCTGTCTCACACACTCTAACTCTGTCTCACAGACTCTCACTCAAACACACACTGTCTTCACGCACACACACACTCTCACTCTGCCTCTCACACACACTCTGTCTCTCATACAAACACACACTCAGTTTTGCATACTCTCTCACATACACACACACTCTCACTGTGTCTCTCACACTATCTCACACATGCACACTGGTACTGTCTATTTCACACACACAACTTTCACTCTGTCTCTTTTTTAAACACAAAAACTCACTCTGTCTCTCACACACAAACACACGCACACTGGCATTCTGTCTCTTTCTCACACACTCACTCTGGCTCTCACACACACTCTCACTCTGTCTCTCACACGCTCTCAGACGCACTTTCATTCTGTCTCACACACTCACAGAAACACACACTGTCTTGCACACACTCTCACAGACACACACACTCACTCTTGTCTATCTCACACACACACAATCTCACTCTGTCTAACACTGTCACACACACACTCTCCCTCTGTCTCACACACTCTCCATCTGTCTCAGACTCTCACTCAAACACACTGTCTTCACACATGCACACACACACTCTCTGTCTCTCATACAAACATACACTCAGTCTTGCATACACTCTCTCTCTCACACACACACACTCACTCTGCCTCTCACACACACTCTCACTCTGTCTCTCACACTCTATCTCACACACGCACACTGGTACTGTCTATTTCACACACACAACTCTCACTCTGTCTCTTTTTTAAACACAAAAACTCACTCTGTCTCACACACACAGACATACACACACACTCTCACTCTGTCTCTCACACACACACTCTCACTCTGTCTCTCACACACATACATACACACACACTCTGTCTCTCACACACAAACACACGCACACTGGCATTCTGTCTCTTTCTCACACACACTCACTCTGGCTCTCACACACACTCTCACTCTGTCTCTCACACACTCTCACAAACACACTCTCACTCTGTCTCACTGAAACACACACACTTGCACTCTGTCTTGCACACACCCTCTCACTCACACACACTATCTCTCACACACACTCTCACTCTGTCACACACAATCAAATGCACTCTGTCTCTTTCACACACAACTCTCACTCTGTCTCACACACACACTCAGCCTTGCACACACCTTCTCGCTCTGTCTCTCACACACTCTCACACACACCAACCATGCACACACACTCTCACTCTCTCACACATGCTCAAACTCTGTCTCACACACTTTCACAGAGCACTCTCACTGTCTCTCACACACTCACAGAAACACACATACTCTCACCCTGTCTCTCACACAGTCTCTCACACACACTCCCACTGACACTCTCATACACTCACAGAAACACTCGCACTCTGCCTTGCACACCCTCTCACACAGACTCACTGTCTCTCACACACACACACTCACTCTCACACACGCACACTCTCACTCACACACACACATGCACACTCTGTCTCACACACTAAGCCACACTCACCTGTCTCACACACTTGAACAGAAGCACACACACTCTGTCTCTCACACACACTCTGTCACACTCTCATACACACACTCACTCTGCCTCTCACACACACACACACTCTCCCTCTGTCTCACACACTCTAACTCTGTCTCACAGACTCTCACTCAAACACACACTGTCTTCACGCACACACACACACACACTCTCACTCTGCCTCTCACACACACTCTGTCTCTCATACAAACACACACTCAGTTTTGCATACACTCTCACATACACACTCTCACTGTGTCTCTCACACTATCTCACACACGCACACTGGTACTGTCTATTTCACACACACAACTCTCACTCTTTTAAACACAAAAACTCACTGTCTCACGCACACATACATACACACACACTCTCACTCTGTCTCTCACACACACTCTCACTCTGTCTCTCTCACACACACACATAGATACACACACACTCTCACTCTGTCTCTCACACACACTCTCACTCTGTCTCTCTCTCTCACACACACACGCATACATGCACACACACTCACTCTGTCTCTCACACACAAACACGCACACTGGCATTCTGTCTCTTTCTCACACACTCACTCTGGCTCTCACACACACTCTCACTCTGTCTCTCACACGCTCTCAGACGCACTCTCATTCTGTCTCACACACTCACAGAAACACACACTGTCTTGCACACACTCTCACAGACACACACACTCACTCTTGTCTATCTCACACACACACAATCTCACTCTGTCTCACACTGTCACACACACACTCTCCCTCTGTCTCACACACTCTCACTCCGTCTCAGACTCTCACTCAAACACACACTGTCTTCACACACACACACACTCACTCTGCCGCTCACACACACTCTCTGCCTCTCATACAAACACACACTCAGTCTTGCATACACCCTCTGACACACACACACACTCTCACCCTGTCTCTCACACAGTCTCTCAGACAAACTCTCACTCTGTCTTTCACACACTCACACACACACACACTCTCACTCTCTGTCTTACACACACACACTCTCACTCTCTCACACTCTCACACACACTCCCACTGACACTCTCATACACTCACAGAAACACTCGCACTCTGCCTTGCACACCCTCTCACACAGACTTTCACTGTCTCTCACACACACAGTCTCTCTCTCACACACACACACTCTCACTCACACACAAACACACACACTCTGTCTCACACACTAAGCCACACTCACCTGTCTCACATACTTGAACAGAAGCACACACACTCTGTCTCTCACACACAGTCTGTCACACTCTCATACACACACTCACTCTGCCTCTCACACACACACACACACACACACACTCTCACATACAGACATACACACTCATTCTGTCACTCACACACTCTCTCACACACACACTGGTTTAGCACTGGGCTAAATAGCTAGCTTTTAAAGCAGGCCACACTCTCACATACACACACACACTCTTACTCTGTCTTGCACACACTATCACACATACTCTCACTCTGTCTCTCACACACTCTCAGACACACTCTCATTCTGTCTCACACACTCACAGAAACACACACAGTCTTGCACACACTCTCACAGACTCACACACTCACTCTTGTCTATCTCACACACACACAATCTCACTCTGTCTAACACTGTCACACACACACTCTCCCTCTGTCTCACACACTCTCCCTCTGTCTCAGACTCTCACTCAAACACACTGTCTTCACACACGCACACACACACTCTCTGTCTCTCATACAAACACACACTCAGTCTTGCATACACTCTCTCACACACACACACACACACTCACTCTGCCTCTCACACACACTCTCACTCTGACTCTCACACTCTATCTCACACACGCACACTGGTACTGTCTATTTCACACACACAACTCTCACTCTGTCTCTTTTTTAAACGCAAAAACTAACTCTGTCTCACACACACAGACATACACACACACTCTCACTCTGTCTCTCACACACACACTCTCACTCTGTCTCTCACACACACATACACACACACTCTGTCTCTCACCCACACACTCTCACTCTGTCTCTCACACACACACTCTCACACACACACTCTCACTCACACACACACATGCACACTCTGTCTCACACACTAAGCCACACTCACCTGTCTCACACACTTGAACAGAAGCACACACACTCTGTCTCTCACACACACTCTGTCACACTCTCATACACACACTCACTCTGCCTCTCACACACACTCTCCCTCTGTCTCACACACTCTAACTCTGTCTCACAGACTCTCACTCAAACACACACTGTCTTCACGCACACACACACACACTCTCACTCTTCCTCTCACACACACTCTGTCTCTCATACAAACACACACTCAGTTTTTCATACACTCCCACATACACACACACTCTCACTGTGTCTCTCACACTCTCTCTCACACACGCAGACTGGTACTGTCTATTGCACACACACAACTCTCACTCTGTCTCTTTTTTAAACACAAAAACTCACTCTGTCTCTCACACACAAACACACGCACACTGGCATTCTGTCTCTTTTTCACACACTCACTCTGGCTCTCACACACACTCTCACTCTGTCTCTCACGCTCTCAGGCGCACTCTCATTCTGTCTCACACACTCACAGAAACACACACTGTCTTGCAGAAACACACTCTCACTCTGTCTCACTGAAACACACACACTTGCACTATGTCTTGCACACACCCTCTCACTCACACACACTCTATCTCTCACACACACTCTCACTCTGTCACACACAAACACATGCACTCTGTCTCTTTCACACACAAATCTCACTCTGTCTCACACACACACACTCAGCCTTGCACACACCTCGCTCTGTCTCTCACACACTCTCACACACACCAACCATGCACACACACTCTCACTTTCTCTCACACATGCTCGAACTCTGTCTCACACACTTTCACAGAGCACTCTCACTGTCTCTCACACACTCACAGAAACACACACACTCTCACCCTGTCTCTCACACAGTCTCTCACACACACTCCCACTGACACTCTCATACACTCACAGAAACACTCGCACTCTGCCTTGCACACCCTCTCACACAGACTCACTGTCTCTCACACACACACTCTCACTCTCACACACACACTCTCACTCACACACACACATGCACACTCTGTCTCACACACTAAGCCACACTCACCTGTCTCACACACTTGAACAGAAGCACACACACTCTGTCTCTCACACACACTCTGTCACACTCTCATACACGCACTCACTCTGCCTCTCACACACACACACACTCTCCCTCTGTCTCACACACTCTAACTCTGTCTCACAGACTCTCACTCAAACACACACTGTCTTCACGCACACACACACACACTCTCACTCTGCCTCTCACACACACTCTGTCTCTCATACAAACACACACTCAGTTTTGCATACACTCCCACATACACGCACACTCTCACTGTGTCTCTCACACTATCTCACACACACAACTCTCACTCTTTTAAACACAAAAACTCACTGTCTCACGCACACATACATCCACACACACTCTCACTCTGTCTCTCACACACACTCTCACTCTGTCTCTTTCACACACACACATACATACACACACACTCTCACTCTGTCTCTCACACACACTCTCACTCTGTCTCTCTCTCACAACACACACACGCATACATGCACACACACTCACTCTGTCTCTCACACACAAACACGCACACTGGCATTCTGTCTCTTTCTCACAAACTCACTCTGGCTCTCACACGCACTCTCACTCTGTCTCTCACACGCTCTCAGACGCACTCTCATTCTGTCTCACACACTCACAGAAACACACATTGTCTTGCACACACTCTCACAGACACACACACTCACTCTTGTCTATCTCACACACACACAATCTCACACTGTCTAACACTGTCACACACACACTCTCCCTCTGTCTCACACACTCTCACTCCGTCTCAGACTCTCACTCAAACACACACTGTCTTCACACACACACACTCACTCTGCCGCTCACACACACTCTCTGCCTCTCATACAAACACACACTCAGTCTTGCATACACTCTCTGACACACACACTCTCACCCTGTCTCTCACAGAGTCTCACACTCTCACACACACTCCCACTGACACCCTCATACACTCACAGAAACACTCGCACTCTGCCTTGCACACCCTCTCACACAGACTCTCACTGTCTCTCACACACACAGTCTCTCTCTCACACACACACACTCTCACACACAAACACACACACTCTGCCTCACACACTAAGCCACACTCACCTGTCTCACACACTTGAACAGAAGCACACACACTCTGTCTCTCACACACACTCTGTCACACTCTCATACACACACTCACTCTGCCTCTCACACACACACTCTCTCTCATACAGACATACACACTCATTCTGTCACTCACGCACTCTCTCACACACACACTGGTTTAGCACTGGGCTAAATAGCTAGCTTTTAAAGCAGGCCACACTCTCACATACACACACACACTCTCACTCTGTCTTGCACACACTATCACACATACTCTCACTCTGTCTCTCACACACTCTCAGACGCACTCTCATTCTGTCTCACACACTCACAGAAACACACACAGTCTTGCACACACTCTCACAGACACACACACTCACTCTTGTCTATCTCACACACACACAATCTCACTCTGTCTAACACTGTCACACACACACTCTCCCTCTGTCACACACACTCTCCCTCTGTCTCAGACTCTCACTCAAACACACTGTCTTCACACACGCACACACACACTCTCTGTCTCTCATACAAACACACACTCAGTCTTGCATACAATCTCTCACACACACACACTCACTCTGCCTCTCACACACACTCTCACTCTGTCTCTCACACTCTATCTCTCACACACGCACACTGGTGCTGTCTATTTCACACACACAACTCTCACTCTATCTCTTTTTTAAACGCAAAAACTAACTCTGTCTCACACACACAGACATACACACACACTCTCACTCTGTCTCTCACACACACACTCTCACTCTGTCTCTCACACACATACAGACACACACACTCTGTCTCTCACACACACACTCTCACTCTGTCTCTCACACACACACTCTCACTCTCACACACACACACTCTCACTCACACACACACATGCACACTCTGTCTCACCCACTAAGCCACACTCATCTGTCTCACACACTTGAACAGAAGCACACACACTCTGTCTCTCACACACACTCTGTCACACTCTCATACACACACTCACTCTGCCTCTCACACACACTCTCCCTCTGTTTGATACACTCTAACTCTGTCACACAGACTCTCACTCAAACACACACTGTCTTCACGCACACACACACACTCTCACTCTGCCTCTCACACACACTCTGTCTCTCATACAAACACACACTCAGTTTTGCATACACTCTCACATACACACACACTCTCACTGTGTCTCTCACACTATCTCACACACGCACACTGGTACTGTCTATTTCACACACACAACTCTCACTCTTTTAAACACAAAAACTCACTGTCTCACGCACACATACATACACACACACTCTCACTCAGTCTCTCACACACACTCTCACTCTGTCTCTCTCACACACTCTCACTCTGTCTCTCACACACACTCTCACTCCGTCTCTCTCACACACACACGCATTCATGCACACACACTCACTCTGTCTCTCACACACAAACACGCACACTGGCATTCTGTCTCTTTCACACACACTCACTCTGGCTCTCACACACACTCTCACTCTGTCTCTCACACGCTCTCAGACGCACTCTCATTCTGTCTCACACACTCACAGAAACACACACAGTCTTGCACACACTCTCACAGACACACACACTCACTCTTGTCTATCTCACACACACACAATCTCACTCTGTCTAACACTGTCACACACACACTCTCCCTCTGTCTCACACACTCTCCCTCTGTCTCAGACTCTCACTCAAACACACTGTCTTCACACACGCACACACACACTCTCTGTCTCTCATACAAACACACACTCAGTCTTGCATACACTCTCTCACACACACACACACACACTCACTCTGCCTCTCACACACACTCTCACTCTGTCTCTCACACTCTATCTCACACACGCACACTGGTACTGTCTATTTCACACACACAACTCTCACTCTATCTCTTTTTTAAACGCAAAAACTAACTCTGTCTCACACACACAGACATACACACACACTCTCACTCTGTCTCTCACACACACACTCTCACTCTGTCTCTCACACACATACAGACACACACACTCTGTCTCTCACACACACACTCTCACTCTGTCTCTCACACACACACTCTCACTCTCACACACACACACTCTCACTCACACACACACATGCACACTCTGTCTCACCCACTAAGCCACACTCATCTGTCTCACACACTTGAACAGAAGCACACACACTCTGTCTCTCACACACACTCTGTCACACTCTCATACACACACTCACTCTGCCTCTCACACACACTCTCCCTCTGTCTCATACACTCTAACTCTGTCTCACAGACTCTCACTCAAACACACACTGTCTTCCCGCACACACACACACACACACACACTCACTCTGCCTCTCACACACACTCTGTCTCTCATACAAACATACACTCAGTTTTGCATACATTCTCACATACACACACACTCTCACTGTGTCTCTCACACTATCTCACACACGCACACTGGTACTGTCTATTTCACACACACAACTCTCACTCTTTTAAACACAAAAACTCACTGTCTCACGCACGCATACATGCACACACACTCACTCTGTCTCTCACACACAAACACGCACACTGGCATTCTGTCTCTCTCACACACTCACTCTGGCTCTCACACACACTCTCACTCTGTCTCTCACACGCTCTCAGACGCACTCTCATTCCGTCTCACACACTCACAGAAACACACACTGTCTTGCACACACTCTCACAGACACACACACTCACTCTTGTCTATCTCACACACACACAATTTCACTCTGTCACACACACACACACACTCTCCCTCTGTCTCACACACTCTCACTCCGTCTCAGACTCTCACTCAAACACACACTGTCTTCACACACGCACACACACACTCACTCTGCCGCTCACACACACTCTCTGTCTCTCATACAAACACACACTCAGTCTTGCATACACTCTCTCACACACACACACACACTCTCACTCTGTCTCTCACACACGCACACTGGTACTGTCTATTTCACACACACAACTCTCACTCTTTTAAACACAAAAACTCACTGTCTCACGCACGCATACATGCACACACACTCACTCTGTCTCTCACACACAAACACGCACACTGGCATTCTGTCTCTCTCACACACTCACTCTGGCTCTCACACACACTCTCACTCTGTCTCTCACACGCTCTCAGACGCACTGTCATTCCGTCTCACACACTCACAGAAACACACACTGTCTTGCACACACTCTCACAGACACACACACTCACTCTTGTCTATCTCACACACACACAATTTCACTCTGTCACACACACACACACACTCTCCCTCTGTCTCACACACTCTCACTCCGTCTCAGACTCTCACTCAAACACACACTGTCTTCACACACGCACACACACACTCACTCTGCCGCTCACACACACTCTCTGTCTCTCATACAAACACACACTCAGTCTTGCATACACTCTCTCACACACACACACACACTCTCACTCTGTCTCTCACACACGCACACTGGTACTGTCTATTTCACACACACAACTCTCACTCTGTCTCTTTTTTAAACACAGAAACCCACTCTGTCTCACACACACAAACATACACACACACTCTCACTCTGTCTCTCACACACACACTCTCACTCTGTCTCTCACACACAAACATACACACACACTCTCACTCTGTCTCTCACACACACACTCTCACTCTGTCTCTCACACACATACATACACACACACTCTGTCTCTCACACACAAACACACGCACACAAGCATTCTGTCTCTTTCTCACACACACTCTGGCTCTCACACACACTCTCACTCTGTCTCTCACACACTCTCACAAACCACAGTCTAACCACGCACACCATGTCATGCTTGACGCAGCAGACCATGCCCCGCCCACAGCCAACGTAACCCTACCCTCCCCCAACACGTCCAACCCAGCCATGGACTCATCCTCGACTCCACCCCCGAAATATACACTCTGCCCCGGAACGCCCACAGACTGCAGCAGCAGCGACAGCGACTGTGACTCGGACAATAGCCACAGCACGCCTCCCTACTATCCCCATGCAACAGGACCGACACCCAGCGAATCTGACCACGATTCGAGTGATCTCTTCATGATCACTTTCCTAAACAAACCCCACCACCGACACCGACCTACAATGACGACCCCGATTCCGTCCCCACAGAACTTGACACCACCTTTTGGCACCGAGAGAATTCGTACAGACTCGTCCGGAATGACGAGAGCGATCCAAAATCACATGAAGCAGCCCTATCAGCCCTGTTACACTCGAGAGTTTGGCATCCGGAGAAGGTGACGACATGGAGTCTGACTCCCAAAACGAGAACCCCTTTGCGACCCTGTTCGCAACCGATAACTGAGGTGTCCAGATAATGTTTTAAAGGAACCGCTTGGAGAAAACGGTGTCCTTTATGATGGAACCTGCAGCATGTTTGATGTTGTTTGTACTTGTTCTGTTAAATGTTGTATGTTAGACCGGAAATGTTTTTTCCACACACAATTCTCACTCTGTCTCTTTTTTAAACACAAAAACTCACTCTGTCTTACACACACAAACATACACACACACTCTCACTCTGTCTCTCACACACAAACACACGCACACTGGCATTCTGTCTCTTTCTCACACACACTCACTCTGGCTCTCACACACACTCTCACTCTGTCTCTCACACACTCTCACAAACACACTCTCACTCTGTCTCACTGAAACACACACACTTGCACTCTGTCTTGCACACACCCTCTCACTCACACTCTATCTCTCACACACACTCTCACTCTGTCTGTCACACACAAACACATGCACTCTGTCTCTTTCACACACAACTCTCACTCTGTCTCACACACACACACACACTCAGCCTTGCACACACCCTCTCGCTCTGTCTCTCACACACTCTCACACACACCAACCATGCACACACACTCTCACTCTCTCTCACACATGCTCGAACTCTGCCTCACACACTTTGACAGAGCACTCTCACTGTCTCTCACACACTCACAGAAACACACACACTCTCGCCCTGCCTCTCACACAGTCTCTCAGACACACACTCACTCTTGTCTTTCACACACTCTCACACACACACACTCTCACTCTCACACACTCACACACACTCTCACTGACACTCTCACACACTCACAGAAACACACACACTCGCACTCTGACTTGCACACACCCTCTCACACACACTCTCACTGTCTCACACACACACACACACTCTGTCTCACACACTAAGCCACACTCACCTGTCTCACACACTTGAACAGAAGCACACACACTCTGTCTCTCACACACACTCTGTCACACTCTCATACACACACTCACTCTGCCTCTCACACACACACACACTCTCTCACATACAGACATACACACTCATTCTGTCACTCACGCACTCTCTCACACACACACTGGTTTAGCACTGGGCTAAATAGCTAGCTTTTAAAGCAGGCCACACTCTCACATACACACACACACTCACTCTGTCTTGCACACACTATCACACATACTCTCACTCTGTCTCTCACACACTCTCAGACGCACTCTCATTCTGTCTCTCACACTCTCACAGAAACACACACACTCTTGCACACACTCTCACAGACACACACACTCACTTTTGTCTATCTCACACACACAATCTCACTCTGTCACACACACACACACACTCTCCCTCTGTCTCACACACTCTCACTCTGTCTCACACACTCTCACTCAAACACACACTGTCTTCACACACACACACTCTCACTCTGTCTCTCACACACATACATACACACACTCACTGTCTCACACACAAACACACACTCACTGGCATTCTGTCTCTTTCTCACACACACTCACTCTGGCTCTCACACACACTCTCACTCTGTCTCTCACACACTCACAAACGCACTCTCACTCTGTCTCACTGAAACACGCACTTGCACTCTGTCTTGCACACACCCTCTCACTCACACTCTATCCCTCACACACTCTCACTCTGTCTCACACACAAACACACGCACTCTGGCATTCTGTCTCTTTCACACACAACTCTGTCTCTGCTTCACACACTCACACTCACTCAGCCTTGCACACGCCCTCTCACTCTGTCTCTCTCACACAATCACGCACACCAACCATGCACACACACTCTCACTCTCTCTCACACATGCTCGCACTCTGTCTCACACACTTTCAGAGAGCACTCTCACTGTCTCACACCCTCACAGAAACGCACACACTCTCACCCTGTCTCTCTCACAGTCTCTCAGACACACACTCACAGAAACACACACACTCTTGCACACACTCTCACAGACACACACACTTACTCTTGTCTATCTCACACACACAATCTCACTCTGTCACACACACACACACACTCTCCCTCTGTCTTTCGCACACTCTCACACACTCTCACTCTCTGTCTTACACGCACACACTCTCTCTCTCACACACAATCTCACTGACACTCTCTTACATACTCTCACAGAAACACACACTTGCACTCTGCATTGCACACACACTCTCACTGTCTCTCACTCACACACAGACACACACTCGCACTCTGACTTGCACACACCCTCTCACACACACACTCTATCTCTCACACACACTCTCACTCTGTCTCTCACACACAACTCTGTCTCTGTCTCACACACTCACACACCCTCAGCCTTGCACACACCCTCTCACTCTGTCTCTCTCACACACTCTCACACACACCAACCATGCATACACACTCTCACTCTCTCTCACAGACTCTCACACATGCTCGCACTCTGTCTCACATACTTTCACAGAGCACTCTCATTGTCTCTCACACACTCACAGGAACACACACACTCTCACTCTGTCTCTCACACAGGCTCTCAGATACACACACTCTGTCTTTCACACACTCTCACACACACACTCTCTGTCTTACACACACACACTCTCTCACTCACACACACTCTCACTGACACTCTCTCACACACACTCTCACACACGCACACAGTCTCACTCACTCACAGAAACACACACACTCGCACTCTGCCTTGCACACTCTCGCTGTCTCTCACACTCACACTCTCACACACGCACACAGTCTCACTCACACACACACACACTCTCACTCTCTCTCACACACAAAGACACACTCACTCTGTCTCACACACTTGAACAGAAACACACTCACACTCTGTCTCTCACACATACTCTGTCACACACACTCTCATATACACACTCACTCTGCCTCACACGCACACACACTCTCACACATACACTTCACTCTGTCACACACACACAGATATACACACTCATTCTGTCACTCACGCACTCTCTCACACACACTGGCTTAGCACTCTGGGCTAAATAGCTGGCTTTTAAAGCAGACCACACTCTCACATATACACACACACACTCACTCTGTCTTGCACACACTATCACACACACTCTCACTCTGTCTCTCACACACTCGCAGACACACTCTCATTCTGTCTCACACACTCTCACAGAAGCACAGACACTCACACTCTGTCTTGCACACACTCACACTCTCACTCTGTCTCTCGCACACAAACACAACTCTCTCACTCTCACTCTGTCTCTCTCACACACTCACACATTCTCACTCTGTCTCTCACAGACACACTCTCACTCTGGCTCTCACAGACACACACACCCTCGCATTCTGTCTTGCTCACACTCTCACTCTGTCTCTCTCACACTCTCTCAGACACGCTCTCACTCTGTCTCTCACACACTCGCAGAAACACACACTCGCACTCTCTTGTACACTCACACGCACACTCTGTCTCTCTCACACATACACACTCACTCTCACTCTGTCTCTCACACACTCTCACACATACTTTCACTGACACGCTCTCACTCTGTCTCTCACACGCTCTCACTGACACACTCTTATCTGTCTCTACACACTCTCTCACACGCAGTCACACTTACAAACTCTCACACGCAAACTGTCACTGTCTCCCACACACTCACACACTCACTCGGTCTCTCACACACAGACACTCACTCTCTCACTCAGTCTCTCACAGACTGTGACACACACATACTCACTCTTGTCTCACACACACATCTCACCTTCACTCTGTCTCACACACTCACCTGCACTCTGTCTCTCACACACACACCCTCACTCACACACAAACACACTCACTCTGTCTCACTCACACATACGCTCACTGAATCTCACACACACATAAAACACACTCTCACTCTGTGTCTGACACACTCACACACACACTCATTCTGTCTCTCACACACACGGGAGGGTTTAAGCTAGTATGGCAGGGGGGTGGGCACGGGAAAAATAGGTCAGAAGGTGAGAGCATTGAGCAAGAACTAGGGGGGGGAAAATCGCTTTTTGTCACAAGTAGGCTTCAATGAAGTTACTGTGAAAAGCCCCTAGTCGCCACATTCCGACGCCTGTCCGGGGAGGCTGGTTCGGGAATAGGAACAGTATGGCTCTGAGGAAGAGCAGACAGGGTGAAGTTGCTGAACACAGCGGGTCTGGTGGCCTGAAGTGCATATGTTTTAATGCAAGAAGTATTACAAGTAAGGCAGATGAACTTAGAGCTTGGATTAGTACTTGGAACTATGATGTTTTTGCCATTACAGAGACCTGGTTGAGGGAAGGGCAGGATTGGCAGCTAAACGTTCCAGGATTTAGATATTTCAGGCGGGATAGAGGGGGATGTAAAAGGGATGGCGGAGTTGCACTACTGATTAGGGAGAATATCACAGCTGTACTACGGGAGGACACCTCAGAGGGCAGTGAGGCTATATGGGTAGAGATCAGGAATAAGAAGGGTGCAGTCACAATGTTGGGGGTTTACTACAGGCCTCCCAACAGCCAGCGGGAGATAGAGGAGCAGATAGGTAGACAGGTTTTGGAAAAGAGTAAAAACAACAGGGTTGTGGTGATGGGAGACTTCAACTTCCCCAATATTGACTGGGGCTCACTTAGTGCCAGGGGCTTAGACGGGGCAGAGTTTGTAAGGAGCATCCAGGAGGGCTTCTCAAAACAATATGTAGACAGTCCAACTAGGGAAGGGGCTGTACTGGACCTGGTATTGGGGAATGAGCCTGGCCAGGTGGTAGAGGTTTCAGTGAACATTTCGGGAACAGTGACCACAATTCAGTAAGTTTTGTCCTGGTGGACAAGGATAAGAGTGGTCCTAGGGTGAATGTGCTAAATTGGGGGAAGGCTGATTATAACAATATTAGGCGGGAACTGAAGAACCTAGATTGGGGGCGGATGTTTGAGGGTAAATCAACATCTGACATGTGGGAGGCTTGAAAGGAATTCAGGACCGGCATGTTCCTGTGAGGAAGAAGGATAAATACGGCAATTTTCGGGAACCTTGGATATCGAGAGATATTGTAGGCCTCGTCAAAAAGAAAAAGGAGGCGTTTGTCAGGGCTAAAAGGCTGGGAACAGACGAAGCCTGTGTGGAATATAAGGAAAGTAGGAAGGAACTTAAGCAAGGAGTCAGGAGGGCTAGAAGGGGTCACTGGCAAATAGGGTTAAGGAAAATCCCAAGGCTTTTTACTGGTACATAAAAAGCAAGAGGGTAGCCAGGGAAAGGGTTGGCCCACTGAAGGATAGGCAAGGGAATCTATGTGTGGAGCCAGAGGAAATGGGCGAGGTACTAAATGAATAGTATTCACCAGTATTCATCAGTGATATTCATCAGTATTCACCGAAGAGACGGAATTGGTAGATGTTGAGTCTGGAGAAGGGTGTGTAGATAGCCTGGGTGACATTGAGATCCAAAAAGACGAGGTGTTGGGCGTCTTAAAAAATATTAAGGTAGATTAGTCCCCAGGGCCTGATGGGATCTACCCCAGAATACTGAAGGAGGCTAGAGAGGAAATTGCTGAGGCCTTGACAGAAATCTTTGGATCCTCGCTGTCTTCAGGTGATGTCCCGGAGGCCTGGAGAATAGCCAATGTTGTTCCTCTGTTTAAGAAGGGCAGCAAGGATAATCCAGAGAACTACAGGCCGGTGAGCCTTACTTCAGTGGTAGGGATATTACTGGAGAGAATTCTTCGAGACAGGATCTACTCCCATTTGGAAGCAAATGGACGTATTAGTGAGAGGCAGCATGGTTTTGTGAAGGGGAGGTCGTGTCTCACTAACTTGATAGAGTTTTTTGAGGAGGTCACAAAGATAATTGATGCAGGTAGGGCAGTGGATGTTGTCTATATGGACTTCAGTAAGGCCTTTGACAAGGTCCCTCATGGTAGACTAGTACAAAAGGTGAAGTCACACGGGATCAGGGGTGAGCTGGCAAGGTGGATACAGAATGGCTAGCTCATAGAAGGCAGAGAGTAGCAATGGAAGGATGCTTTTCGAATTGGAGGGCTGTGACTAGTGGTGTTCCACAGGGATCAGTGCTGGGACCTTTGCTGTTTGTAGTATATACAAATGATTTGGAGGAAAATGTAACTGGTCTGATTAGTAAGTTTGCAGACGACACAAAGGTTGGTGGAATTGCGGATAGCGATGAGGACTGTCGGAGGATACAGCAGGATTTAGATTGTTTGGAGACTTGGGCGGAGAGATGGCAGATGGAGTTTCATCCGGACAAATGTGAGGTAATGCATTTTGGAAGGTCTAATGCAGGTAGGGAATATACAGTGAATGGTAGAACCCTCAAGAGTATTGAAAGTCAAAGAGATCTAGGTGTACAGGTTCACAGGTCACTGAAAGGGGCAACACAGGTGGAGAAGGTAGTCAAGAAGGCATACGGCATGCTTGCCTTCATGCCGGGGCATTGAGTAAAAGAATTGGCAAGTAATGTTGCAGCTGTGTAGAACCTTAGTTAGGCCACACTTGGAGTATAGTGTTCAATTCTGGTTGCCACATTACCAGAAGGATGTGGAGGCTTTAGAGAGGGTGCAGAAGAGATTTACCAGAATGTTGCCTGGTATGGAGGGCATTAGCTATGAGGAGCGGTTGAATAAACTCGGTTTGTTCTCACTGGAACGACGCAGGTTGAGGGGCGAACTGATAGAGGTCTACAAAATTATGAGGGGCATAGACAGAGTGGATAGTCAGAGGCTTTTCCCCAGGGTACTAGGGGGCATAGCTTTAAGGTGCGAGGGGCAAGGTTTAGAGTAGAAGTACGAAGCAAGTTTTTTACACAGAGGGTAGTGGGTGCCTGGAACTTGCTACCGGAGGAGGTGGTGGAAGCAGGGCAGCATGGTCGGCACGGGCTTAGAGGGCCGAAGGGCCTTTTTCTGTGCTGTACTTTTCTTTGTTCTTTGTTTTGTTCACACACTCACTCTGTCTGGATGAACTTCGGATCATGCGGGAGTCAGAGCTGGTCATACATAGAAGCTTCAGGGATGTAGTTACTCCGAAGAATAAAGATAGATGGGTGACGGTGAGAGGGGCTGGGAGGAAGCAGTCAGTACAGGGATCCCCTGTGGTCATTCCCCTTAGTAACAAGTATACCGCTTTGGATACTATTGGGGGGGGAGACATACCAGGGCGAAGCCATGGGGTACAGGTCTCTGGCACAGAGTCTGTCCCTGTTGCTCAGAAGGGCAGGGTGGAGAAGAGCAGAGCATTAGTCATTGGAGACTCCATAGTTAGGGGGATAGATAGGAGATTCTGTGGGAACGAGAGAGACTAGCGGTTGGTGTGTTGTCTCCCAGGTGCCAGGGTCCGTGATGTCTCGGATCGTGTTTTCGGGATCCTTAAGGGGGAAGGGGAGCAGCCCCAAGTCGTGGTCCACATAAGTACCAACGACGTAGGTAGGAAAAAGGGATAGGGATGTAAGGCAGGAATTCAGGGAGCTAGGGTGGAAACTTAGATCTAGGACAAACACAGTTATTATCTCTGGGTTGTTACCCGTGCAATGTGCTAGCGAGACGAGGAATAGGGAGAGAGAGGAGTTGAACACATGGCTACAGGGATGGTGCAGGAGGGAGGGTTTCAGATTTCTGGATAATTGGGGCTCATTCTGGGGTCGGTGGGACCTCTACAAACGGGATGGTCGACACCTGGACCAGAGGGGTACCAATATCCTGGGGGGGGGAAATTTGATAATGCTCTTCGGGAGGGTTTAAACTAGTTCAGCAGGGGCTTGGGAACCTGAATTGTAGCTCCAGTATACAGGAGGTTGAGAGTAGTGAGGTCATGAGTAAGGTTTCAAAGTTGCAGGAGTGTACTGGCAGGCAGGAAGGTGGTTTAAAGTGTGTCTTCTTCAATGCCAGGAGCATCTGGAATAAGGTGGGTGAACTTGCGGCATGGGTTGGTACATGGGACTTCGATGTTGTGGCCATTTTGGAGACATGGATAGAGCAGGGACAGGAATGGTTATTGCAGGTGCCGGGGTTTAGATATTTCAGTAAGCTCAGGGAAGGTGGTAAAAGAGGGGTGGGATTGTTAGTCAAGGACAGTATTACGGTGGCAGAAAGGACGTTTGATGAAGACCCGTCTACTGAGGTAGTATGGGCTGAGGTTAGAAACAGGAAAGGAGAGGTCACCCTGTTAGGGATTTTCTAAGGCCTCCGAAAAGTTCCAGAGATGTAGAGGAAAGGATTGAAAAGATGCTTCTGGATAGGAGCGAAAGCAACAGTGTCGTTGTTATGGGGGATTTTAACTTTCCAAATATTGACTGGAAACGCTACAGTTCGAGTACTTTAGATGGGTCCGTTTCTGTCCAATGTGTGCAGGAGGGTTTCCTGACACAGTATGTAGATAGGCCAACGAGAGGCGAGGCCATATTGGATTTGGTACTGTGTAATGAACCAGGACAGGTGTTAGATTTGGAGGTAGGTGAGCACTTTGGTGATAGTGACCACAATTCGATTATGTTTACTTTAGTGATGGAAAGGGATAGGTATATACCGCAGGGCAAGAGTTATATCTGGGGGAAAGGCAATTATGATGCGATGAGGCAAGACTTACAATGCAGCGGATGGAGAGGAAAACTGCAGGGGATGGGCACAATGGAAATGTGGAGCATGTACAAGGAACAGCTACTGTGTGTCCTTGATAACTATATACCTGTCAGGCAGGGAGGAAGTGGTCGAGCAAGGGAACCATGGTTTACTAAAGCAGTCGAAACACTTGTCAAGAGGAAGAAAGCTTATGTAAAGATGAGACATGAAGGTTCAGTTAGGGTGCTCGAGAGTTACAAGTTAGCTAGGAAGGACCTAAAGAGAGAGCGAAGAAGAGCCAGGAGGGGACATGAGAAGTCTTTGGCAGGTAGGATCAAGGATAACCCTAAAGCTTTCTATAGAAGTAGGGCCAGTGAAGGACAGTAGCGGGAAGTTGTGCGTGGAGTCCAAGGAGATAGGAGAGGTGCTAAATGAATATTATTCGTCAGTATTCACACAGGAAAAAGATAATGTTGTCGAGGAGAATACTGAGATTTAGGCTACTAGACTAGAAGGGCTTGAGGTTCATAAGGAGGAGGTGTTAGCAATTCTGGGAAGTGTGAAAATAGATAAGTCCCCTGGGCCGGGTGGGATTTATCCTAGGATTCTCTGGGAAGCTAGGGAGAGATTTCTGAGCCTTTGGCTTTGATCCTTAAGTCATCTTTGTCTACAGGAATAGTGCCAGAAGACTGGAGGATAGCAAATGTTGTCCCCTTGTTCAAGAAGGGAAGTAGAGACAACCCTGGTAATTATAGATCAGTGAGCCTTACTTCTGTTGTGGGCAAAATCTTGGAAATGTTTATAAGAGATAGGATGTATAATCATCTGGAAAGGAATAGAGATAGTCAGCACGGTTTCGTGAAGGGTAGGTCGTGCCTCACAAACCTTATTGAGTTCTTTGAGAAGGTGACCAAACAGGTGGATGAGGGTAAAGCAGTTGATGTGGTGTATATGGATTTCAGTAAAGCGTTTGATAAGGTTCCCCACAGTAGGCTACTGCAGAAAATACGGAGGCATGGGATTCAGGGTGATTTAGCAGTTTGGATCAGAAATTGGCTAGCTGGAAGAAGACAAAGGGTGGTGGTTGATGGGAAATGTTCAGACTGGAGTCCAGTTACTAGTGTACCCACAAGGATCTGTTTTGGGGCCACTGCTGTTTGTAATTTTTATAAATGACCTGGAGGAGGGCGTAGAAGGATGGGTGAGTAAATTTGCAGATGACACTAAAGTCGGTGGAGTTGTGGACAGTGCGGAAGGATGTTACAAGTTACAGAGGGACATAGATAAGCTGCAGCGCTGGGCTGAGAGGTGGCAAATGGAGTTTAATGCAGAAAAGTGTGAGGTGATTCATTTTGGAAGGAATAACAGGAAGACAGAGTACTGGGCTAATGGTAAGATTCTTGGCAGTGTGGATGAGCAGAGAGATCTCGGTGTCCATGTACATAGATCCCTGAAAGTTGCCACCCAGGTTGAGAGGGTTGTTAAGAAGCCGTATGGTGTGTTAGCTTATATTGGTAGAGGGATTGAGTTTCGGAGCCATGAGGTCATGTTGCAGCTGTACAAAAACTCTGGTGCGGCCGCATTTGGAGTATTGCGGGCAATTCTGGTCGCCGCATTAGAGGAAGGATGTGGAAGCATTGGAAAGGGTGCAGAGGAGATTTACCAGAATGTTGCCTGGTATGGAGGGAAGATCTTATGAGGAAAGGCTGAGGGACTTGAGGCTGTTTTCGTTAGAGAGAAGAAGGTTAAGAGGTGACTTAATTGAGGCATACAAGATGATCAGAGGATTGGATAGGGTGGACAGTGAGAGCCTTTTTCCTCGGATGGTGATGTCTCGCACGAAGGGACATAGCTTTAAATTGAGGGGAGATAGATATATGACAGATGTCAGAGGTAGGTTCTTTACTCAGAGAGTAGGAAGGGCGTGGAATGCGCTGCCTGCAACAGTAGCGGAATCTCCAACACTAAGGGCATTCAAATGGTCATTGGATATACATATGGATGATAAGGGAATAGTGTAGATGGGCTTTAGAATGGTTTCACAGGTCGGCGCAACATCGAGGGCCGAAGGGCCTGTACTGCGCTGTAATATTCTATGTTCTATGTCAAGCACACACTCTCACACACGCTCTCACTGACACACACTCTGATTCTCTCAAACTCTCACAGAAACACACGCTACCTCTCTCACACACACCCTCACTGAATCTCACACACACACATAAACACACTCTCACCCTGTCTCACACACACACATATTCACTCTATCTCACACACACACATTCACTCTGTCCCTCACACACACTTTCACTCTGCCTCTCACCCACTCGCTCTCACACACAAGTGTCACGCATACTGGCACTCTGTCTCACACACACACATATTCACTCTGTCTCTCACCCACTCTCTTCAGACACACTCACTCTGTCACACACAAGTGACATGCATACTGGCACCCTGTCTGTCTCACTCACATACATACACACACACTCACACTGTCTTGCACACTCCCTCTCACTCTGTGTCTCACACTCACAGACACACACTCACTGTCTTTCACACACTCACAGAAACACACACACTTTCTCACACACACACTCTCTCACTCTGTCGCTCACACACACACACACTCTCTCTCTGTCTCTCACACACACTTTCACTGACACACTCACTCTGTCTCACACACACATATTCACTCTATCTCACACACACACACTCACTCTGTCCCTCACACACACACTTTCACTCTGCCTCTCACCCATTCGCCCTCACACACAAGTGACACGCATACTTGCACTCTGTCTGTCTCACTCACATACATACACACATACTCACACTCTGTCTTGCACAATCCCTCTCACTCTGTCTCTCTCACACTCTCACTCTGTGTCTCACACTCTCAGACACACACTCACTGTCTTTCACACACTCACAGAAACACACACACTTTCTCACACACACACTCTCTCACTCTGTCGCTCTCACACACACACACTCTCTCACGCTGTCTCTGTCTCTCACACACTCACACACACTTTCACTGACACACTCACTCTGTCTCTCACACACTCTCACTGACACACTCTCACTCTGTCTCTGCACACTCACACACACTCATACTGTCTTTCATAAACTCTCACACACACTGTCACTGTCTCTAACACACACACACTCACTCCGTCACACTCTCTCACACACAGACACCTACTCTCACTCAGTCTCTCACAGACTGTGACACACACACTCACTCTGTCTCTCACACACACACACTGATGCACGATCACGATGCAGGATGGGTCTGGGTGTCGCTAGCCAGGTTGGGAGCGAGGTCCCGGAGGAGGACTTCCTGGGGAAGACAAGGAGACTTTCATGAGGTGTCTGATTGGTACAGAGCAGCGTCCAAATGGCGTTGAGGACCTCCGGGAGGACTTCCTGCCAGCGGGAGACTGGGAGATTCCTGGACCGCAGGGCCAGTAGAACGGTCTTCCAGACTGTTCCGTTCTCCTTCTCTACCTGCCCGTTTCCCCAGGGATTGTAACTGGTCGTCCTGCTTGAGGCGATGGCCTGGCTGAGCAGGAATTGACGCAGTTCGTCGCTCATAAAGGAGGACCCCCTATCACTGTGTATGTACGCGGGGAACCCGAACAATGTAAAGATACTCTGGAGGGCCTTAATGACAGTGGTAGTGGTCATGTCGGGGCAGGGGATGGCGAACGGGAACCGGGAGTACTCGTCAATCACGTTCAGGAAATACGTGTTGCGGTCGGTGGAGGGGAGGGGGCCTTTGAAGTCCATACTGAGGCGCTCAAAGGGACGGGAAGCCTTTATCAGGTGCGCCCTCTCTGGCCGGTAGAAGTGCGGTTTGCACTCCGCGCAGATTTGGCAGTCCCTGGTGGCCGTCCTGACCTCCTCGATGGAGTAGGGCAGGTTGCGGGCCTTAATGAAGTGGAAAAAGTGAGTGACCCTCCGGGTGGCAGAGGTCCTCGTGGAGAGCCCAGAGATGGTCCACATGTGCGGTGGCACACGTGCCGCGGGACAGGGCATCGGGAGGCTCGTTTAGCTTCCCAGGACGGTACAAGATCTCGTAGTTGTAGATGGAGAGTTCTATCCTCCACCGAAAGATCTTGTCGTTCTTTATCTTGCCCCGCTGTGCATTATCAGACATGAACGCCACTGACCGTTGGTCAGTGAGGAGAGTGAATCTCCTACCGGCCAGGTAATGCCTCCAATGTCGCACAGCTTCAACTATGGCTTGTGCCTCCTTTTCGACCGAGGAATGGCGAATTTCTGAAGCATGGAGAAGAAGGCCATGGGTCTGCCTGTTTGGTTGAGGGTGGCGGCCAAAGCTAGGTCGGACGCATTGCTCTGGACCTGGAAGGGAGGGACTCGTCGGTGGCGCGCATCGTGGCCTTGGCAATGTCTGCTTTGATGCGGCAGAAGGGGGAAGGTTGTGGACTGGATCAGGGGTCTGGCTTGGTCTGCGTAGTTGGGGACCCACTGAGCGTAATAACTGAAAAACCCGAGGCAGCGCTTCTGGGCCTTGGAGCAGTGAGGGAGGGGGAACTCCATAAGGGGGCGCATGCGTTCAGGGTCGGGGCCTATAACTCCATTTCGCACTACGTAGCCGAGAATGGCTAGGCGGTCGGTGCTAAAGACGCATTTATCCTTATTGTACATTAAATTAAGGATTTTCGCGGTCTGGAGAAATTTTCGGAGGTTGGTGTCGTGGTCCTGCTGGTCATGGCCGCAGATGGTGACGTTATCAAGATACGGGAACGTTGCACGTAAGCCGTACCGGTCAACCATTCGGTCCATCTCGCGTTGGAAGACCGAGACCCCATTAGTGCCACCAAAGGGAACCCTCAAAAATTGGTAGAGCCGCCCATCTGCTTCGAAGGCAGTGTACTTGTGGTCACTATTGCGGAGAGGTAGCTGATGGTAGGCGGACTTGAGATCCACCGTGGAGAAGACCTTGTATTGCGCGATCCTGTTCACCAGGTTGGATATGCGGGGGAGAGGGTACGCATCCAGTTGCGTAAACCTGTTGATGGTCTGACTGTAGTCGACGACCATCCTATGCTTCTCCCCGGTCTTTACCACCACTACTTGAGCTCTCCAGGGCCTGTTGCTAGCTTCACTGACCCCTTCCCTCAGTAGCCTTTGGACCTCTGACCTGATGAAGGTCCGGTCCTGGGCACTGTACCGTCTGCTCCTGGTGGCGACGGGTTTGCAATCCAGGGTGAGGTTCGCAAACAGGGAAGGCGGGTTGACCTTAAGGGTCGCGAGGCTGCAGACAGTAAGGGGAGCTATAGGGCTGCCGAATTTAAAAGTGAGGCGTTGCAAGTTACATTGGAAGTCCAACCCCAGGAGTGTAGCCGCACAGAGGTGCGGCAGGACATAAAGGCGGAAATTGTTGAACTTCCTGCCTTGGACAGTGAGGTCTGCTAGGCAACACCCCTTTATCTCCACTGAGTGTGACCCGGAGGCCAGGGAGATTCTTTGGTTTACCGGGTGGGTAACAAGTGAACAGCGCCTTACCGTGTCGGGGAGCTCTGGGAGCTCTCCGTGCTCCCAGAGTCGATCAGGCAAGACGTCTCGTGGCAGTTGATGAAGATCGTCGTCGTTGCTGTTGCGAGTGTCCGAGGTCGATTTGGTCCAGCGTCACCGAGGCCAGATGGAGCAGTTGTGGGTTGTGATCGGGCAGCATGTAGTCGGCTGTGCTGGGGGCCTGGGGCCCCATCCAAGATGGCATCCGAAGTCGTGGAGACCGCGGCCATGGCTCGTGCTTGGCAGACCCCCACAAAATGGCCCTTCTTGCCGCACCCTGGGCAGCGCTGGCGGGGGTGTTTCGCCTGCCCGCAGAAGAAGCAACGGGGCCCAATGGAGCTCGTGGGCCGTCTTACAGCGCAGGCATGCGGAGACACTGGGAAGGTCAGTGGGGCTGCCGCTGCGGGATGCCACGCAGCCAGGGGGCCGCCGCACGGTCGGGCGCATAGGACTGCACGTTTTGGGAGGCAACATCCATGGGCCCTGCCAGGGCCCGTGCCTCTCTCAGTCTCAGGGTGTTCTTTTCTAAAAGTCTTTGTCGGATCTCTGAAGAGCTCATACCTGCTATGAAGGCATCCCGGATTAGAAGTTCCGTGTGCTCGCTGCCCGAAGCTTGCCTAGCACTAGTAGCGCACGGTTGAAGTCCTCTAGCGATACCCCTGGGCTTTGCCGTCTAGTTGCAAGCAGGTGACGTGCGTGGACCTGGTTCACAGGGCGTATATAATGTCCTTTTAACAGTTCGATCGCATCATCATAGTCCTCCGCCTCCTCGATGAGGGAGAAGATTCCAGGGCTTACTCTCGAGTGCAGAAGATGCAGTTTCTGTTCTCCCGAGGGGGTGCCTCCGGCCGTATCAAGGTAGCCTTTAAAGCACGACAGCCAGTGCTTACAAATCACAGCCGAGTTCTCCGTATGGAGGCTGAGTTGTAGACACTCTGGATTGATTCGGAGAACCATTCTTTCAGCTCAAGAGTAGTCTATTAAATTGATGCACGATCAATTAAACTCACAACCTCGGCTTTATCATAACTGAAGGCTTTAATAGACTAGATCTGTTCCCCAGCAGCTTCGGTACAGAATGAGGGCTGCTGGGACAGCATCTGTTCTTATGCCCCGTCTGTCAGGGCGGAGCCACATACCAAACATCCAATGGCAAGCTGCTAAGCTTACCCAATGGTCTCCAGCCTCTCGGGTACCGCAATTCCTGATACTACCACACACACTATCACTTGTCTCACACACACACACACTCACCTTCACTCTGTCTCACTTACGCTCACTGAACCTCACACGCACATAAACACATTCACTCTATGTCTCACACACCCTCTCACTCACAAACACTCACACTCTGTCTCTCACACACACCCTCACTGAATCTCACACACTCAAACACACTCTCACTCTGTGTCTCACACAATCTCACACACACACTCTCACTCTGTCTCTCTCTCACACACACACTCTCACTCTGTCTCTCTCTCTCACACACACTCACTCTGTCTCTCATAAAAACCCTCACTGAATCTCACACACACACATAAACACACTCTCACCCTGTCTCACACACACACATATTCACTCTATCTCAGTCACACACACACTCACTCTGTACCTCACACACACACACTCTCACTCTGTCTCTCTCAAGCGCAGGCAGACACACACTTTCACTCTGTCTCTCACCCACTCGCTCTCACACACACGTGACATGCACACTGGCACTCTGTCTCACACACATACACTCTCACTCTGTCTCTCACACACCCTCAGACACACTCTCATTCTGTCTCTCACACACTCTCACAGAAGCACACACTCTCACACTCACTCTGTCTCTCACACTCACTCTGTCTCTCACACACTCTCACTCTGTCTCTCACACACACTCTCACTCTGTCTCTCACATATACTCTCACTCTGTCTCTCACACACTCTCGGACACACACACCCTTGCACGCTGTCTTGCTCAGACTCTCACTCTGTCTCTCACACACGCTCACTCTGTCCTCCCCGTGTCTGCGTGGGTTTCCTCCGGGTGCTCCGGTTTCCTCCCACAATCCAAAAATGTGCAGGTTAGGTGAATTGGCCAATGATAAATTGACCTTAATGTCCAAATTGCCCTTGGTGTTGGGTGAGGGTGTTGGGTTTGGGTGGGGTGCTCTTTCCGGGAGCCGGTGCAGACTCAAAGGGCCGAGTGGCCTCCTTCTGCACTGTAGATTCAATGATAATCTATGATTAATCTAGGACAAAGGTTCGGCACAACATCGTGGGCCGAAGGGCCTGTTCTGTGCTGTATTTTCTATGTTCTATGTCTCTCACACACTCGCAGAAACACACACGCTTGCACTCTGTCTTTTACACTCTCACACGCACACTCTATCTCTCTCACACACACACTCTCACTCTCACTCCGTCTCTCTCACACTCTCACTGACACACTCTTACTCTGTCTCTACACACTCTCTCACACACAGTCACACTTACAAACTCTCACACGCAAACTGTCACTGTCTCCAACACACACACACTCACTCTGTCTCTCACACTCTCACACACATACACTCAATCTCTCACTCAGTCTCTCACAGACAGTGACACACACAAACTCACTCTTGTCTCACACACACACTCACCTTCACTCTGTCTCTCACACACACACACTCACCTGCACTCTGTCTCTCACACACACACCCTCATTCACACACTAACGCACTCACATATACTCTCACTCTATCTCTCACACACTCTCGGACACACACACCCTCGGACTCTGTCTTGCTCAGACTCACTCCATTCGGTCACTGCTATGTACTACCATGAACCAGACACGTCTCCTTGTTTTCCCCAGGAACTCCTCCTCGGGGACCTCGCTCCCAACCTGGCTAGCGACACCCGGAACCGTCCTGCTGCGGAAACATGCGAGGGCGCACAAGTCGGACCCGCTGGTCGAGAGGGTCCACCTGCTGCATGCCAACCCCCAGTACGCCTACCTAGCGTTCCCCGACGGACGCCCAGATACGGTCTCCCTTCGGGACCAGGCACCCGCCGGAGCCCCACGCGCGCCCGAGCCACTGCCCCCCCCCCCCAACTGCACCTGACCGGAGGGTCAGTACTGCCGCCAGAACCCCGACCCAGAGCCGAGCAGGCACCGACGCCCCCTACAGGCACCCCTTCCTTCTGCCCATTTTTCGACCCTACAGCACCGCCTAGGGGTGACGAAACTGCCTGGGAGGAAGACACCACGTTCCCGGAGTCACAACTGCCGGGGCCCTCACCAGGATCGCCACCGAAACTTAGACGCTCCAGTAGGGCGACCAGGCCACCCGATCGTCTGGTTGTAGCACCATGAAGAAAATAAACAACACAAGAACTTTCTCCGTTACCCTCGACAGCATGGACCTGCAATATCTGGTCCTACCATGAAAAGGCGACAGTAACACTGGCCATCACCCCGCTGGCTCTTTTTAACAGGGGGTGAATGTGATAATACCAGGTATTGCAGTACCTGAGAGAGGAATGACCATTGGCTAGACCGCGGGGTCTACCATTGGATAATGTACGTAGCCCCGCCCTGAGAGGCGGGGTATAAGAGCCGGTGCCATCCCAGCAGCCTTCACTTCTGTAACATCGCTGCTGGGTACAGTTCTATCTGATTAAAGCTGAATCGATATGACTCCGCGTGGTCTCAAGAGTATCGATTGTGCATCAACACTTACTCTATCTCTCACACTCTCTCACACACAGACACTCACTCTCTCACTCAGTCTCTCACAGACTGTGATACACACACACTCAGTCTTGTCTCACGCACAAACTCACCATCTCTCTGTCCCTCACACACACACACTCACCTTCACTCTGCCTCTCACACACACACCCTCACTCTCACACTCACAAACACACTCACTCTGTCTCACTCACACACACGCTGACTGAATCTCACATGCACAAAAACACACGCTCACTCTGTGTCTGACACACTCCCTCACACACACACTCTCACCTTGTCTTTCACACACTCTCACAGAAACACACACGCTCGCACTCTGTCTTGCACACACTCTCACTGATGCACGATCAATTACACAAAGACAAGAGTAGGATGTAATCGATGCTTTATTACACTGAGATGTGTGGCCTCCTACAGCAGCTGACGAAATGGCTGCTATACTGGGAGCACACATATTTATACTCCGCCTACTGGGCGGAGCCAGTAGGCAGGGATCTACCCCCGTACCTGTAGTACAGGGGCCTTACCATAAAGCACCTATATCAACATCCTATATATACATCAGTGGTGATAACCACATTCACCCCCTGTTAAAAAGATGAGTCCGGCGGGGGTGGTGGAGAACTACAGAAAGTTGTGTTTTAAAAGTACAGAGAATATTACAAATTCAGGCGGTCCGGTGCTTTGATCTGTCGTTGAGAGCACCGCAGAGCTGGTGGCGACTCCGGCGGCGGCTTGGTCTTCGGTGACTCTGGGAGCGTGTTGAAATCCTCTTCATCCCCGGGTGTGAGCAAGGGGAGGACGGATTGTCCCGGAGTGGGGGCTGCGGTGGGGTGCGCCGGGGGGGGGAGGGTGGCGCTGGGTCGGAGGGGGTGTGTGCCAGGTCCCTGAGGGAGTCTGTGTCTTGGCGGCCGTCGGGGTATGCTATATGTAGGTGTACTGCGGGTTAGCGTGAAGTAGCTATACCCTCTCAACCAACGGATCCGCCTTGTGGAGTCAAACGTGTCTACGGAGGAGAATGGGTCCTGGAGCTGTCAGCCATGTCAGGAGTAAACCCCAGAGGTGGACTTGCTAGGGAAGGCGAAGAGACGTTCATGGGGGGTTTCATTAGTCGCGGTGCACAGGAGCGACCAAATGGAGTGAAGTGCGTCGGGGAATACCTCCTGCCAGCGGGAGGCTGGGGGATTTCTGGACCATAGGGCCAGCTGGACGGCCCAGACCGTCCCATTCCCCCGCTCCACCTGTCCGTTTCCCCTGGGGTTGACCGTAGGGCCAGCTGGTCGTCCTGCTCGAGGCAATGCCCCTGTTGAACAGGTACTGGCGCAGCTCATCGCTCATGAATGAGGAACCCCGGTCGCTGTGGACGTGGGCGGGGAGGCCGAACAGAGCGAAGATGGTGTTGAGGGCTTTGATGACGGTGGCAGACATCATGTCGGGGCATGGGACGGCAAAGAGGAATCGGGAATATTCATCAATCACACCGAGAAAGTACGTGTTGCGGTTGGTGGAGGGGAGGGGCCCTTTGAAGTCCACGTTGAGACGTTCAAAGGGGGGGAGGCCTTCACCAGGCGCGCACGGTCTTATCATAGAATTTACAGTGCAGAAGGAGGCCATTCGGCCCATCGAGTCTGCACCAGCTCTTGGAAAGAGCACCCTACCCAAGGTCCACACCTCCACCCTATCCCCATAACCCAGTAATCCCACCCAACACTGAGGGCAATTTTGGACACTAAGGGCAATTTACCATGGCCAATCCATCTAACCTGCACACCTTTGGACTGTGGGAGGAAACCTGAGCACCCGGAGGAAACCCACGCACACACGGGGAGAATGTGCAGACTCCGCACAGACAGTGACCCAAGCCGGGAATCGAACCTGGGACCCTGGAGCTGTGAAGCAATTGTGCTATCCACAATGCTACCGTGCTGCCCATGGTCTGGCCGGTAGAAGTGCGGTTTACACTCCACGCAGACCTGGCAGTCTCTGGTGATCGCCCTGACTTCCTCGATGGAGTAGGGCAGGTTGCGGGCCTTGATGAAATGATAAACACGTGTGACCCCTGGGTGACAGAGGTTTTCGTGCAGGATCCGGAGTCGGTCCACTTGTGCGCTGGCACATGTACCTCGGGATAGGGCATCGGGGAGCTCGTTGAGCTTACCGGGGCGGTACAAAACCTCGTAATTGTAGGTGGAAAGCTCAATCCTCCACCTCAAGATTTTATCGTTTTTGATCTTGCCCCGCTGAGTGTTATTAAACATGAAGGCAACCGACCGTTGGTCAGTGAGGAGAGTGAATCTCCTGCTGGCCAGGTCATGCCTCCAGTGTCGCACAGCTTCAACGATGGCTTGGGCCTCTTTTTCAATGGAGGAGTGCTGAATTTCTGAGGCATGGAGAGTGCGGGAAAAGAATGCCACAGGCCTGCCTGCCTGGTTGAGGGTGGGGGCCAGAGCGATGTCTGATGATTTGCTCTCGACTTGGAAGGGGAGCGTCTCGTCGACCGCGTGCATCGCGGCCTTGGCGATGTCGGTCTTGATACGGTTAAAGGCCTGGTGAGCCTCGGCCGTCAGAGGGAAAACAGTGGATTGAATGAATGGGTGGGCCTTGTCCACATAGTTTGGGACCCACTGGGCGTAATATGAAAAGAACCCCAGGCAACGTTTGAGGGCCTTGGGGCAGTGGGGGAGGGGGAGTTCCATGAGGGGGCGCATGCGATCGTGGTCGGGCCCCAGAACTCCGTTCTGGACTACATAGCTGAGGATGGCTAAGCGGTTTGTGTTGAACACGCACTTCTCCTTGATATACATGAGGTTCAGGAGAGTGGCGGTGTGGAGAAATTTGGCAAGGTTGGCGTCAAGGCCCTGCTGATCGTGGCCGCAGATGGTCACATTGTCCAGGTACGGGAAAGTGGCCCGCAGCCCGTACCGGTCAACCATTCGGTCCATCTCCCGTTGGAAGACCGAGACCCCGTTGGTGACGCCAAAGGGAACCCTAAGAAAGTGGTAAAGGCGGCCGTCTGCCTCGAACGCAGTGTGTGGGCGGTCCGCCTTGCGGATGGGGAGCGGGTGGTAGGCAGATTTCAGGTCTACTGTCGAGATTACTGTGCAATCTGATTGACCATATCAGATATGCGTGGGAGGGGGTAGGCGTCGAGCTGCATGTACCGATTGAGGTTCTGACTGTAGTCAACAACCATCCTGTTTTTCTCCCCAGGTTTGGCCACTACCACTTGGGCTCTCCAGGGGCTGTTGCTGGCTTCGATGATGCCTTCTGAAGGATTTCAACCATTCGGTTACCAGCAGCACTTTGCGATTACTGGAACTCAGTAGAAATTTAAGTTAAAGCTTCTCAGGTGCAAATAAGAATTGTTTTATTTGTCTTACAATTGAAAGTCATTTTAAAGTCCAGCCATCATATGGCTCACAAAGAGGCAATTTGTCGACAATTGAACCTTCAAACAATCACAGATAAAATTTGCTTGCTTAAGCAAACAGCTCGACAATAACTTTTAAAGTCAAAGTCTGAAAATGAAATATGAATACAGGGAGACAGATAACGAATAGTAAGTCGAAAAAGAGAGAGAGAGCTACTCTTCAGCTTCAAACCAACACCACCAACCAAACAACTAACAAACCTACCTACCCTACCCAAAAAATGGCGGAACAAAACTCTTCAGTTATACTGTTTCAATTCTGTCTTAAGCCATCTAATCACACCCCAATAGAATCCTAATTGGTTTGGGTTACTCAAACACATCTGATTTGACGGCCAGCTGCCCATCTTTAATATGTAACATTACTTCTAATAGTTTCATCTCTGCATACTTGTGTATGTTAAAGAATGCGCTATGGTGCTTTGTCAAGGTCAGCAGAAATTGGTTTTATGCTGGCTTGGCTATTGTAACAATGGAGACTTCATGTTATCTTGTCATGCAATGCTGGACAATGACTTGAAAAATGTAAATCAAACTGTCTGTTTTAATCTAGTAAATTGAATTATGCTGCTTCTATGAAATTGTTATGTTTTGAGAATGTTGGAATCAAATATATTTGATTTGATGTTTTATAAACTGTCCATTTATAAAAAAAACAGCATAGTCTAGAATGTTTCAGCCTGTATAAGTTATGGAATGTGATTCAGACTGTAATCACTAATGGCCCGAAATGAGAACAATAGAGCCTTTAAGTTACTGGGCTCTTGTCACCTCGTTGCCATGGATTCAGCCCTTGTCGTTGGAGAAACGTAGTGAAAAATGTTTGTTTTATCAGACTTCTGTGTTACTTTAAAACTATGTACCTAAAAGTTGTGTTGGAGAAAATGATTAAATGAATTTGCAGAATATGTGTTTTTAATCATTAACTTAAAATTGGGGATTAATATTTACACTTAAACAGCTATCTTTTACCCATATTAGGTGTATTAGAAATACCTGGCTTCTACACCTTCCCGAAGCAGCCGCTGGACTTCAGACCTGATGAAGGTCCTGTCCTGGGCGCTGTACCGTCTGCTCCTGGTGGCGACGGGTTTGCAATCCGGGGTTAGATTTGCAAAAAGGTCGACCTTAAGGGTCACGAGGCCGCACACAGGAAGGGGTGGTAGGGGCCCTCCGAATTTCAGGGTTAGGCTCTGGAGGTTGCACTGGAAGTCCAGGCCGAGTAGCAAGGCAGCGCAGAATGAGAGTGTGTCTGAAGAGAGTGGGTGAGAGACAGAGTGAATATGTGTGTGTGTGAGACAGAGTGCCAGTATGCGTGACACTTGTGTGTGAGAGCGAGTGGGTGAGAGACAGTGAAAGTGTGCGCATGCCTGTGCGTGAGAGAGGCAGAGTGAGAGTGTGTGTGTGAGGGGCAGAGTGAGTGTGTGTGTGTGAGATAGAGTGAATATGTGTGTGTGTGAGACAGGGTGAGAGTGTGTTTATGTGTGTGTGAGAGATTCAGTGAGGGTGTCTGTGAGAGAGGTAGAGTGTGTATGTGTGTTTCTGTGAGGGTTTGTGAGAGACATAGTGTGTGCCAGTGAGAGTGTGTGAGAGACAGAGTGAGTGTGTGTGTGTGAGAGAGACAGAGTGAGAGTGAGAGAGTTGTGTTTGTGTGAGAGAGACAGAGTGAGAGTGTGTGTGAGAGACAGAATGAGAGTGTGTGTGAGAGACAAAGTGAGAGTGTGTGAGTGAGACAGAGTAAGAGTGTGTGTGTGAGAGACAGAGTGAGAGTGGTGTGTGAGAGAGACAGAGTGAGAGTGTGTGTGAGACATAGAGTGAATGTGTTTATGTGTGTGTGAGGTTCAGCGAGCGTGTGTGTAAGTGAGACAGAGTGAGAGTGTGTTTGTGTGTGAGAGTGAGGGTGTGTGTGAGACAGAGTGAAGGTGAGTGTGTGTGTGAGACAAATGATAGTGTGTGTGTGTGAGAGAGACAGAGTGAGTGTGTGTTTCACAGTCTGTGAGAGACTGAGTGAGAGTGGGTGTCTGTGTGAGAGAATGTGACAGAGTGAGTGTGTGAGTGTGTTAGAGACAGCGACAGTGTGTGTGAGAGTTTATGAGAGACAGTATGAGTGTGTGTGTGTGTGCAGAGACAGAGTGAGTGTGTCAGTGAGAGTGTGTGAGAGACAGAGTGAGAGGGAGTGTGCAAGACAGAGTGTGAGTATGTATGTATGTATGTGAGTGAGACAGACAGGGTGCCAGTATGCGTGTCACTTGTGTGTGACAGAGTGAGTGTGTGTCTGAAGAGAGTGGGTGAGAGACAGAGTCAATATGCGTGTGTGTGAGACAGAGTACCAGTATGCGTGACACTTGTGCGTGAGAGCGAGTGGGTGAGAGACAGAGTGAAAGTGTGCACATGCCTGTGCATGAGAGAGGCAGAGTGAGAGTGTGTGTGTGAGATAGAGTGATTATGTGTGTGCGTGAGAGTGTGTTTATGTGTGTGTTGAGATTCAGTGAGGGTGTGTGTGAGAGAGGTAGAGTGCGTATGTGTGTTTCTGTGAGAGTGTGTGAGAGACAGAGTGTGTGTGAGAGAGGCAGAGTAAGAGTGAGAGAGTTGTGTTTGTGTGAGGGAGACAGAGTGAGAGTGTGAGTGTGTGTGTGAGAGTGTGTGCAAGACAGAGTGCGAGTGTGTGTGCTTCTGTGAGAGTGTGTGAGAGACAGAGTGAGAACGTGTGTGAGTGAGACAGAGTAAGAGTGTGTGTGTGAGACAAAGTGAGAGTGGTGTGTGAGAGAGACAGAGTGAGAGTGTGTGTGAGTGAGAGGGTGTGTGCAAGACAGAGTGCGACTGTGTGTGTTACTGCGAGAGTGTGTGAGAGACAGAGTGAGAGTGCGTCTGTGAGAGTGTGTGAGAGGCAGAGTGAGAGTGTCTGAGAGAGTGTGAAACAGAGTGAGAGTATGTATCAGAGTGTATGAGAGACAGAGTGAGAGTGAGAATGAATGTGTGTGTGTGAGAGACAGAGTGAGAGTGTGTGTGTGAGGGAGTGTGAGCAAGACAGAGTGTGTGTGTGTGTTTCTGTGAGAGTGTGTGAGAGAGTGTGAGGGAGTGTGTGCAAGACAGGGTGCCAGTGTGTGTGTTTCGGTGAGTGTGAGAGACGTAGTGAGAGTTGTGCGTGTGAAAGAGACAGAGTGCCAGAGTGCTTGTGTATGAGTGTGAGAGAGTGAGAGTGTGTATGAGAGTGTGTGCAAGACAGAGTGTGTGTTTGTGGGAGAGTCTGTGAGAGGTAGTGAGTGTGTGTGAGAGGCAGAGTGAGTGAGATTGTGTATATGTGTGTGATAGACAGAGTGAGAGTGTATGTGTCTGTGTGAGAGAGTGTGTGCAAGATATAGTGTGTTTGTTTCTGTAAGAATGTGTGAGAGGCAGAGAGAGTGTCTGAGAGACAATGAGAGTGTGTCTGAGAGTGTGTGAGACAGAGTGCGAGCATGTGTGTTTCTGTGAGTGTGTGAAAGAGTGCGAGTATGTGTGAGTGTGGGCAAGACAGATTGAGAGTGTGTATGAGAGACAGAGTGAGAGTCTGTGTGTGTGACAGAGTGAGAGTGTGTGAGAGATAGAGGGAGAGTGTGTGTGAGGGTGTGAAAGACAGAGTGAGTGTCTGTGAGTGAGAGTGTGTGGAAGACAGAGTGCGAGTGTGTATGTATGTGAGTGAGACAGACAGAGTTCCAGTGTGCATGTCACTTGTGTGTGAGAGCAAGTGGGTGAGAGACAGTGTGAAAGTATGTGCGTGCCTGTGCTTGAGAGAGACAGAGTGAGAGTGTGTGTGAGACGTGGAGTGAATGTGTTTATGTAAGCGTGTGTGTAAGTGAGACAGAGTGAGCGTGTGAGTGAGGTGTGTGTGAGAGACAGAGTGAAGGTGAGTGTGTGTGTGAGACAAGTGACAATGTGTGTATGTGTGAGAGAGACAGAGTGAGTGTGTGTGTCACAGTCTGTGAGAGACTGAGTGAGTGTCAGTGAGAGTGTGTGAGAGACAGAGTGATGTGTGTGTGAGAGTGTGTCAGACACAGAGTGAGAGTGTGTTTATGTGAGTGTGAGATTCAGTGAGCGTGTGTGTGAGTGAGACAGTGAGTGTGTTTGTGTGTGTGTGAGGGTGTGTGTGTGAGAGACAGAGTGCAGGTGAGTGTGTGTGTGAGAGACAGAGTGAAGGTGAATGTGTGTGTGTGAGACAAGAGTGAGTATGTGTGTGTCACAGCCTGGGAGAGACTGAGTGAGAGAGTGAGTGTCTGTGTGTGAGAGACAGAATGAGTGTGTAAGTGTGTTGGAGACAGTGACAGTTTGCGTGTGAGAGTTTGTAAGTGTGACTGTGTGTGAGAGAGTGTGTAGATACAGAGTAAGAGTGTGTCAGTGAGTGTGTGAGAGACAGAGGGAGAGTGTGTCAGTGAAAGTATGTGTGAGAGACAGTGAGAGTGAGAGTGTGTGTGTTTGAGAGAGAGTGTGTGTGTGAGAGTGTACAAGACAGAGTGCGAGCGTGTGTGTTTCTGCGGGTGTGTGAGAGACAGAGTGAGAGCGTGTCTGAGAGAGTGTGTGAGAGACAGAGTGAGAGTGTGAGCAAGACAGAGTGCGAGGATGTGTGTGTCTGTGAGAGTGTGTGGGAGACAGAGTGAGAGTGTGTCTGAGAGTGTGTGAGAGACAGAGTGAGAGTGTGTGAGATAGAGTGAATATGTGTGTGTGTGAGACAGGGTGAGAGTGTTTATGTCTGTGTGTGAGATTCAGTGAGGGTGTGTGTGAGAGAGGTAGAGTGTGGATGTGTGTTTCTGTGAGAGTTTGTGAGAGACAGAGTGTGTGTCAGTGTGTGTGTGTGTGTGAGAGAGACAGAGTGAGAGTGAGAGAGTTGTGTTTGTGTGAGAGAGACAGAGAGAGTGTGTGAGACACAGAGTGAGAGTGTGTGTGAGAGACAAAGTGAGAGTGTGTGTGAGTGAAACAAGAGTAAAAGTGTGTGTGTGAGAGACAAAGTGAGAGTGGTGTGTGAGAGAGACAGAGTGAGAGTATGTGTGTGTGAGAAAGTGTGTGCAAGACAGAGTGCGAGCGTATGTGTTTCTGAGTGTGTGTCTGAGAGTGTGAGACACAGAGTGAGAGTGTGAGAGAGACAGACTGTGAGGGAATGTGCAAGACAGAGTGTGAGTGTGTGAGTATGTAGGTGAGTGAGACAAACAGGGTGCCAGTTTGCGTGTCACTTGAGTGTGAGACAGAGTGAATATGTGTGTGTGTGAGTCAGAGTGCCAGTATGCGTGATGCTTGTGTGTGAGAGCGAGTGGGTGAGAGACAGAGTGAAAGTCTGCGCATGCCTGTGTGTGTGAGATAGAGTGAATATGTTTGTGTGTGAGACAGGGTGAGAGTGTGTTTATGTGTGTGTGTGTGATTCAGCGAGGGTCTGTGTGAGAGAGGTAGAGTGTGTATGTGTGTTTCTGTGAGAGTTTGTGAGAGACAGAGTGTGTGTCAGTGAGAGTGTGTGAGAGACAGAGTGAGTGTGTGTGTGAGAGTGTGTAAGAGACAGAGTGATGTGTGTGTGAGAGAGTGTGTCAGACACAGAGTGAGAGTGTGTTTATGTGTGTGTGAGATTCAGTGAGCGTGTGTGTGAGTGAGACAGAGTGAGTGTGTTTGTGTGTGCGAGTGAGGGTGTGTGTGTGTGAGAGACAGAGTGCAGGTGAGTGTGTGTGTGTGTGAGAGACAGAGTGAAGGTGAGTCTGTACGTGTGGGACAAGACTGAGTATGTGTGTGTCACAGTCTGGGAGAGACTGAGTGAGAGATTGAGTGTCTGTGTGTGAGAGACAGAATGAGTGTGTAAGTGTGTTAGAGACAGTGACAGTTTGCGTGTGAGAGTGTGTAAGTGTGTTTGTGTGTGAGAGAGTGTGTAGATACAGAGTAAGAGTGTGTCAGTGAGTGTGTGAGGGACAGAGTGAGAGTGTGTCAGTGAAAGTATGTGTGAGAGACAGTGAGAGTGAGAGTGTGTGTGTTTGAGAGAGACAGAATGTGCGTGTGAGAGTGTACAAGACAGAGTGCGAGTGTGTGTGTTTCTGCGGGTGTGTGAGAGACAGAGTGAGAGCGTGTCTGAGAGAGTGTGTGAGAGACAGAGTGAGAGTATGTGTGAGATAGAGTGAATATGTGTGTGTGTGAGACAGGGTGAGAGTGTGTTTATGTGTGTGTGAGAGATTCAGTGAGGGAGTGTGTGAGAGAGGTAGAGTGTGGATGTGTGTTTCTGTGAGAGTTTGTGAGAGGCAGAGTGTGTGTCAGTGAGTGTGTGTGTGAGTGTGTGAGAGAGACAGAGTGAGAGAGTTGTGTTTGTGTGAGAGACAGAGAGAGTGTGTGAGACACAGAGTGAGTGTGTGTGTGAGAGACAAAGTGAGAGTGTGTGTGAGTGAAACAGAGTAAAAGTGTGTGTGTGAGAGACAAAGTGAGAGTGGTGTGTGAGAGAGACAGAGTGAGAGTGTGTGTGAGTGAAACAGAGTAAAAGTGTGTGTGTGAGAGACAAAGTGAGAGTGGTGTGTGAGAGAGACAGAGTGAGAGTGTGTGTGAGTGATGAGACAGGGTAAGAGTGTGTCTATGTGTGTGTGAGATTCAGTGAGCGTGTGTGTGAGTGAGACAGAGTGAGTGTGTTTGTGTGTGAATGAGGGTGTGTGTGTGAGAGACAGAGTGCAGGTGAGTGTGTGTGTGTGAGAGACAGAGTGAAGGTGAGTGTGTGTGTGTGAGACAAGAGTGAGTATGTGTGTGTCACAGTCTGTGAGAGACTGAGTGAGAGATTGAGTGTATGTGTGTGGGAGGACGTAGAGGCGGAGGCCGCAGAACTCCACGCCCTGGACAGGGAGAGTGGCGATGCAGTACCTCCGGATCGCCATGGAGTGGGACCCGGAGGCCAGGGAGATTCTCTGGTTAGCGGGGTGTATCGTGTGGGAGCAGCGCCTTACTGTATCAGGGTGATTGAAGCTCTCAGTGCTCCCACGGCCCAGCAGGCAGATCTCATGCCCGTTGACCTTCACTTTAGTTGAAGCAGTCGCGAGATTGTGTGGTCGAGACTGGTCAATCGTGACCGAGGCGAGATGCAGCTGGTCATTGGCGGTTGCAGGTGATGAGCAGCCGGATGAGGTGCCCGACGGGCATGGGTCCTGAGTCGGGTAAGATGGCGGCGCCCATGGGCCGCACGTGTCGTGGGGAAAGCATGATGGCGGCGCCCACAGGCCGCATGTGTTGCGAGTCGAGCAAGATGGCAGCGTCCACTGGCCGCATGTGGTCCTAGGAGTGGAAGATGGCGGCACCCACTGGCTGCATGTGAGGGGGAACGGGACAATAGCGGCGATTGAGCGGGCCTGGCACACTGCCACAGGCCTTGCAGAGGGCGCTGCGCTCCGGGCAGCACTGTCGGGGGTGTTTTGACTGCCCACAGAAGTAGCATTTGGGCCCCCCGGGGCTGATTGCCTGTTGCGTTACACAGGCGTGGGATTAACTGAGGGCGATCGCTGATGGGGTCCGTGATGGGGCGGCCGTCTGCGGAGTCCACGATGCACAGGGGAGGTGGGCCGCGCGGTTGGGGGCATAAGCCTGAATGTTGCGTGATGCGACCGTAAATGAAAGCGCTAGTTTTTTGGTCGCCGCGAGGTCGAGGGCCACCCCTTTAAGAGGCGCTGGCGGATGTAGACCCTATGCCCGTAAATGCGTCTCTCATTAGCAAGTTTGAGTGTTCCGTGGCCGAAACGGCCTGACAGTCACAGTCTCTAACTAGGGGGAGCAGGGCGCGCCAGAAATCGACCACTGCGCCCACGCTGCTTGGTCTCCACCTGCCGCCATCTTGCTTCTCCTCCCTCGCATTTTCCGCTGCACCAGAATCACTTTCTTAACTGCTCCACTCCTGGTCCAATCCACACAGTGCCGGGGTAACCTTGCTATCACCTTCCCACACTGGGAGCCATAGAACATAGAACGATACAGCGCAGTACAGGCCCTTCGGCCCACAATGTTGCACCGACATGGGAAGTCAAAAAACAAAAGCCATCTAACCTACACTATGCCATTATCATCCATATGCTTATCCAATAAACTTTTAAATGCCCTCAATGTTGGCGAGTTCACTACTGTTGCAGGTAGGGCATTCCACGGCCTCACCACTCTTTGTGTAAAGAACCTACCTCTGACCTCTGTCCTATATCTATTACCCCATAGCCTTAAACAAGCTCCACATATCCAGTGTGCCCAACACTTGCAGCCTACTTCTCCAACCTATCCCCCCCAAGTCATGTCTAATGGCATCATAATTGCCCTTCCCCCAGCTATGACTCTTGCCCTGTGGGGTATACTTATCCCTTTCCATCACTAACGTAAATATCACCGAATTGTGGTCACTGTCCCCAAAGTGCTCACCTACCTCCAAATCTAACACCTGGCCTGGTTCATTACCCAAAACCAAATCCAAGGTGGCCTCTCCTCTTGTTGGCCTGTCAACATATTGTGTCAGGAAACCCTCCTGCACACATTGTACAAAAAACGACCCATCTAATGCACTCAAACTATATCTTTTCCAGTCAATATTTGGAAAGTTAAAGTCTCCCATAATAACTACCCTGTTACTTTCGCTCTTTTCCAGAATCATCTTCGCCATCCTTTCCTCTACATGCCTAGAACTATTTGGAGGCCTATAGAAAACTCCCAACAGGGTGACCTCTCCTTTCCTGTTTCTAACCTCAGCCCAGACTACCTCGGAAGAAGAGTCCCCATCTAGCATCCTCTCCGCCACCGTAATACTGTTTTTGACTAGCAGCGCCACACCTCCCCCTCTTTGGCCTCCTTCTCTGAGCTTACTAAAACACCTAAACCCCGGAACCTGCAACAACCATCCTGTCCCTGCTCTATCCATGTCTCCGAAATGGCCACAACATCGAAGTCCCAGGTACCAACCCATGCTGCCAGTTCCCCTACCTTATTTCGTATACTCCTGGCATTGAAGTAGACACCCTTCAAACCACCTACCTGAACACTGGCCCCCTCCTGCGAAGTCAATTCTGTGCTCCTGACCTCTATACTCTCAATCTCCCGTACCCTAAAACTACAATCCAGGTTCCCATGCCCCTGCTGTATTAGTTTAAACCCCCCCAAAGAGCACTAACAAACCGTCGAACAATTGCCGTTGGGGCCCCTCTAAAGAGCCCAAAAATCCGTTCCTGGCGGGAGCTACCAAACGTGCGACCTACCTCGGCATAGCCGCAACCGGAAGTTTCCACTTTTAAGATTTTGATGGATTAGCTCAGAGGGTAACACAAGAAGATTTTTAAATAAATCAGTCCGTTTGATTGAAGGATTCTGTTGAAAGTACCATCCTATGGAGTAAACGGCCTGAATGGTGTGACTAGAACGATTAGCAGGTTTCCAATCATAAATGGAGAAGTTATTAGATACTTAGCCATGCATCGAGCATCTTCCCTAGTCAGCCCTAGGTTTGTAACAGTGACATTTCTGGAGTGTGCCTCGATAGTTTGGTTTACAGAATACTGAATATCGATAAGAGGGTCTAGTCGGGTCAGAATAGTTAGTGTAACAATGACTCTCATAAATGGTTTCGTTTACTGCAAATACTATGGGCGGGATCCTCCGATAATCGGTGCGATGGCCTGAACCCGGCGCCAAAAACGGCGCAGATCATTCCGGCGTCAGGCCCCCCCAAACGGCCCCAAATGGGCCAGTAGCGGCGTGATGCCATTCGTGACGGCGTCACCCGCCACGGGCGCGCAGCATCACTGACGACGTGCGGCGTCACAGCACAAAAGACGCCGCCCCTCACGGAGACCCGACATGCCTGGCGAACGTTTCTTTGCAGGCTTTGATTACCGCCTTCGACGTGAGGTTGGACAGTTTCACTACTGGGTAACTGGAGAAGTAGTCGACCAGGAGTGCGTAGTCATGCCCCTTGGCGTGGAAAAGGTCTACACTGACTTTGGACCATGGAGAGGTCACAATCCCGTGCTGCTGCAACGTTTCTTTGGGTTGAGCTGGCTGAAACTTCTGACAGATGGGGCAATTGAGGACTGTGTTAGCAATGTCCTGGCTGATGCCCAGCCAATAGACCGCCTCCCGTGCTCTGCGTCGGCATTTCTCGACCCCAAGGATTTCCAGACGGCGTTCGCAGCACTGAAAAGTCTCTATGTCCGCCCAGTAAACCAGATCTACGCTCGCTGTCAACTCGCAACGAGACGGCAAAGTCCCGGAGAATCGATAGATGAATTCTACGCCGCGCTACTAATTTTGGGACGAGCCTGCAGCTGCCCTTCGGTGAACGCAAATGAATACACGGACATGTTAATGCGCGATGCTTTTGTGGCAGGTATGAACTCCTCCCAAATCCGCCAAAGACTTCTAGAAAAAGAGTCGCTAGGACTCTTAGAGGCACGGGCCCTAGCAGCCTCCCTAGACGTGGCCGCGCGTAATACCCGCGCCTACGGCCCCGACCGCGCGGCAGCCCATTGGGCTCCGTACGTACCCGTCGCGACAAACCCACCCCCCCCCCGGACACCCCACAGGCTTGCGCGGTCCAAACGCCAAGTCGCACCGGGGGCGCCCGCTGCTATTTCTGCGGCCAGGCAAAACACCCCCGGCAGCGCTGCCCGGCCCGCGCAGCAATCTGCAAGAGCTGCGGGAAAAAGGGCCATTTCGCGGTTGTGTGCCGGTCCCGCGAGGTCGCCGCTGTCCCGGGAGAACAGGGAGCCCTGCACGCCGCTTACGCTCCCCAACCCCCCCAGCGCCCCATGTACGACCCGCAGGCGCAGCCACTCTGGGTCCCGACCACCGCGGTCCCGGGAGAACAGGGAGCCCTGCACGCCGCTTACACTCCCCAACCCCCCCCGCGCCCCATGTATGACCCGCCGGCGCTACCACTTTGGGTCCCGACCACCGCTCTCCCCGGAGAAGAGGGAGTTCTGCGCAGCTCTAACGCCCCCCAAACCCCCCAGCGCCCCATGTGCGACCCGCAGACGCCGCCATTTTGGGTCCCGGCCACCATGAGGGGAGGAAGGGCGCCGCCATCTTGGACCACCCCAGACCTGTACGACGCATGGGGGTGGCCATTTTGTCCACCCCGCCGCCATCTTGTGACCCCCCAGCCACGTGCGATGTATGGGGGCAGCTATTTTGTTCATCCCCGACGCCATCTTGGGCGGCAACAACGGGGTTCGAGGAAGACGCTCCACTACTACAACCACGTCTCGCTTCAATAACGCTCGACCAAGCTCGGCCCCGGACACTCCAGACGACGACGACAACGGTGCTAATAAACGGGCACGAGACACCATGCCTAGTCGACTCCGGGAGCACGGAGAGCTTTATCCACCCCGACACGGTAAGACGCTGTTCCTTGACCACCTATCCCAGCGCACAAAAGATTTCCCTAGCTGCAGGATCCCACTCCGTACAGATCAAAGGTTTCTGCATAGTTACCCTAACGGTGCAGGGGAGGGAGTTCAAAAACTACAAGCTACACGTCCTTCCCCAACTCTGCGCCCCCACATTACTGGGATTAGACTTCCAGTGCAATCTACAGAGCCTTACCTTCAAATTCGGCGGCCCAATACCCCCGCTCATTATCTGAGGCCTCGCAACCCTCAAGGTGCAACCCCCGTCCTTGTTTGCGAACCTCACCCCGGATTGCAAACCCGTCGCCACTAGGAGCAGACCGGACCTTCATTCGGTCCGAAGTCCAGCGGCTACTAAAGGAAGGCATAATCCAGGCCAGCAATAGTCCCTGGAGAGCACAGGTGGTAGTAGTGAAGACAGGGGAAAAGCAAAGGATGGTCATAGACTATAGCCAGACCATCAACAGGTACACACAACTAGACGCGTACCCTCTCCCCCGCATATCCGACATGGTCAATCGGATTGCCCAATATAAAGTCTTCTCCACCGTGGACCTCAAGTCCGCCTACCATCAGCTCCCCATCCGCCCAAGTGACCGCAAGTACACAGCCTTCGAGGCAGACGGGCGATTATACCATTTCCAAAGGGTCTCATTTGGCGTCACAAACGGGGTCTCGGTCTTCCAACGAGAGATGGACCGAATGGTTGGTCAACACGGGTTGCGGGCCACGTTCCCGTATCTCGACAATGTAACCATCTGCGGCCACGACCAGCAGGACCACGACGCCAACCTCCAAAAATTCCTCCAGACCGCTAAAGCCTTGAACCTCACGTACAACGAGGACAAGTGTGTTTTTAGCACCAACCGGCTAGCCATCCTGGGCTACGTAGTGCGCAATGGGATAATAGGCCTCGATCCCGAACGTATGCGCGCCCTCATGGAATTTCCCCTCCCGCACTGCTCAAAAGCCCTGAAACGCTGCCTGGGGTTCTTTTCATACTACGCCCAGTGGGTCCCCCAGTACGCAGACAAGGCCCGCCCTCTAATACAGACCACGACCTTCCCCCTGTCGACAGAGGCTTGCCAGGCCTTCAGCCGCATCAAAGCGGATATCGCAAAGGCCACGATGCGCGCCATCGACGAGTCCCTCCCCTTCCAGGTCGAGAGCGACGCCTCCGACGTAGCTCTAGCGGCCACCCTTAACCAAGCGGGCAGACCCGTGGCCTTTTTCTCCCGTACCCTCCACGCTTCAGAAATCCGCCACTCCTCAGTGGAAAAGGAAGCCCAAGCCATAGTGGAAGCTGTGCGACATTGGAGGCATTACCTGGCCGGCAGGAGATTCACTCTCCTCACCGACCAACGGTCGGTAGCCTTCATGTTCGATAATGCACTGCGGGGCAAAATCAAAAACGACAAGATCTTAAGGTGGAGGATCGAGCTCTCCACCTTGTATCGTCCCGAAAAGCTGAACGAGCCGTCCGATGCCAACATGTGCCAACGCACAAATTAACCACCTCCAAACCCTCCACGAGGACCTCTGCCACCCGGGGGTCACTCGGTTTTTCCACTTTATCAAGTCCCGCAACCTCCCATACTCTTTAGAGGAGGTCCGTACAGTCACAAGGAACTGCCACATCTGCGCAGAATGCAAACCCCATTTTTTCAGGCCGGATGGTGCGCACCTGATTAAGGCTTCCCGCCCCTTTGAACCCCTTAGTCTGGATATCAAAGGGCCCCTCCCCTCCACCGACCGCAACACATACTTCCTTAATGTGGTGGACGAGTACTCTCGCTTCCCATTCGCCATCCCCTGCTCTGACATGACCGCGGCCACAGTCATTAAAGCCCTGAACACCATCTTCACACTGTTCGGTTGCCCCGCATACGTCCACAGCGACAGGGGGTCCTCTTTCATGAGTGACGAGCTGCACCAGTTCCTGCTCAGCAAGGGCATAGCCTCAAGCAGGACGACCAGCTACAACCCCCGGGGGAACGGGCAAGTAGAGAGGGAGAACGGCACGGTCTGGAAGACCGTCCTACTGGCCCTACGGTCCAGGGACCTCCCAGTTTCACGGTGGCAGGAGGTCCTCCCGGACGCTCTCCACTCCATCCGGTCGCTATTGTGTACGAGCTCTCATCAAACGCCTCATGAGCGTCTCCTTGTCTTCCCTAGGAAGTCCTCCTCTGGAACGTCGCTGCCGACCTGGCTGGCGGCCCCAGGACCCATCTTGCTCCGAAAGCATGTGCGGGCACACAAGGCGGACCCGTTGGTCGAAAGGGTTCACCTCCTCCACGCGAACCCGCAGTACGCTTACGTGGAGTACCCCGACGGCCGACAGGACACGGTCTCCCTGCGAGATCTGGCGCCCGTCGGCAACACCCCCACCCCCCCGACACCATTCACCCAACCCCCCCCTTTCCTGCCACCGCCACACCCCGCGACCGCCCCCTTCCCAGGAGGATCGGTCCCCCTCCCCCCAGGCCCGACCAAGAATAAAGCCCAAGCTGAAACCGTAAGGCTCCCGGAGACGACAACACCGGAACAAACACCACCACCACCACCGGGGCCGAGGCGATCGACGCGGACGACCAGACCGCCCGACCGACTCGTGGCGTCGATCTAAATCAATATATGGACTTTTCACAAGAACATTTTGCTTTTCTCCCGATACCTTCTGTAAATAGTTGAAACAGGACAAAATTGTACATACTGTATTGCCATATGAATGTTTTCCTCCCAGGACCAGCCCTGTGAACCCTTACCACCATGCGAAGCATCACCCCGCCGGGTTCATTTTTGACAAGGGGTGAATGTGGTAGTATGTATTAGGGGTCATGTGGGACTGGAAGCCCTAATGTCATTGGCTGACAGATCCCGGGTCCTGGTTGGCCGTTGACCTCTAGCTCCGCCCTGAAGGCAGAGTATAAGAAGCCGGAGTCCTCCCCCGCAGGCCAGTCTACTACCGAGCTGCGGGGGAACAGACACGCTTAATAAAGCCTCATCGACTTCACTCTATTCGTCTCTCGGAGTCTTTGTGCGCTACAACACTGTAGAAGATCCAACATGGTTTTATTGAACGAAAGAACTAACCTACATATTTAACTGTGGGTCGACACTATACTGAACTGACTGGAGACCTTGTACTAGCCTGACCAGACTTACTAGCTACCGCATGGTGTTTGCACTGTGCTAGCTCGTGGACTCTGACTGTCTCAGTGGCTGGGTACCGAGAGGGCGGGAAACCTAGTGCCCTCTGGCTTTATAGTGGTAGTGTCCTGTCTGGTGATTGGCTGCACTGTGCTGTGTGCTTACTGGTCATCCTGTGTGTCAATCACTGCCTGTCTGCACTTCATTATATACATGCGTGGATATTATGACAACTCTCACTCTGTCTCTCATACATTTTCAGAGAAACACACACACTTGCACTCTGCCTTGCACACACCCTCTCACTCAAACTTTACCCTCTCTCAGATTAAGAGTGTGCCTGAGACACACTCACTCTGTCTCTCACACACTCTCTTACACACATTCTCACCCTGTCGCTCACACTCACACACTCTCGCTCTCATCTGTCTCTCACACTCTCACACAAACTCTCACTCTGTCTCTCACAAACTCTCTCACTCACACTAATTCTGTCTATCACAACTTCTCTCACACATACACACTCACTCTGTCTCTCACACACTCTCTTACACACATTCTCACCATGTCGCTCACACACTCTCACTCTGTCCCTCTCACACACTCTCTCAGCCACACTCTCAATCTATCTTTCACACACCCTCACAGATGCACACATGCTCACACTCTGTCTCTCACACGCACACACTCTCACTCTGTCTCTCACACACTCTCACTCACACTTTCACTCTGTCTCTCACACGCTCTCACTCTGTCTTTCACACACTCACTCACACATACTCTCACTCTGTCCCTCACACACTCTCACACATACACACTCACTCTCTTACACACATTCTCACCCTGTCGCTCACATCCTCTCACTCTGTCTCTCTCACACTCACACACTCTCACTCTGTCTCTCACACACTATCTCAGGCACACTTTTAATCTGTCTTTCACACACTCTCACAGATGCAGACACGCTCGCACTCTGTCTCTCACACACTCTCATACACACTCTCACAGAAACACACACACTGTCTTGCACACACTATCTCACACACTCTCACTCAATCTCTCACACACTCTCACAGAAACACACACGTTCGCACTCTGCCTTGCACACACCCTCACTCACACACACTCTCACCCTATCTCTCACACACGCACACATTCTCTCACTCTGCCTCTCAAACACTCAGTCTCTCACACACACACTCCGACACACTCTCATTCTATCTATCACACACACTCACAGAAACACACACACTCGCACTCTGCCTTGCACACACCCTCTCACTCACACACACTCCTTTTCCCTCTCGCACACATCCTCTCACTCTGTCTCTCTCACACTCACACACTCTCACTCTGTCTCTCTCACACACTCTCTTAGGCACACTCTCAATCTGTCTTTCACATACACGCTCACACTCTGTCTCTCACACACTCTCACTGACACACTCCCTCTGTCTCTCACATTGTCTGACAGAAACACACACACTCGCACTCTGCCACGCACACGCCCTCTCACTCACACACACTCTGCCTCTCACACACACTCACAGAAACACACACACTGTCTTGCACACACTCCCTCACACACACACTCTCACTCTGCCTCACACACACTCTCACACATGCTCTCACTATGTCTCTCACACACTCTCTCAGACGCACTCTCACTCTGTCTCTCACACACTCTCACTGACACTCTCTCACTCTGTCTCTCACACACTCAGAGAAACACACACAGTCGCACTCTGTCTTGCACACACCCTCTCACTCACACACACTTCTTTTCCCTCTCGCACACACACTCTCACTCTGTCCCTCGCACACTCTCACACAAACTCTCACTCTGTCTCTCAAAAACACTCACACTCATTCTGTCTCTCACACGCTCTCTCACACGTACACACTCACTCTGTCTCTCACAAACACTCACACTCATTCTGTCTCTCACATGCTCTCTCACACGTACACACTCACTCTGTCTCTCACACTCTTGCACACATTCTCACCCTGTCACACACATCTTCTCACTCTGTCTGTCTCACACACTCTCTCAGGCACACTCTCAATCTGTCTTTCACATACACGCTCGCACTCTGTCTCACACACTCTCACTGACACACTCTCACTCTGTCTCTCACACACTCTCACACATACTCTCACTAAGTCTCTCACACACTCTCTCAGATGCACTCTCACTCTGTCTCTCACACTCTCACAGAAACACACACACTCGCACTCTGACTTGCACACACCCTCTCACTCACACACACTGCCTCTCACACACACTCTCACTCTGTCTCTCACACACTCTCTCTCATACTCTCTCACTAAAACACACACACTGTCTTGCACACACTCCCTCACACACACACACTCTCACTCTGTCTCTCTCTCATACACACACACTCTTTCTCACACACTCTCACAGAAACACACACACTCGCACTCTATCTCTCTCATGCACAGACACGCACACACTTTCCTCCGTGTGCTCCGGTTTCCTCCCACAGTCCAAAGATATGCAGGTTAGGTGGATTGGCCATGATAAATTGCCCTTACTGACCAAAAAGGTTAGGAGGAGTTATTGGGTTACAGAGATACGGTGGAAGTGAGGGCTTAAGTGAGTCGGTGCAGACTCGATGGGTCGAATGGCTTCCTTCTGCACTGTATGTTCTATGTTCTAAAATGGCAAAAAAAAAATGTTTTAAAATGTTTGATAATATCAGCAGGTCTGGAAGCATCTGTGAAGGGAGAAATAATTAATGCTTCGAGTCCATAGACTTCTGGTGGTGGCCATGGTGTGAGTGGTCGCACACAGGGCAGCTCCTGCTTGAAGGCGCAGGAAAGAACTCTTTTTACCCGATACCGGGTGGGATTTTGATGAAAAGGCGTAGGGTGATGGTTGGAGGAGTAGATTCCCCGGGAGTGATATGTCCGCTGGCTACCAAACCTGGCAGAAAACGGTGAGAGACTGTCTAAAGAGTTGGAGGAAGCCTGTGCTGCAGCAGCCAGTGTAAGGATGGCTGTGGATAAGGGATGGTGCAACGTGTAAGGCCCCAGATGGAGCAGTTGATGGCCTTTATTGAGGAGGAATTCCACCAGCAGAGGAGGGAAATGTGGGAGGATCGCTCGAAGGCCATCGAAGGAGCTGTGGCACCCCTGAAGTGTTCTTTGGAACGGGTGGAGAAGTGTTTGGAGGTGCAGTGGTCACAGATGCGGGAGATTGAAGGTGTGATCTCGGACCACAGTGATCATGTGGTGGCTCTGGAGGCAGAGGTGGGGCTCCTAAGGGACCTGTGTAAAACGTTGAGGGCACAGGAGGACGAGCAGAATAACACCCCGAGAAGGCAGAACCTGTAGAGAGTGGGCCTGCCTTAAGGAGTGGAAGGTGTGAGTGCCACGTCTCGAAGATGCTGGCGGAAGGGTGCTGAAGTGGACCGAGCACATAGGTCCTTGAGGCAGAAGCAAGAGCTGGGGAGCCGCCACGGGTGGCGATCGTGAGAATCCAAAAATTTGTGGAGAAAGAGAAGTTTTGTGTTGGACCAGGAGTGGGAAAGGAACAAGGTCCGAACTTATAAGGACATCGGAACCGAGTTGGCAAAGTGGTGGGCAGGGTTCAACAAGGCCAAGGCGGTGCTGTACCGGCGGCAGATCAGATTTGGGGTGCTCTACACGGCAAAATTATGGGTGATGTTCGGAGGCTGGAAGTATTATTTCAAGACCACAGTAGCGGCCAAAGACTTCAACAAGGAGCAGAAACTGGGGGTGAACTGAGTGGACAATGTTTGGGAACCGCGGTGCAGGCACTTTGTAATGGTTGTTCGAAGTGGGTGCAGGGATTGGGGGATTTCTGTCCCCTCCAGATTGGAGGGGGGCCTTTTTTGGGTTTATTGTTTACTGTTGGGATTGTAAGAGGTGAAACAATCCTGTGGGGTTGGATGTTCCCATCCACTCTCCTGTTTAATGGGATTGTTCGTATTTAGCATTTGTTTGATTGTGTTTGGAGAAGGTTGCGTGGAATTCAGGTAAGATCTTTGTTTGGGTGGGAGAAGGTTGTGGTGAACCACTGTATTATATTGTACATACTGTTCTTACTTATGGTACTTACTGTTCTTACTGTTTGCTACATGTCTGGGTTTGTCCCTGCTGGCTCCGCCCCTCGGGCTCAAGTATAAAGGTAGCTAACCTCCAGCCCTGCCCTCATTCTGGGACCGGCTGCCAGCAGGTGTCTTTTAACTGATTAAAACCACAGTTTACCTCTTCCGACTCTCGTCTGTCGTCATTGATGGTACATCAAAGGTAAGGTCAGCAGGGGGAAGGGAGGGAAAGCGGGGAGGGGAGAGGCTGTTGCAACGTGGCAGGGGGTGAGAGATGACATAGCCAGGGGTGGAGAAGGAGGCCATCTGGGATGGGCTAGATATAGGGTGAAATTAAGGGGTGGGCATCAGGTGGGGAAGATGACTGACGGCAGAGGGGATTGGAGGCATAAGCCTCAGTAAGGCTGGTAACATGGAACATCCAGGACTGAATGGGCCGGTTAAAAGGTCACGGGTGTTCGCGCACATCAGCAGCTTGAAAGCGGGGGTGGTCTTTCTGCGGGAGTCGCACCTCCATGTGAAAGACTAGGTTAGGTTAAGGAAGGGGTTTTTCTCTCAGGGCTTGATTCTAAATCGAGGGGTGTGGCGGTTTTAATGAGCAAGAAAATGGGATTTGTAAGTGTGAAGGAGGTGAGGGATCCAGGGGAGATCACGGGCAGCATGGTAACATAGTGGTTAGCACAGTTGCTTCACAGTTCCAGGGTTTCAGGTCTGATTCCCTGCTGGGTCACTGTCTGTGTGGAGTCAGCACATTCTCTCCGACTGTGCGTGGGTTTCCTCCGGGTGCTCCGGTTTCCTCCCATAGTCCAAAGATGTGCAGGTTAGGTGGATTCACCATTCTAAATTGCCCTTAGTGTCCAAACAGGTTAGGTGTGGTTACTGGGTTACGGGGATAAAGGGGATAGGGTGGAGGGTGGAGCTTAAGCAGGGTGCTCTTTCAAGGGCCGGTGCAGACTCAATGTGCTGAATGGCCTCCTTCTGCACTGTAAATTATATGATTCTATGTGATTGTGAGTGGAGTATTGGAAGGGGAGCCGGTGGTGTTGGCAAATGTGTATGCCCCAAATTAGGATGATGTGGGTTTTATCAGGGGGTTGCTGGCAGCGATCCCGGATTTGGCCACGCATCAGTTGATCATGTAATAGAACATACAGGGAAGGAGGCCATTCGGCCCATTGACTCTGCACCGACCCACTTAAGTCCTCACTTCCTCCCGATCCCCGTTACCCAATAATCCATCCTAACCTTTGGGAAGAGATTTTAACTGTGTCCTAGAGTTGAGGGTGGATAGGTCGATGGCTAGGGTATGATTGACAAGGGAGCTAGGGGGGTTTATGGAGAGGATGGGTATGGTGGATCCATAGCGCTTTCAGAACCAGGGGAAGGTAGTAAATATTCCAATAACGTGTATTCGAGGATTGATTACTTTGTAGTGAGTCGGGGGATTTTGGTTGGGGTGGGAGGGCAGAACAAGATTCTGGGGAAACTCATTTCAGTCACCTCCACTGTACTATGGGTAGCCGAAGAGTGACAAACAGGAGGAACATAATCATGCAGCAGAAGCGGCAGGAGAGAATTCTGGGAGAAGTCAACTCAATCATTTTCACTGTACTGTGGGAAGCCAAAGAACCCCTCTAATGACAAACAGGAGGAAGACCATCATCCAGTAGAGGTGGCAGGAGAGAATTCTGGGAGAAGCCAACTCAGTCACCTCCACTGTACTGTGAGTAGCCAAAGAACTGGTGTTAAAGATCGGTTAAGCCCAAAACACTGCATTGAAGTTTCCCTTCGTCCCTCCTCTAACCAAAAAACCATTGTGAGGAGCACAAGTGAGGATAAAGAAGGATATCACACCCAGCAGGCTGATTCTGGGAGAAGTCAACTCATTCACCTCGACTGCACTGTGGGTTGCCAATGCACCCCTTCCAGTGACAAACAGGACGAAGATCATCGTCCAGCATCAGCGGCAGAAGAGGATTCTGAGAGAAGTTAATTCACTCACCTCGATCAGCAGTAAGTGATTGGTTGGTGACTGGTAAGTAGTATTTCTTTTCGTTTTTGTCTTTTTCTTTGGCATTGTAGTTGTTGTAAGTTAATTTAAGGATTAAGTCATGGCAGGAGATCCCTGATCCATGTCATGTTCCTCTTGTGCGATGTGGGAATTCAGGGACCCTGGCTCCTTTACGTGCAAGAGGTGTGTCAAACCGCAGCTCCTGTTAGACTGCTTGTGGGCTCTGGAGCTGCGGATAGATTTACTCTGGAGCACCCGAGATGCTGAGGAAGTCGCGCATGGCACGTTCAGTGAGTTGGTCACACCGTAGTTAAAAACTACTGAGGGAGATAGGAAATGGATGACCACCAAACAAGAGGAAGAGTCGAAAGGCAGTGCAGGGGTCCCCTGAATTCATCTCCTTCCAAAACAGATAGACTGTTTTGGATACTGTTGGGGGAGATGGCTCACCAGGGGAAGGTGGCAGCAGCCAGGTTCATGGCACCGTGGCTGGCTCTGCTGTGCAAGAGGGCAGGAAAAAGAGCGGCAGAGTTTTTTTTTAATAAACATTTTATTGAGATGTTTTCGGGATAGTAACAACAACAAAATAAACAACATACATGAAACCATAAACATAGTGCAAAAGCCTTTCAAACAGGTCCCATCCTTATTAACCCTCTACTCTAATCTAAACTACTCCCCCCGCGCCCCCACCCGTCTGCTGACGATTAATTTTCCGCAAAGCAGTCGACGAATGTTTGCCACTTCCGGGTGAACACTAACAGTGACCCTCTCAAGGCGAACTTGATTTTCTCCAAACAGAGAAAGCTAGCCATGTCCGATAGCCAGGTCTCCGACCTCAGGGACTTTGAGTCCCTCCAAGCTAATAATATCCATCTCCGGGCTACCAGGGAAGCAAAGGCCAGAATGTCTGCCTCTTTCTCCTCCTGGATTCCCGGGTCTTCTGACACCCCGAAAATCGCCACCTCTGGACTCAGCGCCACCCTTGTTTTTAGCACCGTGGACATGATGTCTGCAAACCCCAGACAAAATCCCCTGAGCTTTGGACATGTCCAAAACATGTGGACATGGTTTGCCGGTCCTCCTGCACATTTTGCGCACCTGTCCTGCCCAAAGAATCTGCTCATCAGGGCCACTGTCATGTCAGCCCGGTGAATGAACTTGAATTGAATCAGGCTGAGTCTGGCACAAGTTGCGGTCGTGTTGACTCTATTGCATCTGCCCAAAGGCCCTCCTCTATCTGATTATCGCAGATTGGGGACCAGACCGATGCTCCCACTGCTCCCACATATCTCCTCCATTGCCCCCAGACCCTCAAGGCCGCCACCACCACGGGGCTGGGGGAGTACCGCGCCGGCGGGAACGGCAGAGGCGCAGTTACCAGCGCCCCCAAACTTGTGCCCTTGCAAGAAGCCACCTCCATATGCACCCATGCCGACCACCCCCCCACCAACCACTTCCTTATCATGGCTATGCTAGCCGCCCAGTAATAATTGCTAAAGTTCGGCAGTGCCAGCCCTCCCTCTCCCCAACTCTGCTCCAGCATTACCCTCCTCACTCACGGGGACTTGCCCCCCCATACAAAGCCCGCTATGACTTTATTGACCCGCTTGAAAAAGGACCGTGGAATGAAGATGGGGAGACATTGAAATACAAACAGGAATCTCGGGAGGACCGTCATTTTCACCGTTTGGACTCTACCAGCTAGAGACAACGGGAGCGCATCCCATCTCCGGAAATCATCTTTCATCTGATCCACCAACCGGGCCAGATTCAATTTATGTAGCCGGTCCCAATCCCGCGCCACTTGGATACCTAGGTACCTGAAACTGTCCCCTACCAATCTAAATAGCAGTTCCCCCAGTCGCCTCTCCTGACCCCTCGCCTGGACCGCAAACATCTCGCTCTTCCCCATATTAAGCTTTTACCCCGAATATTCCCCTAAAATTCCCATGATTTCTTCCAACCCCTCAATTGGATCTGAAACATACAGAAGCAGGTCGTCCGCATACAGCGAGACTCTGCGCTCCACTCCCCCCGGACCAGCCCCTTCCAGCCCCTTGAGGCCCTCAGAGCAATTGCCAGCGACTCTATAGCCAGCGCAAACAGCAGTGGGGAGAGGGGGCATCCCTGTCTCGTCCCCCAGTGCAGTCTAAAATAGTCTGATGTTGTCCTATTCGTCCGTACACTTGCCACAGGAGCCTGGTACAGTAACCTGACCCAGTCAATAAAGCCCCTCCCAAATCCGAACAGCACCAGAACCTCCCATAAATAATCCCACTCAACCCGGTCAAAAGCTTTTTCTGTATCCATCGCGACCACCACCTCCACCTCCCTACTTTCCATGATCACGTTTAACAGCCTTCTTACATTGGCCACCAACTGCCTGCCCTTAACGAACCCCGTCTGATCGTCCACAATGACGTTCGGTACACAATCCTCAATCCTGGAGGGAAATCGGCCTATAAGACCCACAAAGCTCCGGGTTCTTGTCCCGTTTCAGGATAAGCAAAATCGTGGCCTGTGACATCATCTGGGGCAGAACCCCTCTTTCCCTTGCCTCGTTAAACACCTTCATTAGCACCGGTCCCAATATCCCGGAGAACTTTTTGTAGAACTCCATTGGGTACCCGTCCGGTTCCGGGGCCTTACCCGACTGCATGGCCTTCAGGCCCTCCACTATCTCTTCCAACCCGATCGGGGCCCCCAGTCCTTTTACCAGCTCCCTGTCCACCTTCGGGAAAGTCAGCACCTCCAGGAAGTGCCTCATCCCCTCCGGCCCCGCAGAGGGTTCCGACCTGTACAACCTGCTGTAGAAATCCCTGAATGCCTTGCTCACCTCTGCCGAGTCCCCAACTAGGTTCCCATCCCTGTCAATAACTTTCCCTATTTCTCTAGCTGCCTGTTTTGAGCTGCTGTGCAATCATCCTGCTGGCCTTCTCATCATGCTCGTAGATCGCCCCCCTCGCCTTTCTGAGCTGTTCCACTGCCCTCTCTGTGGTTAACAAGCCGAACTCCGCCTGTAGCCTCCGCCGTTCCCTTAAAAGCCCTATCTCTGGAGTCTCCGCGTACCTCCTGTCGACTTGTAGAATCTCTTTTACCAGTCTCTGCCCTGTCCGTCCTGTCCCTGTGAGCCCGGATCGACATCAGCTCTCCTCTCACCACTGCCTTCAGTGCTTCCCAGACCACCGCTGTCGAGACCTTCCCCGTATCATTTACCTGCAGGTAATTTTGTATGCATTTCCTCAGCCTCTCACACACCGCTTCGTCCGTCAATAACCCTACATCTAACTTAGTAAAGATAGCTGATTGTTATCTTTACTAACCTGCAGGTGAACCCAGTGTGGAGCATGGTCCGAGATTGTGATCGCCGAGTACCCCGTGTCCACCACCCCTGCCAGCAAGGGTGGCAAAACAAAGAAATCGATCCGAGAGTATACCTTATGCACATGGGAGTAGAAGGAGACCGTGTTCGCCCTCGGCTGCCTAAATCTCCATGGGTCCAACCCCCCCCCCCCCCCATCTGCTCCACGAACCCTTTCAGTTCCTTTGCCGTTGCTGGCACCCTGCCCGTTTTCGGGCATGACCGATCCAGGCTGGGATCAATAACTGGATTAAAGTCCCCTCCCATGATCAGCTTGTGCGAGTCCAGGTCCAGTATCTTCCCCAACATCCTCTTTATAAATTCCACGTCATCCCAATTTGGCGCATATACATTAACCAGCACAACCTTCATCCCCTCCAGCTTACCACTAACCGTAATATATCGACCCCCCACATCCAAAACTATTCTACCCACCTCAAATATCACCCGCTTATTAATCAAGATCGCAACCCCTCTAGTCTTTGTATCCAGCCCCGAGTGGAAGACATGACTGACCCAGCCTTCCCTCAAGCTAACCTGGTCCACTACTCTAAGGTGCGTCTCCTGCAGCATTGCCACGTCCATCTTCAGTCCTCTCAGGTGCACGAACACATGTGCCCGCTTAACCGGCCCATTCAACCCTCGAACATTCCAGGTGATCAGCCTAGTTGGGGAGGGGGGGGTCAAAGTGCCCCCCCCCCTCCGCCGATCAGCCATCCACTTTCTTGGGCCCGCCTCCAGCCCATGCGCCGCGCCTCCTCCGGCCCGCTCCCCGGCAGCCCTCGTCACCGACCTCCTCTCTGTCCCCAAACCGAAGTCCCTCCCTCGTCAGCAGAACAACTACCCCACCGTCCCCCCACCCCCCAGCAACACCACTCTGAAACCTAACCCATACAATAAACTAAACATATGCAAACACCCCACTGCGCTTCTGTGAGCTAGCTCACCCAGCTAGCTTGGTGGCCCCCGCCCCCGGTGCCAAAACGTCACCTACCTATTGTTCCCTCACACACCCCGCCCCCCCCCCGCTCAAACAAACTAATTCCCTCATCTAACAATCACCACACAATCACCCAGCTGAAAAAAAACAAACACCGAAACCCAAACAAGCACGTCTCCATCCCACAAAAGAAAAAGACATTGCCAACATCCACTAAAAAGAAAACCCGAAAATGAAAAAATCTTTTCCCCCCTTCTTAAACAGAACTCAAAAACAGAAGGGAAAAAATAAAAAAAAGAGACCCAATATAAGCCAACAAGTTGCATCAAAGTTCAAGAGTTCTCAGCCCCCCACAAGTCCTTTTCTTTTCGCGAAGTCCAGCGCGTCTTCGGGCGACTCAAAATAATGATGCAGGTCTTCATATGTGACCCAGAGATGACCCGGATACAGCAGTCCAAACTTCATCTGTTTTTTGAAGAAGATTGACTTAACTTGGTTGAAGTCTGCCCTTTTCCTCGCCACCTCCACACTCGGGTCCTGGTACACCCGCAGGATACTGTTGTCCCATTTACAGCTCCGCGTACGCTTGGCCCACTGACGAATACATTCCTTGTCCAGGAACCTGTGGAATCTCACCACAATTGTCCTCAGAGGGTTCCCCTGTTCACGGCTTCCTCGCAAGCGCTCTGTATGCCCTGTCCCCCTCCAAGGGTCGGGAGAATGTCCCCTCCCCCAGCAGGTTTTCAAACATCCCGGCTACGTATGCCCCAGCATCAGTCCCTCAGACTCCTCCGGGAGCCCGACACATTCAAGTTCTGCCGATGGGACCCATTCCATAGGTCCTCCACCTTCTCCAGAAGCCTTTTCTGCTGGTCCCGCAGCGTCCCCACCTCCAGCTCCACCGCTGTTTTTGCTCCTCCTGCTCAGCCAGCGCCTTCTCAACTTCTGGACCACCCGATCCTGGGCGTCCAATCTGTGCTCCAGCCGATCAATCAACACTTTAATCGGGTCCAGAGAGTCCCGTTTCTGCTTGGCAGAGCCGTCCTGGATAACCTGCATCAACTGCTCGCTGGGCCGACACCCCAGGGATCCGGTCCTCGGACGTGCTGTCTCCTGCTGCAGCTTCAGCACAGCTCTTGCCTTTCTTTCTATTTCTGCCTTTTCGTGCACTTCTGGTTCTTTTCTCCAGACACCGATACGTGGAAACGGTGCCCAATTGCCTCAGCCTTCGAATTTACCGTTTGTAGTACCGTCAATATGGCGCGAGGCAGGTTGAGGTAATGTCAATTGAAGGCTTTATTAAGCAGAACTTTATCCCCAGCAGCGTGGTTACAGAATGCAGGTGCTGAGGGAAATGGAGGGAAAAACTGTGTTCTTATAACGGCATTTCTGGGTGGAGTCCAGTAGGTGGCAGATCCTATCAGGACCTGGTATCCCTCCACCAATAGCCTGTCGACACGTGGTGTACCGTATTACCCCTAATACATACCACCACACCATTTAAAATCGGGAAAAAGTCCGGTGCAAGGTCCAAAAGTCCAACCAGAGCGGTAGCCACCAAATGTGCAACCTACTCCTTCATAGCCGCCAACGGAAGTGTCCCAGCATAAGGCATGCTTGACTTCATAGGACAGGATATCGAGTATAATGGCTCAAAAATTATGTTACAATTATATAGAACGCTGGTGGGCCACATTTGGAATACTGTGTCCAATTCTGGTCACCGCACGACCAGAAGGACGTGGAGGCTTTGGAGAGAATACAGAAAAGGTTTACCAGGATGTTGCTTGGTATGGAGAGTATTAGCTAAGAGGAGAGATTGAATAAACTGGGATTGTCCCTAGAGAGACGGAGGCTGAGGGATGACCTGATGGAAGTTTATAAAATTATTAGGGGTATAGACAGGGTGAACAGTTGGAGGCTTTTTCCCAGGGCGGAAATGACAATTACAGGGGGGCACAAGTTCAAAGTGAGGGGGGAAAGGTTCTGTGGAGATGTGCGGGGGAAGGTTTTTACACAGAGGATGGTGGGGGCCTGGAATGCACAGCCAAGTGAGGTGGTTGAGGCAGTTACCTTGTTCCATATGCTGCTCACATGATAATGTACAACACTCTCAGTCCTGCATTGACCACTTCCCTTCTCATACTTGTCACCATTTTTGCTCTGCATGAGGGTGATGTTCTCTTATTTTCGTTCTCTATTTCCCCTTCAGTTATTACACCTTCTAAGCTAACAGTCTAGTTTAAATCCTCCCGAGTGACTCTGGCAAACCTCCCAGCCAGGATATTGGTGCCCCTCCAGTTTAAATGCAACCCGTCCTTCTTGTACAGGTCACACCTGCCTCAGAAGAGACCCCAATGGTCCAGAAATCTGAAACCCACCCTCCTACACCACCAGTTTAGCCATGTGTTTCGCTGCACCATCCTCTTTTTTCTAGCCTGACTGGCACGTGGCACAGGGAGTAATCCTGAGATTACAACCCTAGAGGTCCTGCCTTTTAGCTTAATGCCTAACTCCCCGAGCTGCTTCTGCAGGTCCTTCTCCCTCTTCCTGCCTATGTTGTTAGTACCTATGTGTACCACAACCTCTGGCTTTTCACCCTCCCCCTTCAGAATGTCCTGTGTTCGTTAGAGACATCCTTGACCCTGGCACCAGGGAGACAACACACCATCTCTTTCATGTCCACAGAGGCGCCAATTTGTGCCCCTTACAATAGTGTCCCCTATAACTATCGCTCTCCTGCACTTTGCCCTCCCCTGCTGAGCAACAAAGCCAGTTGTGGTGCCACTGTTGTGGCTGCTGTTGTTTTCCTCTGATAGGCTATCCTCCCAAAACAGTATCCAAAACGATATACCTGTTAGAGAAGGGGACAGCCACAGGGGATTCCTGCACTGACTGCCTCCCTTTCTAGTGGTCACCCATCTGTCTGCCTTCACCTTGGGTGTGACCACATCTCTACAACTCCTAAAAAGACGTTTTCCACCACCTGCATGCTCCTAAATGCATCCAACTGCTGCTCCAACCAAGCTGGTCAGCTGGTGTGATGTATTCTCATCAATTGCCACTGATTGTGCTTTACATACCAACATTTTACAGAGGAATGAGTAACAGGCCCAGGCCAGCCGGCGGCTCAAACCTACTGCATCACTTTAAAAGATTATAGCTGATATGATTTCTCCATATTCATACCTACCCCTTAGAATGTATCACCAGACTTCCGGTTGTGGCTATGCCGAGGTAGGTCGCACGTTCGGCAGCTCCCGCCAGGAACGGACTTTTGGGCTGTTTAGAGGGCCCCCAGCAGCAATTGTTCGACGGCTCCCAGTGTGGGAAGATGACAGCAAGATTCCCCCGGCACTGTATGGATTGGACCAGAAGTGGAGCAGTTAAGAAAGTGATTCTGGTGCAGCGGAAAGTGCGAGGGAGGAGAAGCAAGATGGCGGCGGGTGGAGACCAAGCAGCGTGGGCGCAGTGGGCGCAGGAGCAGCAGGAGTTCCTCAAACGCTGCTTTGCGGAGCTGAAGGCAGAAATGCTGGCGCCAATGAAGGCGGCGATTGAGAAGCTTGTGGAGACCCAGAAGGCCCAAGGGGCGGCGATCCGGGAGGTGCGACAAAAAGCGTCGGAGAACAAGGACGAGATCTTGGGCCTGGTGGTGAAGGTGGAGGCGCAAGGGCGCTGCACAAGACGTGGCAGGAAATATTTGAGGACCTGGAGAATAGGTCGAGGAGGAAGAATTTTCGGATTCTGGGTCTCCCTGAAGGAGTGGAGGGGCCCGATGCCGGGGCATATATGGGCACGATGCTCAATTTGCTGATGGGTGTGGGAGCTTTCCCGAGGCCCCTGGAGCTGGATGGGGCTCATCGGGTCCTGGCAAGGAGACCCAAAGCCAACGAGCTGCCAAGGGCTGTAGTGGTGAGTTTCCACCGCTTTATGGACAGAGAGTGCGTCCTGAGATGGGCCAAAAAAGAGCGGAGCAGCAGGTGGGAGAACACGGAGATCCGAATCTACCAGGACTGGAGTGCGGAGGTGGCTAAGAAGAGGGCTGGTTTTAACCGGGCTAAGGCGGTTCTCCATCGGAAGGGGGTAAAGTTCGGGATGCTGCAGCCAGCGCGATTGTGGGTCACGTTCCAAGATCGGCACCACTATTTTGAGACGCCTGATGAGGCATGGAACTTTATCCAGTCTGAAAAGTTGGACTCAAACTGAGGGTTTGTCGTGGGGAGGGGGTGGTGTTTACTGCGTTTGGGGAATGTTCTTCTTGTTTTGGTGCTGGTTGGGGATGGGAGAATGGATTTGATTTGGGGGCTGTGGGAGAGTGTGGGCGTAGGTGTTGAAGGGGCAGGGCCCTGCGGAGGAAGAGGGGGGGTGGAGGCCCGGGGATGGGGAGTTGGGGTAAGGCCGCAAAAAAGGAGCTGTGCCAGAGGGGGCGGGGCTGGTCAAGAGGGCCCGGGTGTTCGCGCACTTAAAGGGACTGAAGGCAGACGTGGTTATGCTCCAGGAGACGCATCTGAAGGTGGCAGATCAGGTTATGCTGAGAAAGGAATGGGTAGGGCAGGTCTTTCATTCAGGGCTGGATGCGAAGAACAGAGGGGTTGCAGTACTGGTGGGGAAGCGGGTGTAATTCGAGGCACTGAATATTGTAGTGGATAATGGAGGTCGATATGTGATGGTGAGCGGTAGGTTGCAGGGGGTGCGGGTGGTACTGGTGAACGTATATGCCCTGAATTGGGATTATGCCGGATCTATGAAACGCATGCTGGGTCGGATTCCGGATCTGGAGGAAGCTTGATAATGGGGGGGGGGACTTCAACACGGTGCTGGACCCAGCACTGGACCGTTCTAGGTCCAGGACGAGTAAGAGGCTGGCTGCGGCCAAGGTGCTCAGGGGGTTTATGGACCTAATGGGGGGAGTGGATCTATGGAGGTTTGCCAGGCCGCTGGCCAGGGAATTTTCCTTTTTTCCCCACGTCCATAGAGCCTACTCCTGGATAGATTTTTTCATCTTGAGTAGGGCCCTAATCCCGAAAGTGGAGGGAACGGAATATTTCGGTCATATCCATCTCGGCCCACGCCCTGCATTGGGTGGTGCTGGAGTTGGGGGAGTAGAGGGACCAGCGCCCGCTGTGGCGCCTCGATGTGGGACTGTTGGCGGATGAGGGGGTGTGCGGGCGGGTGCAGGGGTGTATTGAAAGATATTTGGAGGCCAACGACAACGTGGAGGTGCAGGTGGGAGTAGTCTGGGAGGCATTGAAGGTGGTGGTCAGGGGAGAGCTAATCTCCATTAGGGCCCACAGGGAGAAGAAAGAGAGGGGAGGGAGAGGGCGAGGTTGGTGGGGGAGATTTTAAGTGTGGACAGGAGTTATGCAGAGGCCCCCGAGGAGGGGCTACTTAGGGAGCGACGGAACCTCCAGATGGAATTCGACCTGATGTCCACGGGGGAAACAGAGGCACAGTGGAGGAAAGCTCAAGGGGCGGCTTATGAGCATGGGGAGAAGGCGAGTCGGATGCTGGCACATCAGCTTCGTAAGAGGGAGGCAGCGAGGGAGTTTGGTGGAGTTAGGGATAGAGGGGGGAATACGGTGCGGAGTGCGGTGAGAATAAACAAGGTATTTCGGGACTTCTATGGGGATCTGTACAGGTCTGAGCCCCCAGTGGGGGAGGCGGGGATGCGACGATTCCTAGATCAGCTGAGGTTCCCGAGGGTGGAGGAGGAGCAGGTGGCAGGTTTGGGGGTGCCGACTGGGCTGGAGGAGCTGGTTAAAGGATTGGGGAGGATGCAGGCGGGGAAGGCCCCGAGTCCGGATGGGTTCCCGGTTGAATTTTACAGGAAATATGTGGACCTGCTGGGCCCGTTGCCAGTGAGGACTTTTAATAAGGCGAGGGAGGAGGGGACCTTGCCCCCGACAATGTCCAGGGCGCTGATTTATTTGATTTTGAAGCGGGACAAGGATCCATTGCAATGTGGGTCGTATAGACCGATCTCGCTATTCAATGTTGACACTAAGTTGCTGGCGAAGGTGCTGGCTACAAGAATTGAGGACTGTGTCCTGGGGGTGATTCATGAGGACCAGACGGGATTTGTGAAGGGTAGGCAGCTGAATACTAATGTGCGGAGGCTCCTCAATGTGATTATGATGCCCTCGGTGGAGGGGGAAGCGGAGGTGGTGACAGCTATGGATGCGGAGAAGGCCTTTGATCGGGCGGAGTGGAAGTATCTTTGGGAAGTGTTGCAGAGGTTTAGGTTCGGGGAGGGGTTCATCAGTTCGGTCAGGCTGCTATATAGAGCCCCAGTGGCGAGTGTGGCTACGAACCGGCGGAGGTCGGAGTACTTTTGGCTGTACCGGGGGATGAGGCATGGGTGCCCCTTATCCCCCTTGTTTTTGCACTGGCAATTGAGCTGCTGGCCATGGCACTGAGGGAGTCCAGGAAATGGAGGGGATTGGTTCGGGGGGAAGTGCAACACCGGGTGTCATTGTATGCCGATGACCTGTTGTTGTATGTTGCGGATCCAGTGGAGGGGATGGCGGAGGTCATGCGGATCCTTGGGGAGTTTGGGGACTTTTCGGGGTATAAACTCAATGTAGGGAAGAGTGAGCTCTTTGTGGTGCATTCAGGGGACCAGGGAAGGGGTATAGATGAGCTACCGCTGAAGAGGGCGGAAAGGTGCTTTCGGTACCTGGGGATCCAAGTAGCTAGGAGTTGTGGGGCCCTGTACAAGCTCAATTTGACGTGGTTGGTGGAACAGATGGAGGAGGATTTTAAAAGATGGGAGATGCTGCCACTCTCACTAGCGGGTAGGGTGCAGTCGATCAAAATGACGGCCCTTCCGAGGTTTCTCTTTGTGTTCCAGTGCCTTCCCATTTTGATCCACAAGGCCTTTTTCAGACGGGTAAGCAGGAGCATCATGGGATTTGTGTGGGTGAATAAGACCCCAAGGGTGAAGAGAGTGTTTCTGGAGCGTAGCAGGGACCGGGGGGGGGGGGGGGGGGGGGGGGGGGAGGTTGCGCTGCCGAATCTTTGTGGCTATTATTGGGCAGCCAATGTGGCGGTGATCCGTAAGTGGGTAATGGAGGGAGAGGGGGCAGCGTGGAAGAGGCTAGAGATGGCGTCCTGTGTGGGCACGAGCCTGAGGGCGCTGATGACGGCACAGCTGCCGCTCTCGCCGACAAGGTACAGCACGAGTCCAGTGGTGGCGGCGACGCTGAAGATCTGGGGGCAGTGGAGGCGACACAGGGGTGAGGTGGGAGCCTCAGTTTGGTCCCCGATTCGGGAGAATCATCGGTTCGTCCCGGGAAGGATGGATGGAGGGTTTCGGAGCTGGCATCGGGCAGGGATTAGAAGAATGGGGGACCTGTTCATCGATAGGACATTTGCGAGCCTAGGGGCGCTGGAGGAGAAGTTTGGGCTACCCCCGGGAAACGCTTTCAGGTACATGCAAGTGAGGGCGTTTGTGAGGCGGCAGGTGAGGGAACTCCCGCTGCATCCAGTAGGATTCAGGACAGGGTGATTTCGGGTGTAATGGTTGGAGAAGGCAAGGTTTCGGCGATTTACCAGGAGCTGCAGGAAGAGGAGGAGGCCTCGGTGGAGGAGTTAAAGAGCAAGTGAGAGGAGGAGCTTGGGGAGGAGATAGATGAGGGTCTGTGGGCTGATGCAATGAGTAGGGTTAATTCTTCCTCCTCTTGTGCCAGGCTCAGCCTAATACAGTTTAAAGTTACTCACAGAGCGCATATGACAGGGGCGAGGTTGAGTAGGTTCTTTGGGGTGGAGGACAGATGTGGGAGGTCCTCGGGGAGCCCAGCAAATCACGTCCATATGTTCTGGTCGTGCCCGGCGCTGGATGGGTTTTGGAGGGGTTTTGCGAGGACTATGTCCAAGGTGGTGAACGCCCGGGTCAAGCCGAGCTGGGGATTAGCATTATTGGACGAGCCATGAGTTCAGGAGGCGAAAGAGGCCGGTATTCTGGCCTTTGCATCCCTGATAGCCCGGTGGAGGATTTTGTTACTGTGGAAAGATGCGAAGCCCCCTAGTGTGGAAGCTTGGATCAATGACATGGCAGGGTTCATCAAGCTGGAGAGGATAAAGTTTGCCTTGCGAGGGTCTGTGCGGGGGTTCCTCAGGCGGTGGCAACCGTTCCTAGACTATCTCGCGGAGCTTTAGGAGGAGGTCAGCAGCAGCAGCAGCCCAGGGGCACGCGGGGGGGGGGCGGGGAGGGGGGGTTTCTTTTGGGGTGGTGTTTGGGTTAAGGTGGGGGGTTTCCCTATTTGTGTTTTCTACTGTTATATGGGGGGTTATTGTATTTGGGGGAAATCCAATGTATAATTTCTACTTGTTGCGTTTTTGTTTCTTTTTCTGGTTGAAATTTTGTTGAAAATGTGTTGAAAAATTTGAATAAATATATTTTTTAAAAAATAATGCATCACCACTCTACCCTTTCATATTTGAGTTTAAAGTATTCAAAATCTATGCTTCCAGCACATTTTTATGACGAGACCTTCCATGACTCATGATAATGTATGAGAAAGTAATATCCCTCTGCTTTGTATTTGGCATGGGAGACCTTTCATTTTAAAACAGTGGGTCTGAGTTCTCTATTCTCCCACAAGAGGAAAAAAGCTTCTTGTCATCGACCCTGCATACAAATTTCAGGTTTTGAGGTCCGACGCTCTTCTAACTAAAATCTCTAATGTCAAGATTCTGAATTTTAACATTCACGACATCCATTGTGTTTCCCCTAAAAAAGTACGAATACGCAGTTTTCATGAATCAAGCAGTTTATTAAGCAACATTTTACATATACTTAACAGAAAGCAGTGAGTACAACATAGAGTTTCCTCGTCTCTCACGTTCCTCGGTGTCATTGATGTTGCCAGCACAGGCCTTTTCTGATCTGTCCCTGAAATGAAATATCATTGTGTCCAATGGCACCCAGGGTTCCATTATCACCGTGCCAACAAATATTTCTATTTCCAACTATTAACTCCGCTTTCATCATTCCTCTTAGCTTATTTGCAAGCAATTCAAACTACCTCTTTGATCGCTAATAATGTGTATTATCTCATATCTGCCCAAGTCTGTACCTGGAGCCATGTTGACTGAACCATGACGATCTTTTTCTGAAGGTAGGTCTGTCAGAGTTTACATTCTGTTGTGAACAAGTGACACAGTTCCTTTAGATGCATATAAATAACAAAGAAAGTCACACCCTCTGGTCAATAATACTTGTTATTGTCCATAATGTCAAAGTTCATGAACAGGAACTGCCATGATGGAGAAACTGAATGTGTATCATGTCAATCAACAACATGTCAACAAAGTACATTGAAACTTATGTGTGTATGTGTGTGATCTTTTATATATTGGCGTATAAAATAGATTTAGTAATTGCATACTGAATGGGTACTGTGCTATTTTAGTGCTCTTATGTATTTTATCTCATCTGCGGTCACGTTAAGTATGGATTGAGGTTTGCACATAAGTATTGAAATACAATACTAGTTGCCAATGAACATTATCAGACCAATTTTCAAGTTGATTAATCCAGATGCGCTTCAGTTGATACAAAGTCATGCAGCTAAATACAATGCGAGAACAAACCTCCAAGGTTATAAGTTGTGCACTGCTCTGTGAAAATGTTGCTGGTTGCAGGCTGAAATTGACTATGTGATGTAATATACATTACCTTAACCCTCAAACAACCGTGCTTGTTATATAACTAGGGTGGCATGGTGGCACAATGGTTAGCACTGCTGTCTTACAGCACCCGGGCATGGGCCTAGGTAGAGTGAAACTCCTGAAACTCGGGGCAGTCTCGATGGGTCGAATGGACTCCTTCTTCATTGTTGGGATTTTATGATTCTATTTACATTACGGAGGCACTATCAGGCTTCTTCAAAAGGGAGGAAGACAGAAAGGAATAAATGACAGGCCAGTTAGCCTAACATGCATGATAGATAAAATATAATAAAAGGGAGAGTGAAAATAATATTTTTCTCAGAGGGTCCTGCATCTCTGGAACTCTCTTGCTTAAAATGCAAAGGTACTGGAAGCAAAGTCCTAGAATATTTTACGGTACAGCTCGACAGATGTGTGCAGAACAAGGGGATGGAAGGGTTTCAGGAGTAAGCAGAAATGTGCGGTTCAGATCAGGCATGATCTTATTGAATGGTGGAACAGGGTCGAGGTCCCTGGTGGCCTCGTGCTGCTCCTAATTTGTGTGTTTGATTCAGGATTGAGCTTTAGAGTTATTGAATAGATGTGGCTGGAAATAATGACGTATCCCTTGCCTTCTGTCTATCTGCAACCTCTTTTGTTGCACAATTCAGTCATCTCAAGTTGTGCTGTTAGGTCTGCGTCTCTCTTGCACCTCACTGTAATAAAACATTGAGCTGCGGCCACCCTCGATTCAGCAACAGGCTCACACTATGCATCAGGGTACATTTGTCATGTGAGGGTCCCTTTAAGAAAAGTGTGTTTATCAAATAGCTGTAGTGATGTCATTGTGTGGGGGCAGCTGAGCTGTGTTTCTGGCTTTTACTTTCGTTTTGAGCTAGAAGCTGTTTTGGAGCTGAGTTTTTGGTTTCATTTTCAGTTGGGAGCTGCATTCACACAAGGTGTCTTTTGATTTCTCTCTCCCTCAGCATGCTAAAGAATGTCTTCAGATCACTTGATAATTTAAAAGTGATAACTGCTTTCTGTAGAGAATTCAAACCTGCTGTCTTTGTTAAAAAGGGTATTTGACTGATGGAAGTTGTTAGGAAAGTTATTAAGGGTTACCTATTGTACAGTATTGTATCTGTGGGGATTATTTGTGTTGGTAGTTGATAAACTATGTACTGTGTGTTTATAAAATGTGTACTGGATTCATAGAATAAACATTGTTTTGTTTAAAAATACTTATGGTCTTTGTTGCACAACACCTGGAAAGTGGGACCTTGTGCTCCCCATAACCAAAATCTATTAAACATTGTGGGTCAGGTGAATTCCATGATATACTTTGGTGTTCTCGAACCTCTGGCCCATAATAAATTTGGAGCTCGTGGGGTAAAAGTACATCATTTGTGATTGAGTTGGCTTAGTGAACTTAAAGCCAGTGAGGGGTGAGCATATTTGTGTTTGCTTTTCAGGTGTGGTATTCCAGTTTAAGTAGGGAGTGAGTTGTGGACAATGACTCTTTCAGAGGCTCGGAAGGTTTTGGGGGTGGAGAAGGTCACATGCAGTACCTTATGAACAGAGACTAAAATAAGGCTTTTAGATTTGGCAAAACATTGCAGTTAACGTTACCTGACAGGATACGAAAAGAAGAGGTACTTACGGGGGTAGCTGAGCATTTAAAATTGCCTGAGATACAGTCAGACTCATTAGAAATGGCAAAAATTCAGTTACAGATTAAGCAACTTGAATATGAAACAGAATTAAAGCAGCTGAATATAAAATGAGGGAAAAAGAAAGAGAAAAAGATCAAAAGAAAGAATAGCCCAAGCAGAACAACAAGAAAGAGAACAACAAGCAGAACAACAAGAAGGAGATACAGATCAGGGAAAAAGAAAAAGAGAGTTTGAACTTCAGAAAATGGCCATGAAATATGAGTCAGTTAAAATTGGCAGATGTAAAGAGAAGCGTACAGTTTGAGGATAGTGATGAGGGTAAAGAGAAAGAGCGTCAGTCGAAGGCTTCGTGAGGATCTATTTAAATACGTCCATGCATTGCCAAGGTTTGATGAGAAGGAGGTAGAAACCTTTTTCATTTCATTTGAGAAACGTCTTTGAAAATAGAACAAACGTATGAATCTCTCAGAAAAACTATACTTTTGGAGGAGTTTAAAAATTCAATTCCTGATGTAGTGCAAACTCATGTGGAAGAGCAGTGGGTTAAAACTGTGAGGTTAGCAGCAGAAATGGGAGATGATTATGAATTAGTTTGGTTTCTGACATCAGTTTCAGCCTGTGAGGGATAGAAACTGGGGAAAAGAGAAATACTCAAGTGGTAAAGGTAAAGGGGACCTGATGGGAGATAATAAGGAGACTGTACCTCAGATTAAAAAAGAAATCCAGGAGGGTGGGAGAGAAATGAAAAGTGTTTTCACTGCAATAAACTAGGCCATGTAAAGTCACAAGGTGGTTAAAGAAAAGCACTGGGAAGGCTGATGTGATAAAACAGGGCAAGTCAATGGTGTTTGTTAAAGGGGTAAAGGAAAGCCCAAGTGAAGCGAAGGAGGTGCAAAAGATTATACAGCCTGATCAAGAATGATTGATAAGAAGGTCACAGATCTCTTTAAAGAATTTACTTGTGTGGGTAAAGTTTACTCAGGTGTACCAGGAGGAGTAGGTAAAGAAGTAACAATTTTAAGAGATACGGGAGCTAGTCAATCTTTGATGGTAAGAGATGAGGTGTTATGTAGTTCGGGAGGAATATTGCCATAAAAGGGGTAGCACAGTGGTTAGCACAATTGCTTCACAGCTCCAGGGTCCCAGGTTCGATTCCCAGCTTGGGTCACTGTCTGTGCGGAATTTGCATGTTCTCCCCGTGTGTGCGTGGTTTCCTCCGGGTGCTCCGGTTTCCTCCCACAGTTCAAAGATGTGCAGGTGAGGTGGATTGGTCATGCTAAATTGTCCCGAGTGTTCAAAATTGCCCTTAGTGTTGGGTGGGGTTACTGGATAGGGTGGATCTGGGCGAATTAAGTGGGGTACTCTTTCCAAGAGCTGGTGCAGACTCGATGGGCCGAATGGCCTCCTTCTGCACTGTAAATTCTATGAAAAGGTGGTAATATGTGGAATTCAGGGTGAGAAGAGTAGTGTTCCATTATATAATGGGGCACAGATAGGAGATTTTGTGGGAGCGTGAGAGACTCACGTTTGGTATGTTGCCTCCCAGGTGCAAGGGTACGTGATGTCTCGGATCGTGTTTTCCGGGTCCTTAGGGGGAGGGGGAGCAGCCCCAAGTCGTGGTCCACATTGGCACTAACGACATAGGTAGGAAAGGGGACAAGGATGTCAGTCAGGCTTTCAGGGAGCTAGGATGGAAGCTCAGAACTAGAACAAACAGAGTTGTTATCTCTGGGTTGTTGCCCGTGCCACGTGATAGTGAGATGAGGAATAGGGAGAGAGAGCATTTAAACACGTGGCTACAGGGTTGGTGCAGGCGGGAGGGATTCAGATTTCTGGATAACTGGGGCTCTTTCTGGGGAAGGTGGGACCTCTACAGACAGGATGGTCTACATCTGAACCTGAGGGGCACAAATATCCTGGGGGGGAGATTTGTTAGTGCTCTTTGGGGGGGTTTAAACTAATGCAGCAGGGGCATGGGAACCTGGATTGTAGTTTTAGGGTAAGGGAGAATGAGAGTATAGAGGTCAGGAGCACAGATTTGACGTCGCAGGAGGGGGCCAGTGTTCAGGTAGGTGGTTTGAAGTGTGTCTACTTCAATGCCAGGAGTATACGAAACAAGGTAGGGGAACTGGCAGCATGGGTTGGTACCTGGGACTTGGATGTTGTGGCCATTTCGGAGACATGGATAGAGCAGGGACAGGAATGGATGTTGCAGGTTCCGGGGTTTAGGTGTTTTAGTAAGCTCAGAGAAGGAGGCAAAAGATGGGGAGGTGTGGCGCTGCTAGTCAAGAGCAGTATTACGGTGGCGGAGAGGATGCTAGATGGGGACTCTTCTTCCGAGGTAGTATGGGCTGAAGTTAGAAACAGGAAAGGAGAGGTCACCCTGTTGGGAGTTTTTTATAGGCCTCCTAATAGTTCTAGGGATGTAGAGGAAAGGATGGCGAAGATGATTCTGGATAAGAGCGAAAGTAACAGGGTAGTTATTATGGGAGACTTTAACTTTCCAAATATTGACTGGAAAAGATATAGTTCGAGTACAATAGATGGGTCGTTTTTTGTACAGTGTGTGCAGGAGGGTTTCCTGAAACAATATGTTGACAGGCCAACAAGAGGCGAGGCCACGTTGGATTTGGTTTTGGGTAATGAACCAGGCCAGGTGTTGGATTTGGAGGTAGGAGAGCACTTTGGGGACAGTGACCACAATTCGGTGACGTTTACGTTAATGTTGGAAAGGGATAAGTATACACCGCAGGGCAAGAGTTATAGCTGGGGGAAGGGCAATTATGATGCCATTAGACGTGACTTGGGGGGGATAAGGTGGAGAAGTAGGCTGCAAGTGTTGGGCACACTGGATAAGTGGGGCTTGTTCAAGGATCAGCTACTGCGTGTTCTTGATAAGTATGTACCGGTCAGGCAGGGAGGAAGGCGTCGAGAGAGGGAACCGTGGTTTACCAAGGAAGTGGAATCTCTTGTTAGGAGGAAGAAGGAGGCCTATGTGAAGATGAGGTGTGAAGTTTCAGTTGGGGCGATGGATAGTTACAAGGTAGCGAGGAAGGATCTAAAGAGAGAGCTAAGACGAGCAAGGAGGGGACATGAGAAGTATTTGGCAGGTAGGATCAAGGAAAACCCAAAAGCTTTCTATAGGTATGTCAGGAATAAGCGAATGACTAGGGAAAGAGTAGGACCAGTCAAGGACAGGGATGGGAAATTGTGTGTGGAGTCTGAAGAGATAGGCGAGGTACTAAATGAATATTTTTCGTCAGTATTCACTCAGGAAAAAGATAATGTTGTGGAGGAGAATGCTGAGCCCCAGGCTAATAGAATAGATGGCATTGAGGTACGTAGGGAAGAGGTGTTGGCAATTCTGGACAGGCTGAAAATAGATAAGTCCCCGGGACCTGATGGGATTTATCCTAGGATTCTCTGGGAGGCCAGGGAAGAGATTGCTGGACCTTTGGCTTTGATTTTTATGTCATCATTGGCTACAGGAATAGTGCCAGAGGACTGGAGGACAGCAAATGTGGTCCCTTTGTTCAAAAAGGGGAGCAGAGACAACCCCGGCAACTATAGACCAGTGAGCCTCACGTCTGTAGTGGGTAAAGTCTTGGAGGGGATTATAAGAGACAAGATTTATAATCATCTAGATAGGAATAATATGATCAGGGATAGTCAGCATGGCTTTGTGAAGGGTAGGTCATGCCTCACAAACCTTATTGAGTTCTTTGAGAAGGTGACTGAACAGGTAGATGAGGGTAGAGCAGTTGATGTGGTGTATATGGATTTCAGCAAAGCGTTTGATAAGGTTCCCCACGGTAGGCTATTGCAGAAAATACGGAGGCTGGGGATTGAGGGTGATTTAGAGATGTGGATCAGAAATTGGCTAGCTGAAAGAAGACAGAGGGTGGTGGTTGATGGGAAATGTTCATAATGGAGTACAGTCACAAGTGGAGTACCACAAGGATCTGTTCTGGGGCCGTTGCTGTTTGTCATTTTTATCAATGACCTAGAGGAAGGCGCAGAAGGGTGGGTGAGTAAATTTGCAGACGATACTAAAGTCGGTGGTGTTGTCGATAGTGTGGAAGGATGTAGCAGGTTACAGAGGGATATAGATAAGCTGCAGAGCTGGGCTGAGAGGTGGCAAATGGAGTTTAATGTAGAGAAGTGTGAGGTGATTCACTTTGGAAGGAATAACAGGAATGCGGAATATTTGGCTAATGGTAAAGTTCTTGGAAGTGTGGATGAGCAGAGGGATCTAGGTGTCCATGTACATAGATCCCTGAAAGTTGCCACCCAGGTTGATAGGGTTGTGAAGAAGGCCTATGGAGTGTTGGCCTTTATTGGTAGAGGGATTGAGTTCCGGAGTCGGGAGGTCATGTTACAGCTGTACAGAACTCTGGTACGGCCGCATTTGGAGTATTGCGTACAGTTCTGGTCACCGCATTATAGGAAGGACGTGGAGGCTTTGGAGCGGGTGCAGAGGAGATTTACCAGGATGTTGCCTGGTATGGAGGGAAAATCTTATGAGGAAAGGCTGATGGACTTGAGGTTGTTTTCGTTGGAGAGAAGAAGGTTAAGAGGAGACTTAATAGAGGCATACAAAATGATCAGGGGGTTGGATAGGGTGGACCGTGAGAGCCTTCTCCCGCGGATGGAAATGGCTGGCACGAGGGGACATAACTTTAAACTGAGGGGTAATAGATATAGGACAGAGGTCAGAGGTAGGTTCTTTACGCAAAGAGTAGTGAGGCCGTGGAATGCCCTACCTGCTACAGTAGTGAACTCGCCAACATTGAGGGCATTTAAAAGTTTATTGGATAAACATATGGATGATAATGGCATAGTGTAGGTTAGATGGCTTTTGTTTCGGTGCAACATCGTGGGCCGAAGGGCCTGTACTTCGCTGTATTGTTCTATGTTCTATAAGGTAAGGTTGGAAAGTCCAGTGAAGAGTGGTGAAGTGGTAGTAGGATTAATAGAGAAACTATCTGGTCCAGGAATATAGTTTATCTTGGGTAATGATATAGCTGGATCGCAGGTGGAAGTGATGCCTACTGTGGTTGATAAACCAGTGGAAAATCAGACAACTCAAGTGTTTAAGGACGAATATCCTGGGGTTTTCCCGGATTGTGTAGTAACAAGGTCGCAAAGTCACAGGTTAAGACAAGAGGAGAACTCAAAGAGTGAAGATAAAGTTCAAGTTCAACTTATCATTATCAGAAACAATTTTTGATCAGATGGTTGAAAAAGGACACGACCCACAATTTTAGTTCAGGAAAATTGGCAGAGTTACACCAGAAAGACATGGAAATAAAATGGATGAATCAGAAAACATACACAGAAGAGAATTCTGATTGTATATCAGAATGTTATTACCATAAAAATGATGTCTTGATGAGAAAATGGAGACCTTTACATATGCAGACGGATGAAAAGTGGGCAGAAGTTCATCAAGTGGTATTGCCGGTAGGGTAGAGAAAGTAGGTGTTGCGAGTAGCACATGAGGTACCAGTGGGAGGTCATTTGGGAGTAAGGAAAACGCAAGCTAAAATACAAAAACATTTTTATTGGCCTGCACGACATAAGGATGTAGTTAAATTTTGTCGATCATGTCACACATGTCAAGTGGTAGGGAAACCTCAAGCAGTGATAAAACCAGCGCCCTTAATACCCATTCCAGTATTTGAGGAACCTTTTCCAAGGGTCTTAATTGATTGCGTAGGACAGCTTCCTAAAACGAATAGTGGGAATCAATATATTTTGACTGTAATGGATGTGTCTACTAGGTTTCCAGAGGCCATTCCAGTATGCAATAATACAGCTAAAACGATTGTGGGGGAGTTACTTAAATGCTTTACTAGATATGGACGACCCACAGAAATACAATCGGATCAAGGATCAAATTTTACCTCACAGTTATTCAAGGAAGTTATGGATAGCTTAGGAATAAAACAATTTAAATCAACTGCGTACCATCCAGAATCGCAGGGAGCGTCAGAAAGGTGGCATCAGACATTGAAGACAATGTTGAGGGCTTATTGTCAAGATTATTCAGTGGATTGGGATAAAGGAATTCCAGTTGTACTATTTGCAATTAGGGATGCAACTAATGAGTCAACCAAATTCAGTCCTTTTGAACTAATTTTTGGTCATGAGGTAAGAGGACCACTTAAATTGATTAAGGAAAAATTGGTGAGTGAGCAGTCGGAACTTACATTACTGGTAGGTAGAGCTAGTATCAAATTTTGGGGACCAATTAAATAGAGCAGGGGAATTGGCTGGGCAACATTTAAAAATTGCACAACATGTGATGGAATGGGTAGCGGACAAGAAAGCAAAAAGTTGGTAGTTTTGCCGGTGGAGATAAAGTTTTAGTATTGTTATCAGTGGTAGGTGAACCTTTAAAAGCAAGATCTGAGGACCTTATCAGATGGAAAGGAAATTAAATGAAGTGAATTATGTGGTAAGATCGCCGGATAGAAGGAAAACTCACCGAGTGTGTCATGTGAATATGCTTAAAAGGCACTTTGAAAGAGAAGGAGAGGAAAAGGAGGAGGTTTTAATGATTCTAACTCAAAGTGAAGAACCAAATCCAGATGACTTTGAATTTGACGTCCCTCAAATTAAATTGGAAAATGAGGATAATCTTAAAAATTGGGATAAATTGTTGAGTTACCTTCCAGAGGAAAAATGAACTGACCCGAAAGAGTTATTGATATCACATGGGCAAGTTTGTGGGGATACGTTGGGATGTACTAAAATGGCTATACATGATGTAGATGTGGGAAATGCTGTTCCTATCTAACAACATCCATATCGACTTAACCCTTTAAAATTGGCACATGTTAACAAAGAAATTGAAAGTATGCTTAACAATGGCATAATTGAAGTGGGTTGCAGCCAATGGGGCTCATCCATAGTGATGGTACCGAAACCGGATGGTACCCAACGGTTGTGTGTGGACTATAGAAAGGTTAATGCTATCCCACGCTTGGAGGATTGCATTGAGAACGTGGGACAATCAGCTTTCATTTTCAAATTGGATTTACATAAAGGTACCTTTATCCGAAAGGACGTAGGAGATTTCAGCTTTTGTGACTCCAGATGGTATAGACAAATTCAAAGTTATGCCATTTGGCATGAAAACACCCCAGCCACATTTTAACGGTTAACTAAGAAAGTGGTTTCAGGATTACCCAATTGTACGGTATAAATCAACGATCTGGTAATTTTTAGTCAGACATGGAAAGAACATTTGAAGCATCTGATGTAGTTATTCGATCGACTTCAGGAGGCGGGTTTGGTGGCAAACCTAGCCAAAAGTGAATTTGGAAAAGCCCAAGTCACTTTCCTTGGCCATACAATTGGACAAGGTCGAAAGGTCCCACGGGATGTGAAAACAAAATTATTAGGGAGTTTCCAATAGTCTCGACATAAAGGGAATTAATGCGATTTCTTGGCATAAGTGGATTTTATCGTCAATTTGTGCCGGAATTTAGCAGTATGGTCGCTCCACTGACGGACTTGCTAAAGAAGCATAGCAAATTTCAGTGGACAGCGGAATGTCAACAGGCATTTTACAGCCTGAAGGCTGTGTTAACCACTGCTCCTGTGTTGGCCATCCCAAATTACACAAAACCATTCAAAGTGACTGTTGTTGCGAGTGAATGGTAGAACCCTCAAGAGTATTGAAAGTCAGAGAGATCTAGGAGTACAGGTTCACAGGTCACTGAAAGGGGCAACACAGGTGGAGAAGGTAGTCAAGAAGGCATACGGCATGCTTGCCCTCATTGGCCGGGGCATTGAGTATAAGAATTGGCAAGTCATGTTGCAGCTGTATAGGACTTTAGTTAGGCCACACTTGGCATATAGTGTTCAATTCTGGTCGCCACACTACCAGAAGGATGTGGAGGCTTTAGAGAGGGTGCAGAAGGAGATTTACCAGAATGTTGCCTGGTATGGAGGGCATTAGCTATGAGGAACGGTTGAATAAACTTGGTTTGTTCTCACTGGAACGGCGGAGGTTGAGGGGCGATCTGATAGAGGTCTACAAAATTATGAGGGGCATAGACAGAGTGGATAGTCAGAGCTTTTCCCCAGGGTAGAGGGGTCAATTACTAGGGGGCAAAGGTTTAAGGTGAGAGGGGCAAGGTTTAGAGTAGATGTACGAGGCAAGTTTTTTACACAGAGGGTAGTGGGTGCCTGGAACTCGCTACCGGAGGAGGTGGTGGAAGCAGGGACGATAGTGTCATTTAAGGGGCATCTTGACAAATACATGAGTAGGATGGGAATAGAGGGATACAGACCAAGGAAGTGTAGAAGATTGTAGTTTAGTCGGGCAGCATGGTCGGCACGGGCTTGGAGGGCCGAAGGGCCTGTTCCTGTGCTGTACATTTCTTTGTTCTTTGTTCTTTGATGTGGGCGTAGGTGCGGTGCTCTTACAAGATGACGACGAAGGACTAGAGCGGCCTATTGGTTATTTTTCAAAGAAATTAAATAAGCACCAGAAGAAGTATTCAACGATTGAGAAGGAGATTTTGAGCTTGGTGCTAGCTTTGCAACATTTTCAAATTTATATTACCAGCAATCCATCTGATACAATTATATATACTGATCATAATCCATTGATGTTTTTGGAGCGAGACCGGAATAACAATGCCGGACTGTTTCGATGGAGTTTATTGTTACAGCCATTTCATTTAAAAATAAGACATGTGGCAGGATGAGAAAATGTGATAGCCGATGCTTTGTCACGAATGGTTTAGCTGGTTTAGCTGGGGCTGGTTTAGCACACTGGGCTAAATCGCTGGCTTTTAAAGCAGACCAAGGCAGGCCAGCTGCACGGTTCAATTCCCGTACCAGCCTCCCCGAACAGGCGCCGGACTGGGGCTTTTCACAGTAACTTCATTTGAAGCCCACTTGTGACAATAAGTGATTTTCATTCATTTCATTTCATTTTCATTTCATTTCATTCAAGAGAAGCAGGTTCGGTGGAGGAAGCATAACTAAAATGGACTATGTTATTATAAATGTTTGCGTGTTTGTTTTGTTAAACAAAAAAGTATATCGCTTGTCAATATTTCTTAAAGGAAAGTGAAAAGGTGAAAAATGAAACCATCTTGAAGTTGATTGTTTATTTTTTTTCTTGGGGGGGAGGTGTCATGTGAGGGTCCCTTTAAGAAAAGTGTGTTTATCAAATAGCTGCAGTGATGTCATTGTGTGGGTGGAGCTGAGCTGTGTTTCTGGCTTTTACTTTCATTTTGAGCTGGAAACTGTTTTGTAGTGAGTTTTTGGTTTCGTTTTCAGTTGGGAGCTGCATTCAAACAGGAAGGTGTATTTTGATCTCTCTCTCTCTGCATGCTAAAGAATGTATTCAGATCACATGATAATTTAAAAGTGATAACTTCTTTCTGTAGAGAATTCAAACCTGCTGTCTTTGTTAAAAAGGGTATTTGACTTATGGATGTTGTTCGGAAAGTTATTAAGGGTTACCTATAGAGTATTGTATCTCTGGGGATTAATTGTGTTGGTATTGATAAATTGTTTACTGTGTGTTTATAAAATGTGAACTGGATTCATAGAATAAACATTTGTTTAAAAATACTTACGGTCTCTGTTGCACAACACCTGGAAAGTGGGCCCTTGTGCTCCCCATAACCAAAATCTATTAAAAGTTGTGGGTCATATATATATATCAGTATATCCATGATATACTTTGGTGTTCTCTAAACCCTGGGCTATTATACTTTAACAAAGCAAGTTAGAGCCATTGATGGTTCATTCCATGGGGCGATGCCACGGTTAATCAGAGACTGTGGTGCATGATTTAAATTGTAAGAAATTTTTGGCAGTTGACTGTCAGTCATCATTAAATGAATGGCATGTTGTCAATGCCACGACAGAATAGATTCAACTTGCAACCAATTAGCACCCCCTTATCATATAGTATCAAGTTTCTATTTTGTCTGATATCCTTGCGAAGTGTCTTGAAGAGTAAAATATGTAAATCCTCGACAAAATGTCCTTTTTATCAGCACTCCAATTACTTTTTGGTAAGCTTATAAACATTGATTTTTTTTTCTGCAATTCTGTGAACAATTTCTCTGTTAAAATATTCCGGAATGCGGTTTTCAAAAAAGTCGATGGTTCCCATGTCCTGACGCATTTTTGAAGATAAATAAATGATGGTGTTTTGGTTGCTCAAGTGCAGTAAGGTATTTATCAGTAAATCGAATTCATGTGATTTGTAGACAATATCTGAACCCAGGATGTAGTCATAGTCTGATGGAAATTGATAATGGTCTCTACCCCAAGAGAGTGCGCAGACTTTTGCAAGGTGAAGATTGGCAGAGGGGATATTACTGGTGACGTTGTATTCTATTTGACTCAGAACCTTTGGTTGGTCTGTCAATGTTACATGTCCGCCTGCCAAAAGAAAGTTCAAGAATAATGACACATCAACTTATATTGATTCCCCATGATTGCAATGTGAAAAGACTAGATATGGGAAAAAGCTTCTGGAGCAATCCAATTAACCCCATGATATATACACAATCATGCAATTTTATTATAGCGACAATGTGAAAATACCCATGAATCAGTGATTAAGCTTAAGGCAGACAATCTTTGATATAGGACAGTGTTTGGGTAACTGAAATCAAAATGTCCTGATCAACTATCAGTTCAACAAACACTTCATCATACCACCGTTCAACTCCATCAGTTTATTTTTGAACACGATACTGGAAAACAAAAGCTTGTGACTTGATCTACAATCGCTCATGGCACCACCATGCCAACCCCTGGGTCCCAATGCCATTCTGGGGGTACCCCTGTCCCTGCCTGTCTGCCCCACCGATCATCCATAACCCCATCGACCACTGAGGCTTCTGGCTGCGCGGCTGAAGACTATCGCTAATAGAGAACTGGCAATCGTGGTTAAGTGAGCACTTGACAAATGCCAAGTGGGTTCCCGTGGGTTCTCATGGGCCATGTAGCATGTGAGAGTCATTGCCTAGCATTCCGATCACACCACTGTGGGAGGAAATACCATACACGCAGCAGCCAACATCTGAACACCCAGGGGATGGGATACAGTCCTTGGAGATGGCCATGGCTGGAGGGTGGGTAGGTTCCACGGGGACGAGGGGGTTGCCTGGAGAGACAGGCAAAAGGGCCCAGGGGTCAGCCCGCATTGCGGAAGAAAGTGACAGACGCATCAGAATATTTGTGCAAATAGTTGTTTAATGTGCTGAATATACCCCATTCCCGATACTGCCACCCCCGCAACCCCTCCGGTCCCCAACCCCACCCCATCCCCTCACACCTACCATGGTGCCCTTAGTGATCTCCAATGTGCCTGGCCCTCCTAGCTCTATCACTACGTCTTGGTGTTTCCGCAGGATGCACATCTGAGGGGAAGGCAGCCAGCTGCTTTCCTCTTCCCTTGGTCTTCGATGCCCCTGGCGGCCATCCTCTGGGGGCTCCGGGCCCAGAGGGCCCCAGCTCACTTGTCGACGGAAAATGCACAGCCGTGCCGCCCTGTCCCGTGTGCTGACCCTGATATGCGGCCTCATCATGGGGGTGGAACCCTGGAGTGCTGGTGGCCACCGTCTCCACACTACGGGACGGGCCCGGGTTGGCACTCCATGCTCCCTCTTCCCAGAGGGCCCTGGGATTCACCTTGGGATGTAGAGGCAGCTGATTCGAGCCCTGGCTGCCCCTGCATCATTCTGGCTTTGCCAGCCCTGGTGGTTCCCCATAGTCCACACCATCATGTTGATGCCCTCAGTTATGCTCCTCAGTAACTGGGACACATGCCCCAGTGACCAGGCCATGTTCTGCAGTGCCTCAGCCATGCCCACGTGCTACTGGGACAAGCTCCGCAGAACCTCGGCCATTCCCCTCTGAGAGCGGGACAGGCCCCGCAGAACCCCACCAAGGTCGACCTGGTACTGGGTAGATCCCCCAGTGAAGCAGACATACTGACGAGATACTCAGCCATGGCTGTCACCGAATGCGCAATGCCTTGGGCACCTTCACTCATGGTGCCGACGTCATGCACCAGTCTCTCCACTGCGGTCACCACCCTAGCAGTGTTGGCCTCGGTGCCACCCATTGCCGGCACCATCTCCTGTGCCTGTAGCCTCTGGCACTCCTCCAATCGGCAATGAACCTGCTGGAGTGATGCTAACGTCTCCCTCTGAATGTCCAGGTTGGTCCCTATCAATGCCATCAGCTCCAGGTAACTCTGTTCCAATGGCTCAGCATCAGGCTGGGACCCAGCTGGGCCCAGGGATACAGCAGATCTCCAACTTCTGTCTTGCCTGCGGTTCTTGCCTCTGCCTAATGTACATTATCAGCAGTGTGGTGCTCACCAGATTGTGCCCCAGAAGCCTGACCACTGACATTTCCCACCCAGGTGTATGTATCTGTACTGGTGGAGGTTGGGGAAGCCAGCTGTGCCATGCCTATAACAATTACATCCTCGGAACTCTCTCCGAGGTGTTCTCCTCAGAATCAGGAGTGGGGGCCGCCTGGCATGGGCCGACGCCGTCGGCTGCTGGAACTACTCAAGAATGGACATGTGGTCAGTGAGAGGGATGGGTCAATCACGACTCATGTTTGACAGGTCCTCCGGTGGCTATCCTTCAAACAACCTCAAGCAGACCATTGTTTGCAGCAAACTACTCACTCTTCAGGAGAACAGCAACCACGACACCACACAACCCTGCCATGGCAACCTCTGCAAGACGTGCTAAATCATCAACATGAATACCACCATTACACGTTGTTATGGGCCAGGGTTGTGGATCATTGGGATATCTTCTGGGGAAGGTGGGACCTTTACATGAAGGACGGAATGCACCTAAACTGGAGGGGCACCAATATCCTGTGTGGGAGGTTTGCTCTTTGGGAGGGTTTAAACTAGTTTGGCAGGTGGATGGGAACCAGAGCTATGGATCAGAGGATAGGGTAGCTGTTGAACAGGCAGAAATAGTATGAAGTAAGTCTGTGAGGAAGGATAGACAGTTGATAGGGCAAAGTTGCACTCAGTGGAATGGGTTATAGTGTATCTGTTCCAATGCAATGAGTGGCAGGAATAAGGGAGATGAACTTAGAGCATGGATCAGTACTTGGAACTACGATGTTGTGGCCATGACAGAGACAGGGATTTCACAGGGACAGGAATGGTTGTTAGATGTCATGGGGTTTTGATGTTTTCAGAACAATAGGGAGGGAGGTAAAAGAGGAGGGGGAGTGGCACTGTTAATTAGGGAGTGCACCATAGCTGCAGACAAGGAGGTAGTTGAGGAGGGTTTGTCTATTGAGTCAGTATGGGTGGAAGTCAGAAACAAGAAAGGAGCAGTCACTTTATTGGGAGTTTTCTAGAGACCCCCCAATAGCAGCAGAGAGATAGAGGAACAGATTGAGCGGCAGATCTTGGAAAAGTACAGAAGTAACAGAGTTGTTGTCATGGGTGACTTCTACTTCCCTAATATTGACTGGAACCTCCTTAGTGCAAATGGTTTGGATGGAGCAGATGTTGTCAGGTGTGTACTGGAAGGATTCCTGACTCAATATGTAGATAGGCCGTCTAGGGGGGAGGCCATATTGGACTTGGTGCTCGGCAATGAACCAGGCCAGGAGTCAGATGTCTCGGTGAGAGAGCATTTCGGTGGCAGTGACCACAACTCCTTAACCTTTACCACAGTCATCGAGAGGAATAGGAACAGACAGTATGGGAAGGTATTTAATTGGGGGAGGAGAAATTATACTGCCTTTAGACAGGTGCTGAGGAGCATAAAGTGGGAACAGTTGTGCTTGGGGAAATGCACAACAGTAATGTGAGGGTTGTTTAAGGAGCACTTGCTGCGAGTGCTGGATAGTTTTGTCCCACTGATGCGAGGAAGGAACAGTAAGGTCAAGGAGCCTTGGATGACAAGAGAAGTGGAGCTTCTAGTCAAGAGGAAGAAGGAAGCTTACGTAAGGTTGAGGAAGCAAGGATCCAACTCGGCTCTCGAGGGTTACAAGATAGCCAGGAAGGAACTCAAAAATGGACTGAGGAGAGCTAGAAGGGGGCATGAAAAAGCATTGGCGGGAAGGATTAGGGAAAACCCCAAGGCATTCTACCCTTATGTGAGAAATAAGAGGCTGATCAGAGTGAGAGTAGGGCCGATCAGGGATAGTGGAGGGAACTTGTGTCTAGAGTCTGAGTGGATGGGGGAGGCCCTAAATGAATATTTTGCTTCAGTATTCACGAGAGAGAAGGAACCTTATTGCTCATGAGAACAGTGTGAACCAGGTTAATAGATATTAAGGTTGATATTAAGAAGGAGGATGTGCTGGAAATTTTGAAAAGCATCAGGATAGATAAGTCCCCTGGACCTGACGGGATATACCCAAGGTTATTACGGGAAGCGAAGGAGATTGCTGCGCCGTTGGCGATGATCTTTGCGTCCTCACTCTCCACTGGAGTAGTGTCGGATGATTGGAGGTAGGGGAATGTTGTTCCCCTGTTCAAGAAAGCGAATACAGAAATCCCTGGGAATTACAGGCCCATCAGTCTTACATCTGTGGTGAGCAAAATATTGGAAAGGATTCTGAGAGATAGGATTTATGAATATTTAGAAAAACATAGTTTGATTAAAGATAGCCAGCATGGCTTTGTGAGGGGCAGGTCATGCCTCACAAGCCTCATTGAATTCTTTGAGGATGTGACGAGACACATTGATGAAGGTCGGGCAGTGGATGTGGTGTATATGGATTTCAGTAAGGCATTTGATAAGGTTCCCCATGATAGGTTCATTCAGAAAGTTAGGAGGCATGGGCTACATGGACATTTGGCTGTCTCGATACAGAATTGGCTGGCCGAAAGAAGACAGCGAGTGATAGTGGATGAAAAGTATTCCGCCTGGAGGTCAGTGACCAGCGGTGTCCCGCAAGGATCTGTTCTGGGACCTCTGCTCTTTGTGGTTTTTATAAATGACTTGGATAAGGAAGTGGAAGGATGGGTTAGTAAGTTTGCCGATGACACGAAGGTTGGGGGAGCTGTTGATAGTGTTGAGGGTTGTTGCAGGTTTAAATAGGACATTGACAGGATGCAGAGCTAGGCTGAGAAGTGGCAGATGGAGTTCAACCTTGATAAATGTGAAGTGATTCATTTTGGAAGGTCGAATTTGAATGCTGAATACAGGGTTATAGGCAGGATTCTTGGAAGTGTGGAGGAACAGAGGGATCTTGGGGTCCACGTACATAGATCCCTCAAAGTTGCCACCCAGGTTGGTAGGGTTGTTAAGATGGTGTATGGTGTGTTGGCTTTCATTAACAGGGGGATTGAGTTTAAGAGCTGCGAGGTTTTGGTGCTGCTTTATAAAACCCTAGTTGGACCACACTTGGAATATTATGTCCAGTTCTGGTCGACTCATTATAGGAAGGATGCGGATGCTTTGGAGAGGGTACAGAGGAGATTTACCAGGCTGCAGCCTGGACTGGAGGGTATGTCTTATGAAGAAAAGTTGAGGCAGCTAGGGCCTTTATCACTGGAGCAAAGAAGGCAGAGAGGTGACTTGATAAAGGTGTACAAGGTGATGAGAAGCACGGATAGAGTGGATAGCCAGAGACTTTTCCCCAGGGTAGAAATGGCTGTCATGAGGGGACACAATTTTAAGGTGATTGGAGGAAGGTTTGGGGAGATGTCAAAGGTAGGTTCTTTATAGAGAGTGGTGGGTGTATGGAATGCACTACCTGCAGAGGTGGTGGAGTCAGAGTCATTAGGGACATTTAAGCGACTCTTGGACAGGCACATGAACAGCAGTAAATTGAAGGGGTGTAGATTAGGTTGATCTGAGATTAGAGAAAATTCTCTGACTGGAATTGCAAAGCGCTGTAAATGATTTGAGGTTTTATCGTTGTGGGCTGGGGATAGGATTGCATGGTTTTGAAATGGTTATTTTCTAAACAATAGATTTCTATGCTAGCGAGATCAATACTCACGGTCTCCCACTCTATCTCTCTCAACATACAACATATTAGTGTGTGGAATCATTCACTTACCAAGCATGGCAGCAAGAATCCCTACCAGGCCAGTGCCTGAACCCAATTCGATCACTTTTTTCTCAGCAAAAACAATTTGCGCTTCCTCAAAATAATGACAGAGCACCCGGCCCTGAAATAACATGTTGAACAAAAATACAATTAATTCACTGCCGTAATTTACAACTTTACTGAAGTTCGGTGTGTGCTTTGAGACAATGAGAATCCAAGTTACAATTCCTGATGCGCTTAAAGTCTCAATATTGATCGACAGCTAAGAAACAATATGTTGAAACAAACATTCAGGTGGATCATAATGGAAACATAACATGAAAGAGTTAACTTTTAATTTTCACATGGTGTTAATAGCGCATAATTCAGTACACGGGGGGTATTATTCTGACAAAAGTTGACAGGGATCCAGTTGCTGAGTACCATTGTGAAAGGTTGCTTTTCAAAAATAGTATATCAGAAATTTGAAAGATGACTTGTGGTATGAGTGATCAGCTCCCGAGGAAGACCTGAATTATGGCTCGTAATCTCTGACTGCTGAAGCTGCCCTTGCTCATTTGTACAGTCTTATGTGGTTGAATATGTTAATAAGATCAGGTATGACAGGGAGATCAGATATGACAGGGAGATCAATAAGATCAGATATGGCCAGAGTGGACAGGAAGCAGACACTTTTGGTAAATCTGTGACAGAACAATGGAATGCAGTCAAGAAGTAACTAGGGAGAGTACAGGGTTACCATGTTTCATTCAAGAAAAAATGGTGGGATCAACAAATCCAGTGAACCCTGGATATCGACGGATGTACAGCATTGGATAAAAAGATATCGAGGGCAAAAAACAACAGGAACGCTAGACGGGTATAGAATACGCAAGAGAGAACTTAAAAAGGAAATTAGAGGAGCAAAAGTAGAACATCAAAGGGTATCTAAATATCTGGTTTAGCACAGGGCTAAATTGCTGGCTTTTAAAGCAGACCACGGCAGGCCAGCAGCACGGTTCAATTCCCGTTTCAGCCTCCCCAAACAGGTGCTGGAATGTGGGGACGAGGGGCTTTTCACAGTAACTTCATTTGAAGCCTACTTGTGACAATAAGTGATTTTCATTTCATTTCATATTGGCAGGTGAAATAAAGAACAATTCTAAGTTGTTTTACAGGTATATTAAGATTAAAAGAATAACTAGGCAAAGAGTATGGCCCATTCAGGACCACAGTAGTCATTTGTGTGTGGAGTCAAAGGATGTAGTAGGGGTCTAAATGAATACTTTATGTCAGTGTTCAGCCATGAGCGAGGATGGTGTGGGTATATAAATCAGGGAATAGGACTATAATAAAATTAAAGAGATTAACATAGAGAGGTGGTTCTGACTGGCCTGGCAAGTTCAAAAGTCCACAAATCTCCAGGGCCAGATGAAATGTATCCCAGGCTCTGGAGTGAGGGAGGGAGGAAATACCAGGGGCGCTGGCAATAATTTTCAATTCCTCTCTGGCCACAGGAGAGGTGCGGGATAGCCAATGTTGAACCATTATTCAAGAAGGGAGGTCGGAATAAACCAGGAATCTATAGGGCAGTCAGCATCACCTGTATCACCTCAGCACTGGGGAAACAATTGGAAACAATTCTGAGATACAGAATTAATCTGCACTTGGAGACACAGGTGTTTGTCAAGAACAGTCAGAATGGTTTTATTATGTCTAACCATGTCTGACCAACATGGTTAAATTTTTCAAAGTGTTCACCGGGTGTGTAAATGACGGAAATGCAATTGGCGTAGACCATTTGGATTTCAAAAGGCTTTTGATCAGGTCCCACATGTGAGACTGATAGCGAAGATAAGAGCCCACGGGATCCAAAGAAATTTGGCAAATTGTATCCAAAATTGGCTGAGTGGCAGGAAGCAGAGGGTAACTAATGATGTAGTGGTGCTTTTCTGGCTGGAAGCCAGTGGGGTCCCACAGGGATCACTGTTGGAGTCCTTGCTGTTTGTGGTTTTTATAATGGATGTAGATATGAATCTAGAAAGGTTGATTGGTAAGTTGACGGATGATACGAAAATTGGTTGGTTGGTACATAGTGAGGAGGACAGCCTTAGATTACAGGAGGATATATGGCCAAATGGGCGGATCAGTGGCAAATGGAATTCAATCCGAATAAGTGAGAGGTGATACACTTGGCAGGACAAACAAGGCAAGGGAATGCATGATACACAGCTGGACCCTGCAAAGCACTCAGGATCAGAGGTGTGCCGATCCCTTACAGTAGCAGAGCAGGTGTGTACACTGGTTAAGAAGGCATATGTTATATTTGCCTTTACTCACCATGGCATAGAATTTAAGAGCAGTGAGGTTATGCCAGAACTGAAATAAACACAGCTAGAGTACTGTCGCAGTTCTGGAATTCACATTATAAGAGGAATGTGATAGCGCTTGAAAGGATGCAGTGGAGATTTACCTGGATGTTGCCTGGTCTGGAGAGTTATGAAGAAAGATTGGACAGACTTGGATTGTTTTCCTTGGAAAAGAGGAGATTGAGGGGGGACATAATTGAGATGTATAAAATCATGAGGGGCATAAATAGAGAAGACGGGAAGAAACTGTTCCCCTTGGTGTATGGATCAAGAACCAGGTGGCATAAATTTAATCTAAGGGGCAGGATGTTTAGATGGGATGTGAGGAAAAGCCATTTTACCCAGAAGGTGGTGGGAGTTCGGAACTTGTGTCTGAAAGGTGGAGGCAGCGAGCCTAATTTCATTTAAGAAGATGTGTACTTTGGATCCAAGGCATTCGATGTAAGTTTTTGTGCTGGATGACGCTGTTACTCTATGATTCATTACTATAATTGGGGATAACGCTACTATCAGGGCATTATGTCACTCTTGTCATCATAATAACTGCCGATATAGAGTGGCCTTAGTCTTCAGCACTCAACAATTACTAATTTCAATCGTGCATTCATATCCAACCCCCTACAGCAATTTGACTTTCAGCATCATAATGGAGGTTTAAGCGGGTGTTGTTTTGTGTTCGCGAAGACAGAAGGTCTAGATTTGCTTTATAAAACACTGGGACTTACAGGTTCCCAGATAACTATAGCGACCCCAACGTTTTTGCTGAAGTCCCGAGTGATGTGCAGTTCGTGGCCGCAGAACTCGAAGCGATTGATGACCATGTCGGGGTCCTCCTTGGAGCAGGAACTGGTAGAATTAGTTTTTTCAAAATGTGCGTCCATTCTCCACTCTGAATTTCAGAAACAGGGAAGTGAGCCTATCTCCTTTTCCGATTGCCCTGCTGAACAAAAGGGGATTAAATATTACACACTTTAATCTGGAAAAAAGGAAGTGGAGCTTTTAAAAACTTTTCATCGCTTCTGAAATCAAATTGCCAATTGCCCATAAAAGCAATATTCTGGAGATGTTGAAAGCCACTCATTACACAACGCGCGCGACCAAAGAAAGTCAGGTTACAGCTAACGTGAACTGATAACTTGTGCTCAGACAATGCTGGTGTGGACATTACATGCACTTGCTTTTGGAAAATCGCCCCATTTGAGCCAGCATGTGGGATTCTTTCAGTCATAACAGAGAATATTTGTTCGGAGAGTTTTACTGGAGAGGCAGCTTTAACCAGAATGGCTAAAACACTCTCCGCTGCTGTTATGATGCTACCTGATGTGATTTCTGGACAAGTCAGGTCCCAGAATGGAACCTGGTTTGATTGATCAAACTGTTGATACGGTAATAGATATAGGACAGAGGTCAGAGGTAGGTTCTTTACGCAAAGAGTGGTGAGGCGTGGAATGCCCTACCTGCAACAGTAGTGAACTCGCCAACATTGAGGGCATTTAAAAGTTTATTGGATAAGCATATGGATGATAATGACATAGTGTAGGTTAGATGGCTTTTGTTTTTTTGACTTCCCATGTCGGTGCAACATCGTGGGCCGAAGGGCCTGTACTGCGCTGCATCATTCTATGTTCTATGTTGTACTTATTTTTAAACCATGGGAGGTATTTAATTAATAGGTTCGCAGGGCTCTGCTGTTGATTGTTTGACAATAAGATAAAACAAATATTAAACAAGTAACAGAACATAGAACATAGAACAGTACAGCATAGAACAGGCCCTTCGGCCCAAGATGTTGTGCCGACCATTCATCCTGATCTAAGATCAACCTAACCTCTACCCCTTCAATTTACTGCTGTCTCTGTGGCTGTCCAAGAGTCGCTTAAATGTCCCTACTGATCTGACTCCACCACCTCTGCTGGCAGTGCATTCCACGCACCCACCACTCCGTGTAAAGAACCTACCTCTGACATCTCCCCTATACCTTCCTCCAATCACCTTAAAATTGTGTCCCCTCATGACAGCCATTTCTACCCTGGGGAAAAGTCTCTGGCTATCCACTCTATCCATGCCTCTCATCACCTTGTACACCTCTATCAAGTCACCTCTCTGCCTTCTTCACTCCAGTGAGAAAAGCCCTAGCTGCCTCAACCTTTCTTCATAAGACATGCCCTCCAGTCCAGGCAGCATCCTGGTAAATCTCCTCTGCACCCTCTCCAAAGCATCCACATCCTTCCTATAATGAGGCGACCAGAACTGGACACAATATTCCAAGTGTGGTCTCACCAGGATTTTATAAAGCTGCAGCAAAACCTCACGGCTCTTAAACTCAATCTCCCTTTAATGAAATCCAACACACCATATGCCTTCTTAACAACCCTATCATAAAAGCAAATTACTGAAGATGCTGGAATCTGAAACTAAAAAGAAAATGCTGGAAAATCTGTACGTGGACCCCAAGATCCCTCTGTTCATCCACACTTCCAAGAATCTTGGCCGGGTTTCTCCGCTACCTGGCGGGGCGGGCCGTACCGGCGCCGAGGAGTGGCGTGAACCCTCCGCACCTTCAGGGGCTAGGCTGGCGCCGGAGGGGTTGGCCCTGTGCCAACTGGCGCTGAAGGGCTTCCGCCAGCTGGCGCGCGTTGCCGCATGCACGGGAGCGCCAGCATGTACTGGTGTCATCCCTGTGCATGCGCAGGGGGGTTCATCTCAGCGCCGGCCATGGTGGACCATTACAGCGGCCGGCGCAGAGGGAAAGAGTGCCCCCATGGCACAGGCCTGCCCATGGATCGGTGGGCCCCGATCACGGGCCAGGCCACCCCCGCACCCCCCACCCGTGGACTCCGCAGGCCGCCCGCAGAGCCAGGTCCCGCCGGTAAGGACCTGGTGTAATACACGCCAGCGGGACTGGCCAAAAAAGGGCGGCCACTCGGCCCATTGCAGGGCAGAGAATCGGCGGGGGCACTGCCAATGGCCCCCGACTGGTGCGACGTGATTCTCGTCCCCGCCGAAAAACCAGCGCCGGAAAATCCTCGGAGTGGCGGGGCGGGATTCACGCTGCGCCCCGGCGATTCTCCGACCTGGCGGGGGTCAGAGAATCCCGCCCCTTGCCTTTTACCCTGTATTCAGCATTCAAATTCAACCTTCCAACATGAATCACTTCATAGTTATCTAGGTTTAACTCCATCTGCCACTTCTCAGCTCAGCTCTGCATCCTGTCACTGTCCTGCTGTAACCTGCAACAGCCGTCCACTATCTCCAACTCCACCAACCTTTGTGCCATCGCAAATTTCATCATTTATAAAAAACACAAAGAGCAGAGGTCCCGGAACAGATCCCTGCAGGACACCACTGGTCACCGACCTCCAGCTCTTTCCACCACTTTCACTTGCTGTCTTTTTTCAGCCAGCCAATCTGTATCCAGACAGCCAAATTTCCCTGTATTCCATGCCCCCTAACTTTCTGAATGAGCCTACCATGGAGAACCTGTTGCTAACTTTTGGTTGGTTCTTAATTTGGCTCTGTTTAATTACGTTTGCTCAAGAGGCGCCAGGTATTTTTCGACACCGCCACAAGGTTCAGAACCGAATACTGATCAATGACTCGATACACCAGTTATTAAGTTCAAAAGCAATGCTCATTTATTTACACATAGTCAAATCTACTCATGCATAAACTCTACAAACTAAACTACCACTATTACTAAAGCATATACTTAGCTTTGGGCGCCCACTCAGTCAGAGGAACAATGGCCGTTGCTCGGTTCTGAGGCTGCTGGGTTGAGCTGTTTACAGGGTAGCAACTAGGAGCGTCTATCTCGTAGCGTGCGTTGACTTGGAACTTACTTGGTCTGCTGTAGCTGCTAGGCAGGTCTCTCTCTTCGCTGAGAGCCAAAGCCAAAGGAGGGCGTTCTCCCTTGGGGGATACCTTTTATACGGAAAAGGGCTTCGCGCTCTTTTGGGCGGGCCTTGAACTCAACTCATTGGGTCTTTCCCAATCATTGGTATCGATTTTCCTCCAGTAGAGAGGTGGTTCCCTGATCGCTGGGCGTGTCCTGATGACTGTCAGTCTGCTTTGTCTTAGCTTCTTCTGGCGCCGGGGAGTCTGTCCTAACATTGTGTATCTAAATGTTTCCCTTTTGTCCCCGGAGATAGCTCATTAGTATGTTAATCGTTTGCTAGTTTCTGTCCTGTCTGAGCGTTTAAGGTTCTAATCAACAGACAGAGCTTGCACCTGCTTGTTTCTTAGCATTGTCCAATTTTCCCTGCAGTCTTTGCAAGTGTCCATTTTGTAATCGGGATGTGGCCATCCCAGATGGCTACACACCCACCTTGTGATCCTCAATGTGAAGCGTGAAGGATCACATTACCGTGGCGCCTTCATCCTCTGATCCCCGGGGCACCCATGCTTATGCTCTACACTATCCTATGCAACACAATTTTACCTAAACCATTTTAAATACATTCATTATCAAAAAATTCTACGGGGCACTATGACATTAATACATGCATTACAGATAAATAAAAAACTGGAACCTCTAACTGTTCTCAATAAACTATCCTCATTTAAGCAATCCAAAAATACAAATAATCCAAAAATAATCAATACATCTTAAACTGTACAAAATAGCAGCACACAAATTTCTCTGGCCTGGCAGTCAGACACAGAGGTTTACATCTCTTTATTCCATAGAATACATTAAGCAAAATGGATGCTCTTTAATCCATCCCAATGGGTTCGGGGGTCTGGTGAAATCCGAAAATGGGGGACCTAAACCTGTATACCGGGGTGCAAAAGCGATATGCTCTGTTTCGCCATTTCCTGACTCTAAACGTTTGCACGACACTGCAAAGTATCGCCAGCATTAAGTGTGCTTCGACTACATATGAGAGTGAGTACCAGGTGATAAACTTATCACACCAGGTCGGGGTATTGCTAGCTGCCGCGGGGCTAGTTATCTTGGGGTTCCGTGTATTGCAGGGGTGAGAGTCATTTACGGTTTGTGTGGTAAGGGTCAGGGGGGAAGCGTCCGCGCGCAACTGAAGGGATCCCGCTAAGATCCATGTGAACACGAAGGCTGTCTTCATCTTTGTCGGACTTCTTTGTCTTCCTCTGTGGTTCCTGGGTTTCTGGAGGTCTGTGAACACAAGCATAATTTCTGCTATTATCTTGCTTAAGATCTCGTATGTCTGTCTGTCTGTCCTTTACTGCCAATTTCCCTTTATAATTGGTCACCATCTGTGACTCACTCATTTTTTTTTTTTTAAACCGAATATTTGGACAAGACATCTAAGAAAATGCTGCTGTACTGCGAGCCGTCTCGCAGCCTGTGTGATTTACCATCCCAGTGTTTGAGGATGTAAATAGCACAGGGAAGCAACCTAAGAGTTGCCAAAACCAAACAAAAGAAATTCGAACGTAATGAGCCAAAATGGGGTGCGTGTGGGTAAGAAATGGTAGGACGGTGATCAATGCCATATGTGCTCTAGCCAAGCGTAGCTGACTAGAGAGGGGGGGGGGGGTCCTCAGGCAGGGCGGGGACCAATGCCGTTTCTCCACTGCCTGAGCAACCGGCAAGAACGGGTAAGAATGTGGTCATCGTGGGGGGCTGCCTCTCGAATTAGGAGAGCAACTATGAGTCGGGTCCTGTCGATAGACTAGTTCCTCTGAACTATTGTCTGGGACAAACTTGTACCTTTAACAAGGTTCTGTCGACAAACTAGTTCCTCTGAACTATTGTTTGGGACAAACTTGTTCCATTAACAAGTTTCTGGGGACAAAGTAGATCCTCTAACAGCCATTGGCCGTCAAAGGGGGCCGTGAGAAACTTTTTGAGTTTACACACAACACTTAACGATAACACTAATGAACAAACATGGTGCAAGTTCCATCAGAAAGGTCACCGAATCTCTCCATCGGTTCCTTTTTTCTCCATCATCTGGACACCTCACTGCTCAATAGCGAACAGGGTCGCAAAGGGATTTGTTTGGTGGGAGTCAGACTCTAAGTCATCATCTTCTCCCGGCTGCCAAACTCTTGTCTGTAGTAACCGTGCTAAAGCTGCTTGGGGCGAATTGGTGTCCATCTCATCATTCTGGGTGAGCCTGAAAGAATTGTCTCGGTGCCAGAATTGTGTGTCGAGGTTGGAGCTACTATGCTTCAATCTGTAATCGTCGGGCAGTGGGTCTGGGTCAGGGGCTTTGATATAAGTGATTTCAAATGTGTCGGTAGAATCATGCTCAGATTCACTGGGAGTGGGGCCTGGTACAGGGGTGTAGTCGTAACGTGGTGTGCTGAGTCTGTCGTCGTCGTGATCGCTATCATTGTCGCTGTTGCTGCTGGTTGAGGGAAGGGAGAGGCGGAGTCATGCCTCTGGGGGCGGAGTTGAAGTCGTGTCTGAGCGGGGGCTGGAGTGGTTGGGGGAGGGTAGGAATGCGTCATCTGTGGGCGGGGTGTGATCATCTGCTGCTGCGAGCAGGATGTGGTGTGTGTGGTTATTCTGTGAGCCATAAGCCTTGAGCTGGTTTATATGAAACCACGCAGACTTACCATTGGGATAGGTTATTTTGTATACTGAGGGGCTGAATTTGTCTGAAATGGACTACGGTCCAGAAAAGTTTGGGGAGAGGAACGAACTGGGGTTGTAAAGGGAAAGCATAACTTGTTGCCCTACTGTAAACTCAGTGGAGTGTACTGTTTTGGTGAAACAGGCCTTGCTCTGTTTCTTCCTGGTTCCAAGTCTCACTGCTGCAGCGAGTTGGGCTGCCTTTATGTTCTGTACTATTTGTGTAACCGCATTTTCATCTGTAAGGGCTGTAACTGCAGGGTTGGCCAAATCCAGTCCTCGTAAATACTCAGTGCCTTTCAGGGGGCGTCCGGTCATGAGGGTGTGGGGGGTGTAACCTGTGGATGTAGTTACTGTGTTTCTTAAAAACATCAAAGCAAATGGGAGCACTGAATCTCAGGTGCTATTATTTTGCTGAACCAGTTTCCTGAGGGTGGCTTTCAATGTCCTATTCATTCGTTCTACAATACCACTTGACTGGGGGTGGTATGCGATATGGAACTTTTGTGTAATTCCGAAAATCGTGAGGACGTTTTTCATTACACGTCTGGTGAAATGGGAGCCTTGGTGGTGCTCTATACTGCGTGGGAGGCCCCATCTTGTAAAGATGTGGTGGTTAATATTTTAGCCGTCGTCTTGGAGGGTAGGGGTTTCCGTCCGCGGAAACAAATCCTCTTGTTTCCCAGAGTAGTAGGAACTCTGTCAAACTATTACAGTAAGAAGTTTTACAACACCAGGTTAAAGTCCAACAGGTTTGTTTCAATGTCACTAGCTTTCGGAGCGCTGCTCCTTCCTCAGGTGAATGAAGAGGTATGTTCCAGAAACATATGAAATGAAAATCACTTATTGTCACAAGTAGGCTTCAAATGAAGTTACTGTGAAAAGCCCCTAGTCGCCACATTCCGGCGCCTGTTCGGGGAGGCTGTTACGGGAATTGAACCGTGCTGCTGGCCTGCCTTGGTCTGCTTTCAAAGCCAGTGATTTAGCCCTGTGCTAAACAGCCCCTCTATATATAGACAGATTCAAAGATGCCAGACAGTGCTTGGAATGAGAGCATTAGCAGGTGATTAAATCTTTACAGATCCAGAGATGGGGTAACCCCAGGTTAAAGAGGTGTGAATTGTGTCAAGCCAGGACAGTTGGTAGGATTTTGCAGGCCAGATGGTGGGGGATGAATGTAATGCGACATGAATCCCAGGTCCCGGTTGAGGCCGCACTCATGTGTGCGGAACTTGGCTATAAGATTCTGCTCGGCGATTCTGCGTTGTCGCGCGTCCTGAAGGCCGCCTTGGAGAACGCTTACACGGAGATCAGAGGCTGAATGCCCTTGACTGCTGAAGTGTTCCCCGACTGGAAGGGAACATTCCTGCCTGGTGATTGTCGCACGATGTCCGTTCATTCGTTGTCGCAGCGTCTGCATGGTCTCGCCAATGTACCACGCTTCGGGACATCCTTTCCTGCAGCGTATGAGGTAGACAACGTTCGCCGAGTCGCACGAGTATGTACCACGTACCTGGTGGGTGGTGTTCTCACGTGTAATGGTGGTATCCATGTCGATGATCTGGCACGTCTTGCAGAGATTGCCATGGCAGGGTTGTGTGGTGTCGTGGTCACTGTTCTGAAGGCTGAGTAGTTTGCTGCAAACAATGGTTTGTTTGAGGTTGCGTGGTTGTTTGAAGGCAAGTAGTGGGGGTGTGGGAATGACCTGGGCAAGATGTTCATCTTCATCGATGACGTGTTGAAGACTGTGAAGACGATGTCATAGTTTCTCCGCTCCGGGAAAGTACTGGACGACAAAGGGTATTCTGTCGGTTGTGTCCCATGTCTGTCTTCTGAGGAGGTCGGTGCAGTTTTTTGCTGTGGCGCGTTGGAACTGTCGATCGATGAGTCGAGCGCCATATCCCGTTCGTGCGAGGGCATCTTTCAACGTCTGTAGATGTCTGTTAGCTCCTCCTCGTCTGAGCAGATCCTGTCTATACGGAGAGCTTGTCCATAGGGGATGGCTTCTTTAATGTGTTTAGGGTGGAAGCTGGAGAAGTGAAGCACCGTGAGGTTATCCGTGGGTTTGCGGTAAAGCGAAGTGCTGAGGTGACCGTCCTTGATGGAGACGAGTGTGTCCAAGAATGCAACTATTACAGACATACAAGCTGCCCGAATAGATGTCTGCTGGGGTCGGGAACGAGTCTGGGTGGTCTACAATATACGCAATTGCTGCCAGCTCTGCTGCCATCGAGCCTAAGTGTACTGGCAACTTCAAGGAAATTTCAGCTACGGCGCGTCCCTGCACGTCCTCTACATATATACCGCAACCGGTAATTCTCTATCCATTTAACACTGTGGATGAGCCATCCACATATATCTTCAGTGGTGCGCACGTGTCTGTGGGCTGGGGTCTCTGGGCTGAACTACCTGTTTTCCTGGGGGTTGGTTTGGGAATAAATGGGCCTGTGTTGTGTTTTGTGGTGATGATCTCACAATCGTGAGGGGTGCCTGCATACTGTAGATTATCGGCAAGGAATGTGTGGGTTTTGGTTCTGTTTACCGTGATGTCCCGCCCCTGCAAAAGAAAGGTCCAACGGGTTGCACGGATTTGGCTGACTGTGTCATCTTTAAGTCGGTCGTCTAACAATAGCTGTGTCGGTGCATGTTCTTCATAGAATTTACAGTGCAGAAGGAGGCCATTCGGCGGAGTCTGCACCGGCTCTTGGAAAGAGCACCCTACCCAAGTTCAGCATCTCCACCCTATCCCCATAACCCAGTAACCCCACCCAACACTGAGGGCAATTTTGGACACTAAGGGTAATTTATCATGGCCAATCCACCTAACCTGCATATCTTTGGACTGTGGGAGGAAACCGGAGCACCCGGAGGAAACCCACGCACACACGGGGAGGATGTGCAGACTCCGCACAGACAGTGACCCAAGCCGGAATCGAACCTGGGACCCTGGAGCTGTGAAGCAATTGTGCTATCCACAATGCTACAGTGCTGCCATTCTGTGAGGATGGTGATGGGGTTTAGAACCTTAGTTAGGCCACACTTGGAGTATAGTGTTCAATTCTGGTCGCCACACTACCAGAAGGATGTGGAGGCTTTAGAGAGGGTGCAGAAGAGATTTACCAGAATGTTGCCTGGTATGGAGGGCATAAGCTATGAGGAGCGATTGAATAAACTCGGTTTGTTCTCACTGGAACGAAGGAGGTTGAGGGGCGACCTGATAGAGGTATACAAAATTATGAGGGGCATAGACAGAGTGGATAGTCAGAGGCTTTTCCCCAGGGTAGAGGGGTCAATTACTAGGGGGCATAGGTTTAAGGTGAGAGGGGCAAAGTTTAGAGTAGATGTACGAGGCAAGTTTTTTACGCAGAGGGTAGTGGGTGCCTGGAACTCACTACCGGAGGAGGTAGTGGAGGCAGGGACGATAGGGACATTTAAGGGGCATCTTGACAAATATATGAATAGGATGGGAATAGAAGGATACGGACCCAGGAAGTGTAGAAGATTGTAGTTTAGTCGGGCAGTATGGTCGGCACGGGCTTGGAGGGCCGAAGGGCCTGTTCCTGTGCTGTACATTTCTTTGTTGTTCTTTGTTGTTGTTGTTGTTGTTGAGTCCTGTAATGTATGCGAAGTATTGCACTGCCCAAAAAACTGAGAGCAGGTGCCTTTCACAGGCAGAAAATCCTTGCTCTAAGGGGTCTAACATGCGTGAGGCGTAACTGGTCGTGGCGTTCCTGGAGGAGCACGGCCGAAAGGGTTCGGTCGGTGCTTGCTACCTCTATAACGTACGGGGAATGTGGATCTGGGACCTGTAGTGCGGGGACTGTGCTGAGTGCTCTTTTTAAACCGTCCACGGCATCAGTATGCTGTGGAAGCCATTTCCAAGGTGCCTGCTTCTTGAGAAGTTCGGAAAGGGGCGCTGCTTTAGTGGCGAAATCGTCAATATGGTTTCGGCAGTAACCAACTAGTCCTAAAAATGAATGGAGGGCTGAGACATTGTGGGGAAGGGGCAATTTGACGATCGAGTCAATTCTCTTGTGCTCGATCTCGCGTTTACCATGAGTGATCACTGCTCCCAAGTAAATCACTGTTTCTTTCAGAATCTGGGCCTTCTTGGGGTTGACTTTACAACCAATTTCTTTTAGGAGTGCTAGGAGTTCGGCGAGAAGCAAAATGTGCTCTCTCTTTGTGTCTGTCTGCAGTAACAAGTTGTCTACATACTGGACCAGACAATCGGGGCGGGAAAATTTTGCTAGTCCATTTGCCAGCTGTCGGTGGAAAATAGAGGGGGAGTTGTGGAAACCTTGTGGAAGGCACGTCCACATGTACTGTTGCCCTTGGAATGTAAAGGCGAATCTGTACTGGCATGCTTTAGCCAATGGAATGGACCAAAAGCCGTTTCTAATGTCCAAAAACGAAAAGAAATTTGACTGGAGTCCCTGTTTGAGCATGGTCTCGGGACTCGTGGCTACAGTGTGGGCTGCTACTGGGGTTACTTTGTTCAGTTCCCGGTAATCAATGGTCATTCGCCATGATCCATCCGGTTTCCTGATGGGCCAAATTGGTGCGTTGTTTGTGGAGGCTACTGATCTGAGTACACCTTGATCCAACAAACTACTTTGGAGATTTCTCCCTCTGCTTCCTGGGGAAATCCGTACTGCTTCTGGGGTTTAGGGTCGGGACCTGTAATGTTCACAAAGCCAGTCAAACTGCCACAGTCGTGCTTGTGCTGTGCAAATACTGCTTTATGTTCTTGCAGGACTGCCCTAACCTGCTTGTCTGCACTAATGGCTCGAGGGTCGAACCAGAAGTCTCCTACTGAGCTAATCCTATTTACGTATTCTCCTATTTTGAGCGTGGCGGGGGCTCGTGCTGCCTTTGCCATTTTCCATACACACTTGTTAACTGGATCAAAAGAGAGGTTATGGGAGCTCATGAAATCGATCCCAAGGATCTGTTCTGCTGTCTGGGCAGATCAACTAAAACTACGGGGTGCTTGGTTGCGATGTTCCCTAATCTGTATTGCTATAGCGGTGTGATGTGCCCCTGTTGTAAATGGCCTGTAAAACCGCTGAGTGCTGTCTGTTGTGGGCCACGTGTCTCACTGGAACATCGTGGAGGAATTGAGTGTGGTGCGGGACCCTCCTGTGTCCCAAAGAAATTCCACGGGTTGTCCCCGAACTTTGCCTGCTACTACCGGTCTACCGGACTTGTCCCAAAGGGTGTCGCAGACCCAGGTTGGGGACCCCGAACACCGTCAGTCGGTGCCGTTCATGTCTGTATTCTCTGAACGGGCGCTAACGCTATGGATCGGCTTTGCCATATTCTTGTTTAGGGTTCCTGTCTGTTGGTTTCTCTGCTGCTTCTGGGGCGCGTTGCACTCTCGTACAAAGTGTCCTGGCTGTCCACAATTATAACATTCCTGAGCTTTGGGCTGGGGTTAGCTGTTCCTGCCCTCGTTTACCCATGCGGGGTTCTGGTGTGCCTTAACTGGGTTCATTTCTACCTGCTCTTCATCGGGTGTTATAAATGCATTTTGCCTGCAATTGATTTCTCCCAAGCGCGGGACAATCTCTTCAAAACCCATTTTTCATTATGGCCCTCATCTGAGGGGTCATAATTTGCGCAAGCTTTTTGTCCTGCTTCTGTGGCGTGGGAGACTAGAATTCGGGTCCATTTGGCCATAATACCTGGGGACAAATTGGCACGGGCTAACTCTCCAAAAACTGCAGTAAAGTGATCCACAAAAGTCCAGCAAACGCTGTGGGGCGCTCTGTCTTTTGCCTACACTTATTTAGGCCTTCTACGGGGCCTCCTCTGTTAAAGCCGATCGCATCAAGGATCGCTGTGTGCATCTCTTGGAGTGTGCCTCCTCCTACATTCTGTGGGTCGGGAAGGGCTGCTATGACTGAAGTGTCGAGGCTTAAAACTGTGAGCTTCACTTGCTCCTTTTCGTCCAGGCCGTACATGGTTGCCTGTTGTATGACTTTCGCGAAAAATTGGTGGGGGTCGGATGTGGGAAGGAACGGTGTAATTTTTCCACACGCGTCCCGTAATTGGGTCACGGTTAACGGGGTTGTGTAAAGGAAATCTGCTTCTCCTTCTCCTGCGGCCCTGCAGTGTGTGGTCACAGGATTCATGGGGGTGTGTTCTGCCTGTTCGGTTGGGGGTTGGGGCGCTTTCCTTTTCTGGGGTTTTTCCTGCGTACATGTCCCATGTACGTATCTATGGGCAGTCTCGTTCAATTCCTGCCTATCGGGGCCGTTTTCTTGATCTAATTGGGGTCCAAATGTACTCTGAAATCCATTTTGCACGGACAGCATACATTGCAATTCTGCAATTTGCTTCTGGCACTTTGCATGGTCTACGGAGCTCTGCCTTTGTTCCGTCGTGGAAGTATGGAGTGCTCGTAGGGCTGCTTTTAAATTGTTGCACTGTTTCTGCAATTTCTCAACTTGCTGTTCTGTTTCTTGTCTTACCAAGACCGCACGTTGCGTGTCCTGGTAGGCCTTATCGTATTCTGTCTGAAAGCTGTTCAAATGCGCGAGACAGGACTGATGTGCCCACTTGGCATCATCCACCTCTCTGTCCCTTGCTGCTAACTGCTCTTTCAGATCTCGATTCTCTTTCTCTACCTCACTCACGTCTACCTCACTACTTCTGTCTCTCTCCTCTATCTCTCTACGGAGCGTCCTAACGACCTCCTCTGTGCCTCGCAATTGTGCAAAACAGGACACGATTGCCATCGGCTTGCGAGCTTTTCCCAACCTCTTCTTGTGGATCTCTGACAGGTTCTCCCACCAAGTATGTCCTATACTCCCGGGTCCTGTTTCCTCATTATCACAGAATTGACTCCAAAGGGGCCATCCTTTCCCTTTGAGATATTTCCTGATCCCTTCTTCCCAAACCGGACACTGTCCTACTCTACTGCTGGTCGCTGCGACCTCAAATTCTTGGGGGTTCATAAGGCATTCCATTGCCTTCTTTGCCATTCTCTCTACTAGGATCTCTAACGAATTTATAACAGGTGGGTGATAAAGCGGTGATGTAAACACGGGTACGGCTTATGCTAATTTCCGGCCTATAAAACTCCCGAATGCTTTTCGCAACAAAATCTCTCAGGTTTACTTTATATCCCTGTTAGTATGCATGCATTAACACACTTCCGAATCTCAGAGGCTTGATCAGTACTGTTTTGATGCTTGTGGTTTTTCTTTCTGTTCCCAATTGGATTCTCAATTCAAATTTTGGGTTCTCTCGGAGTGGTTAGGCCACTTCTAAATCGAGTCCCGGCGGATTCGCCAGTAAATGTTGCTAACTTTTGGTTGGTTCTTAATTTGGCTCTGTTTAATTACGTTTGCTCAAGAGGCGCCAGGTATCTTTCGACACCGCCACAAGGTTCAGAACCGAATACTGATCAATGACTCGATACACCAGTTAGTAAGTTCAAAAGCAATGCACATTTATTTACACACGGTCAAATCTACTCATGCATAAAACTCTACAAACTAAACTACCACTATTACTAAAGCCTATACTTAGCTTTGGGCGCCCACTCAGTCAGAGGAACAATGGCCGTTGCTTGGTTCTGAGGCTGCTGGTTTGAGCTGTTTACAGGGTAGCAACTAGGAGCGTCTATCTCGTAGCGTGCGTTGACTTGGAACTTAATTGGTCTGCTGTAAGCTGCTAGGCTGGTCTCTCTCTTTGCTGAGAGCCAAAGCCAAAGGAGGGCGTTCTCCCTTGGGGGATACCTTTTATACCCAAAAGAGGTTCGCGCTCTTTTGGGCGGGCCTTGAACTTGGCCTCAACTAATTGGGTCTTTCCCAATCATCGGCATCGATTTTCCTCCAATAGAGGGGTGGTTCTGAATTTGGTGCATTTGAGTGCGATAGTGAGAGTTTGGTGACCGAGGGAGTATAAGGCTTCATTTTTATCTATGTCTTTCTTTTATTTAGTTAATTAACTTAAAAGTTGCTGTTTGGTTCAGAAGAAGGTGAATTTTCAATAAGCTTTAAACCGGCTTCTACTTGTAGGCACTTGCAGCTGGAGCTTGTTAATTAGTTAATTGGATTAGGCCAGGTTTTCAGAGGCTAGATTCACAGTATAAAAGTGATCCCCTACAGTGCAGACTTTGTTTGCACTGAGTGCTGAATTTGGTTCATTTGAGTGCGATAGTGAGAGTTTGGTGACCGAGGGAGTGCTGAATTTGGTGCATTTGAGTGCGATAGTGAGAGTTTGGTGACCGAGGGAGTGCTGAATTTGGTGCATTTGAGTGCGATAGTGAGAGTTTGGTGACCGAGGGAGTTAGGTGAGGAGGGAGTAAGGCGCTCCTTTCATTTTGTTTCCGACATTTCCGCAAAGAGTGCGAAGAGAGCCAGGAGTTTACAGAAAGTGTAGCTGACTGGGAGCAGGGTCGGAGGGCGGAGATCTAGTTAGTCCACAGGGCAGCTATATTCTGTCAGGTAAGAGGGGATGGAGGCTAGGCCAGTTACATGCTCCTCCTGTAGGATGTGGGTGGTGGGGGATACCACCGGTGTCCCCACTGACTATACCTGCGGGAAGTGCACCCAACTTCAGCTCCTCAAAGACCGTGTTAGGGAACTGGAGCTGAAGCTGGATGAACTTCGGATCATCCGGGAGGCAGAGGGGGTGATTGAGAAGAGTTACAAGGAGGTAACCACACCCAAGGTACAGGACAAGAATAGCTGGGTTACAGTCAGGGGAAAAAAACAAACAGGCAGAAAGTGCAGGGATCCCTCGTGGCCGTTCCCCTTCAAAACAAGTATACCGTTTTGGATGCTGTTGGGGGGGATGACCTACCGGGGGAAGGCCCTAGCGGCCAGGTCTCTGGCACTGAGTCTGGCTCTGGGGCTCAGAAGGGAAGGGGGGAGAATAGAAAAGCAATAGCTGTAGGAGATTCAATGGTTAGGGGAATAGATAGGAGATTCTGTGGTCGCGAGCGAGACTCCCGGAAGGTATGTTGCCTCCCGGATGCCAGGGCCAGGGATGTCTCGGATTGTGTCTTCAGGATCCTTAAGGGGGAGGGTGAGCAGCCAGAAGTCGTGGTGCACATTGGTACCAACGACATAGGTAGGAAAAGGGTGTGGAGGTAATAAACAAGTTTAGGGAGTTAGGCTGGAAGTTAAAAGCCAGGACAGACAGAGTTGTCATCTCTGGTTTGTTGCCGGTGCCACGTGATAGCGAGGCTAGGAATAGGGAGAGAGTGCAGTTGAACACGTGGCTGCAGGAATGGTGTAGGAGGGAGGGCTTCAGGTATTTGGATAATTGGAGTGCATTCTGGGGAAGGTGGGACCTGTACAAGCAGGACGGGTTGCATCTGAACCAGAGGGGCACCAATATCCTGGGAGGGAGGTTTTCTAGTGCTCTTCGGGAGGGTTTAAACTAATTTGGCAGGGGAATGGAAACCGGATTTGTAGTCCAGCAACTAAGGTAGCCGATATTCAGGACGCCAAAGCGTGTAATGAGGTAGTGGGGAAGGGAACACTGACAAAGGAGAGTACTTGCAGGCACGGAGAGGGGTTGAAGTGTGTATACTTCAACGCAAGAAGCATCAGGAATAAGGTGGGTGAACTTAAGGCATGGATCGGTACTTGGGACTACAATGTGGTGGCCATCACGGAAACTTGGATAGAAGAGGGGCAGAAATGGTTGTTGGAGGTCCCTGGTTATAGATGTTTCAATAAGATTAGGGAGGGTGGTAAAAGAGGTGGGGGGGTGGCATTATTAATTAGAGATAGTATAACAGCTGCAGAAAGGCAGTTCGATGAGTATCAGCCTACTGAGGTAGTATGGTCAGTCAGAAATACGAAAGGAGCAGTCACCTTGTTAGGAGTTTTCTATAGGCCCCCCAATAGTAGCAGAGATGTGGAGGAACAGATTGGGAAACAGATTTTGGAAAGGTGCAGAAGTCATAGGGTAGTAGTCATGGGTGACTTTAACTTCCCAAATATTGAGTGGAAACGCTTTAGATCAAATAGTTTGGATGGGGTGGTGTTTGTGCAGTGTGTCCAGGAAGCTTTTCTAACGCAGTATGTAGATTGTCCGACCAGAGGAGGGGCAATATTGGATTTAGTACTGGGTAATGAGCCAGGGCAAGTGATAGATTTGTTAGTGGGGGAGCATTTTGGAGATAGTGACCACAATTCTGTGACTTTCACTTTAGTAATGGAGAGGGATAGGTACGTGCAACAGGGCAAGGTTTACAATTGGGGGAAGGGTAAATACGATGTTGTCAGACAAGAATTGAAGTGCATAAGTTGGGAACATAGGCTGGCAGGGAAGGACACAAGTGAAATGTGGAACTTGTTCATGCCCCCTTCTGGCTCTCCTAAGTCCATTTTTGAGTTCCTTCCTGGCTACCTTGTAACCCTCTTGTGCCGTGCCAGATCCTTGCTTCCTCAACCTTACGTAAGCTTCCTTCTTCCTCTTGACTAGAAGCTCCACTTCTCTTGTCATCCAAGGCTCCTTCACCTTTCCATTCCTTCCTTGCCTCAGTAGGACAAAACTACCCAGCACTTGCAGAAAGTGCTCCTTAAACACCTTCCACATTATTGTTGTGCATTTCCCTGATATCATCTGTTCCCAATTTATGCTCCTCTGCTCCTGTCTAATAGCAGTATAATTTCCCCTACCCCAATTAAATACCTTCCCATACTGTCTGTTCCTATTCCTCTCCATGACTATGGTAAAGGTCAAGGAGTTGTGGTCACTGACACCAAAATGCTCTCCCACCAAGTAATATCAATTATCCTACACTCGGCAGCAGAAAGGTTGGGAAAATGTCAACATAGACTCCAAGTAAAAATGATTTAGCCCTACTCCATCCCTCTTCTCCCAGCCTTACACAGCCAACGTTCCAGTGAAGAGCCACCATTATTTGCACGACAAGGGTAGAGCAGATTCATTTGTAAAGAGCTTTATTCTCCAGTGCACTTCAGAACAATCACCAGAATGCCATTCAAATTGATATCTCCCTTGAGATCATGGAAACGTCATCTAAATTCACTGTTACATTAACTTTAGAGAATTACATCGAAGTTCCTTGAACTCATTCATCAGATGTCTGCCATGATTTTCAGCCAGAGATAATCTTAGACCTATTTGTCTTCATTCTCTGGTAATGTCAAACCAACTGAAACTAAAACTGCTTATCTTGATTCTCCCTGTCTCTGTGTCAGCATTTCCTCTAATCCCATATTGTTGGACAACAGGACAGTTCAACCAGGGGCAGCATGGTGGCGCAGTGGGTTAGCCCTGCTGCCTCATAGCACCAAGTCCCTGGTTCTGGGTCACTGTCCGTGTGGAGTTTGCACATTCTCCTCGTGTTTGCGTGGGGTTCGCCCCCACAACCCAAAAATGTGTAAGGTAGGTGGATTGAACAAGCTAAATTGCCCCTTAATTGGAAAAAAATGAATTGGGTACACTAAATTTAGATTAAAAAAAGGACAGTTCAGCCAACCTTTTGCATTTGATTTGAAATTCCCTGAGCATCGAACCTCTTGATAAACAATCTATTCCCTTCAAGGGTCATAAAACTTCTTTAAAATCCACGCAAACAAATAGGGCCTGGATAATCCCGCCTCCATATAATAAACAACCTCTAAAATTAAACCAATCTCAGACTCCAATTTTTTACACAGGTGCTACATTTTGGACCCAACACTATTAAGAACATACCTTATTTAAAATTCTATACATAAGAACATGAGAACTAGGAGCAGGAGTAGGCCATCTGGCCCCTCGAGCCTGCTCCGCCATTCAATGAGGTCATGGCTGATCTTTTGTGGACTCAGCTCCACTTTCAGGCCCGAACACCATAACCGTTGATCCCTTTATTCTTCAAAAATCTATCTATCTTTATCTTAAAAACATTTAATGAAGGAGCCTCAACTGTTTCACTGGGCAAGGAATTCCATAGATTCACAACCCTTTGGGTGAAGAAGCTCCTCCTAAACTCAGTCCTAAATCTACTTCCCCTTATTTTGAGGTTATGCCCCCTAGTTCTGCTTTCACCCGCCAGTGGAAACAACCTGCCCACATCTATCCTATCTATTCCCTTCATAATTTTATGTTTCTATAAGATCCCCCCTCATCCTTCTAAATTCCAACGAGTACAGTCCCAGTCTACTCAACCTCTCCTCGTAATCCAACCCCTTCAGCTCTGGGATCAACCTAGTGAATCTCCTCTGCACACCCTCCAGCGCCAGTATGTCCTTTCTCCGGTAAGGAGGCCAAAACTGAACACAATACTCCAGGTGTGGCCTCACTAAACACCTTATACAATTGCAGCATAACCTCCCTAGTCTTAAACTCCATCCCTCTAGCAATGAAGGACCAAATTCTATTTGCCTTCTTAATCACCTGTTGCACCTGTAAACCAACTTTTTGCGACTCATGCACTAGCACACCCAGGTCTCTCTGCACAGCAACATGTTTTAATATTTTATCATTTAAATAATAATCCCTTTTGCTGTTATTCCTACCAAAATGGATAACCTCACATTTGTCAACATTGTATTCCATCTGCCAGACCCTAGCCCATTCACTTAACCTATCCAAATCCCTCTGCAGACTTCCAGTATCCTCTGCACGATTTGCTTTACCACTCACCTTAGTGTCGTCTGCAAACTTGGACACATTACCCTTGGTCCCCAACTCCAAATCATCTATGTAAATTGTGAACAATTGTGGGCCCAACACTGATCCCTGAGGGACACCACTAGCTACTGATTGCCAACCAGAGAAACAGCCATTAATCCCCACTCTTTGCTTTCTATTAATTAACCAATCCTCTTTCCATGCTACTAGATTACCCTTAATGCCATGCATCTTTATCTTATTCAGCAACCTTTTGTGTGGCACCTTGTCGAAGGCTTTCTGGAAATCCAGATATACCACATCCATTGGCTCCCCGTTATCTACCGCACTGGTAATGTCCTCAAAAAATTCCACTAAATTAGTTAGGCACGACCTGCCCTTTATGAACCCATGCTGCGTCTGCCCAATGGGACAATTTCCATCCAGATGCCTCGCTATTTCGATGATAGATTCCAGTATCTTCCCTACTACCGAAGTTAAGCTCGCTGTCCTATAATTACCCGCTTTCTGCCGACCTCCTTTTTTAAACAGTGGTGTCACGTTTGCTAATTTCCAATCCGCCGGGACCACCCCAGAGTCTAGTGAATTTTGGTAAATTATCTCTAGTGCATTTGCAATTTCTTAACCCATCTCTTTTAGCACTCTGGGCGCAATCTCTTTCAGCACTCTGGGATGCATTCCATCAGGGCCAGGAGACTTGTCTACCTTTAGCCCCATTAGCTTGCCCATTACTACCTCCTTAGTGATAACAATCATCTCAAGGTCCTCACCTGTCATAGCCTCATTTCTATCAGTCACTGGCATGTTATGTGTGTCTTCCACTGTGAAGACTGACCCAAAAAACCTGTTCAGTTCCTCAGCCATTTCCTCATCTCCCATTATTAAATCTCCCTTCTCATCCTCTAAAGGACCAATATTTACCTTAGCCACTCTTTTTTGTTTTATATATTTGTAGAAACTTTTGCTATCTGTTTTTACATTCTGAGCAAGTTTACTCTCAAATTTTATCTTACTCTTCTTTATAGCTTTTTTAGTAGCTTTCTGTTGCCCCCTAAAGATTTCCCAATCCTCCAGTCTCCCATTAATCTTTGCCACCTTGTATGCTATTTCCTTCAATTTGATACTCTCCCTTATTTCCTTAGATATCCACGGTCAATTTTCCCTCTTTCTACCGTCCTTCCATTTTGTTGGTATAAGGCTTTGCTGAGCACTGTGAAAAATTGCTTGGAAGGTTCTCCACTGTTCCTCAACTGTTTCACCATAAAGTCTTTGCTCCCAGTCTACCTTAGCTAGTTCTTCTCTCATCCCATTGTAATCTCCTTTGTTTAAACACAAAACACTAGTGCTTGATTTTACCTTCTCATCCTCCATTTGTATTTTAAATTCCACCATATTGTGATCGCTCCTTCCGAGAGGATCCCTAACTGTGAGATCATTAATCAATCCTGTCTCATTACACAGGACCAGATCTAGGACCCCTTGTTCCCTCTTAGGTTCCATTACATACTGTTCTAAGAAACTATTGCGGATACATTCTATAAACTCCTCCTCAAGGCTGCCTTGACCAACCTGGTTAAACCAATCGACATGTCGATTAAAATCCCCCATGATAACTGCTGTACCATTTCTGCATGCATCAGTTATTTCATTGTTTATTGTCTGCCCCACCATAATGTTACTATTTGGTGGCCTATAGACTACTCCTATCAGTGACTTTTTCGCCTTACTATTCCTGATTTCCACCCAAATGGATTCAACCTTATCCTCCATAGCACCAATGTCATCCCTTACTATTGCCCGGATGTCATCGGAGCTACACCAACTCCCTTACCATCCACTCTGTCCATCCGAATAGTTTGATACCCTTGGATAATTAACTCCCAGCCGTGACCATCCTTTAACCATGTTTCAGTAATGACCACTAAATCATAGTCATTCACGATGATTTGTGCCACCAACTCATTTACCTTATTCCGAATACTACGCGCATTCAGGTAAAATACACTCATGCTGGCTTTTATACTTCTGTTTTGAATCTTTAATCAGTAACCTCTCCTAAATCATATTTCCTCTTAACTTTTCTCCTAATTTTCCTTGTCGTTGAACCCATATCTTCATGTAACAACCTGCCGCATATATTACCATTTATGTCTTTACTTCCCGCTTTATTCCTTTTAGTATTACTGGGCCTATTCACTGAGCTCCCCTCAAGTCACTGTACCTTGTACTGTTGCCCTTTTTGATTTTTGACTGTGGCTTCTCTGCCTTACACTTTCCCCCTTACTGCCTTTTGTTTCTGTCCCTGTTTTACTACCTTCCGACTTCCTGCATCGGTTCCCATCCCCTTGCCACATTAGTTTAAACCCTCCCCAACAGCTCTAGCAAGCACCCCCCTCCCCCCCCGCCCCCCCAGGACATCGGTTCCAGTCCTACACAGTCCCTAATGCTACACCTTATCTAACTTATTCATGCAATTCATCTGTTTGACCTGATCTTTCTTCCTTGCACAGGATCCCAAAGATCAGGCATTATTTTCCTAAACTCACTGACTCCATGGATGTGCAGAACCCAAGTGAATCACGTTTGAGCTTTTTAACTGTTCATTTCAGAAATAAGTTTGGTTACAGGGAAGCAATGGAGAACAGTCTCGGACTCTGAGTTACCAACTACTAATATTCAGGATTGCCAACTGTAATTATAAATTTTGCTGCAGGCTTCATCACATGACTTGGCCCCAAGGTATAGCCACGCATTGACAACACATCCATCCGTGTGACGTACTGCACTCATAGGACAATTGGAAACCAACGCAGCCATCACCTAATTCGATAACGTTTTACTGTCAGCCTTCTCCCAACCCCACACCCATTATCAATGTGACTATATCTGAGAACGAGAAACATTTGAAGAAAATTGAAAAAAAGAGACAATGCTTTTCTCATTTTCTGACGATTTATTCTCAATCGCACACAGCAGTGTCCTGGAGATGGATCTTCAATTCCAGAAGAATCCAGTCCATTCCTGGAGGGTTGGCAATTATGTTAATCTCCGTGGAGCAAAACTGGAGCCAGTATAATTTCTTCTCCTCCCCTTTCCCTGTAACATTTACAATTGCCAGCAGCAAAATTATTAAAGCATTTGGGATTGCTACAAAACAACATAGTACAACATAACTATAATATAGTTATTATAGTTCAATCCATTCAATAACTATAATATAGAATCATAGCGTCATAGAGTTTTGCTGCATGGAAAGAGGCCTTTCAGCCCATTGCGTCTGCGCTGATCATCCATCACCGAACTAATCCCATTCTCCAGCACTCATCTAAATACTTTTTAAATTTGTGACCCTTTCCTTTGATTACCCGTCCCATTATCTTAATTCAATGCCCCCTGGTTATTGCCCCTCCTGTAAGGGGAAAAGTAATTTTATGTCTACCCTATCATAATCCCTCAGCCTTCTTTGTTAGAGGGAGAAGAAACCCAGTTTATCATGATAATTGAAACGATCCAGCCCAGGCAACATCCTGGTGAATTTCCTCTGCAACCTCTCCAGTGCAATAATATATTTTCTATAGTGTGGTCACCAGAACTGCACACAATACTCCAGCTGAGGCCTAATCAATGTTTCATACAGCTCCAGCAGAACCTCCCTGCTCTTATATTCAATGCCTCGGTTAATAATGGCAAAATCGACTTCCGGGTGCGGCTATGCAGAGCTAGGTCGCATATTCGGTAGCTCCCACTTGGAACGGACTTTTGGGCTCTTTTACAGGGCCCCCACGGCATTTGTTTGACATTTCCCGGTGTGGGAAGAAGACTGCAGCATTCCCCTGACAGTGTCCCCCAGGAATGTTATGTCTTTTGGCTACCAGACCCGGCAGAAACAGTAAAAGATTTAGCTGCAACAGGATAAACAGGGCCTCTTCCAGCATGCAGGCGGGGGAAGGGCAAGCTTAAAGTTGCAATCTGACTTGACTCTATCAAAGGTGAATTCTAACAGCAGAGGGAACAACTGTGAAAAGATCTACCAAGGCCATTAAAGAAGCAGGGACGAGGCTTCCGGTGGCGGCCATGGAGGAGTAGGTCGCGCATTCGGCATCCATCTGGAACGGACTCCCAGACCTTTTTCAGGAGTTTCCATAGACTTTTTGGGGCAGACTGGTGAAGCGAACACTGCCAAAAGGATTCCCTCTGGACTTCCGGTTGAGGCTATGCAGAGCTAAGCCGCACAATTCGGCAGCTCCCACTACCACGGACTTTCGGGCTCGTTAGAGGAGCCCCAACGGAACTTTATTTTTTTTTTGACGCAGCCCGTGGGGAAGGGAAGAGAGAGGTCCCCCTCCAACTTCTATGAAACGGACCAGAAGTGTAACGGCCAAAGGAGCGGCACTGGAGCAACGGGAGAAGCGAGGGGAAGAAAACAAAATGGCGGCGGCCAGGGACAAAGGGGAGCTGCAGGAGTTCATCAAGCGCTGCTTCGAGGAGCAGCGCGAGGAGATGCGCAAGGCGATGTTGGCGCCTATGCTTTCGGCAATTGAAGGACTCGGGATCACCCAGAAGGCCCACGAAGCTAAGATCCAGGAGGTACAGAAAAGAGTCAGTCAGAACGAGGACGAGCTCGTGGGCCTGGCGGTGAGAGTGGAGCAGAACGAGGCGCTACACAAGAGGTGGGTGGGAAGACTCGAAGACCTGGAGAACAGGTCGAGGAGAAAGAATCTGCGAATCCTGGGTCTCCCTGAGGGAGTGGAGGGGGCTGATGCCGGGGCATACGCGAGCACGATGCTGGAGGCGATGATGGGCACGAAGGCCCCTTCGAGGCCGCTGGAGTTGGACGGGGCACATCGGGTGCTGGCGAAGAAGCCCCAGGCAAATGAGCCGCCAAGGACGATGGTGGTGAGGTTCCACCGGTTCACGAAACAGAGAGTGGGTCCTGAGATGGGCCAAGAAGGAGCGGAGCAGTAAGTGGGACAATGCAGAGATCCGAATATACCCGGACTGGAGCACGGAGGTTGCAAAGCGGAGAGCGGGTTTCAACCGGGCCAACACTATTACTTCGAAACACCTGAAGAGGCGTCGACCTTTGTACAAGCTGAAAAGTTGGACTCTAACTGAGGGTGTGTGAGGGTGGGGGGGATGTTTTGGGGTTTGATGTGTGATGGTTGTTGTATATAGGGGGTCAATCACGTGCAGGAAATGTTACATGGGCTGGTGGAGAGAGACAGGAGCTGCACCAGAGGGGGCGGAGCGGGCTTTGGAAAGGCGGGAAGGGGAACGAAGGAATGTATATGGATTGGGAGACTCCCACGCGGGGAGGTCAATGGGACGGCGGGGGAAGCCGGGGTCAGCAGGCGTCAGCTGACTTACGGGAGTGACATGGGGGGAGCAAAAAAGCTAGACAGGGGTCTAGCGGGGGGAGGGGAGGGGGGGAAGTGGGGGGAAAAAGGGTTGCTGCTGCACTGGCCGAAAGGTAATGGGACACAGAAGAGGTGGTCGGGACGGGGGTCCCCTCTCTGGGGGACTGGAGGGTGAGGGAGGCGTGGACACGGGACTGGTCCAGAAAAGGAGATGGCTAGTCGGCGGGGCGGGGGGGGGGGGGGGGGGGGGTGAGAGCCCCTCCAATCTGGCTGATAACGTGGAATGTGAGGGGCCTGAATGGGCCGGTGAAGAGGGCTCGAGGGGGAGTCAAAGATGGAAGGGGAGCCACAGTTCGGAGTGCGACAAAAATAAACGAGGTATTCAAGGCCTTTTATGAAGAGCTGTTCAGATCCCAGCCCCCAGCAGGGGAAGAGGGGATGAGACGATTCCTAGATCAGCTGAGATTCCCGAGGGTGGAGGAGCAAGAGGTGGCTGGTTTGGGGGCACCAATTGGGTTGGAGGAGCTGAGCAAGGGTTTGGGGAGCATGCAGGCGGGGAAGGCCCCGGGACCGGACGGATTCCCGGTGGAGTTCTACAGGAAGTACGCAGACCTGTTGGCCCCGCTACTGGTGAGGACCTTTAATGAGGCAAGAGAGGAGGGGACCATGCCCCCGACAATGTCGGAAGCGACAATTTCTTTGATCCTAAAGCGGGACAAGGACCCACTGCAATGTGGATCGTACAGGCCGATCTCGCTCCTCAATGTGGATGCAAAGTTGCTGGCAAATGTGCTGGCCACGAGGATCGAGGACTGTGTCCCGGGGGTAATCCACGAGGACCAGACGGGATTTGTAAAGGGCAGGCAACTAAACACCAATGAGCGGCGGCTCTTAAACGTGATAATGGTGCCATCGGAGGAGGGAGAGGCGGAGATAGTGGCAGCTATGGACGCGGGGAAGGCCTTTGACCGAGTAGAGTGGGAGTACCTTTGGGAGGTGCTGCATAGGTTTGGGTTCGGGGTAGGGTTTATCAATTGGGTTAAGCTCCTTTACAGAGTCCCGATGGCGAGTGTAGTGACGAACCGGCGGAGGTCGGAGTACTTTCGACTGTACCGAGGGACGAGGCAGGGGTGCCCCCTGTCACCCCTGTTGTTCGCATTGGCGATCGAACCATTGGCCATGTCATTGAGGGAGTCTAATAAATGGAGGGGGCTGGTCAGAGGGGGAGAAGAGCATCGGGTGTCGCTATATGCGGATGACCTGTTGCTGTACGTGGCGGATCCAATGGAGGGGATGGTGGAGGTCATGCAGACTCTAAGGGAGTTTAGGGAGTTTTCGGGCTATAAGCTCAATGTAAGGAAGAGTGAGCTCTTTGTATTACAGGCGGACAGGCGGGGGACCAAGAAAGAGGGATAGGGGACCTACCGCTGAGGAGGGCGGAGGGGAGCTTTCGGTATCTGGGGATCCAGATAGCCAGGAGTTGGGGGACCCGACATAAACTGAATCTGACGAGGTTGGTGGAGCAAATGGAGGAGGATTTCAAAAGATGGGACATGTTACCGCTCTCGCTGGCGGGTAGAGTGCAGTCGGTCAAAATGGTGGTCCTTCCGAGGTTTCTGTTTGTGTTTCAGTGCCTCCCCATCATGATCACTAAGGCCTTTTTTAAGAGAGTAGGCAGGAGTATTATGGGGTTTGTGTGGGCGAATAAGACCCCGAGAGTAAGGAGAGGGTTCCTGGAACGCAGTAGGGACCGAGGAGGGTTGGCGCTGCCAAACCTGGGGAGCTACTACTGGGCAGCAAATGTGGCGATGATCCGCAAGTGGGTTATGGAGGGAGAGGGGGCGGCATGGAAGAGGATGGAGATGGCGTCCTGTAAAGGAACGAGCCTGGGGGCGTTGGTGACGGCACCGCTGCCGCTCTCACCGACAAAGTATACCACGAGCCCGGTGGTGGCGGCAACGCTAAGGATCTGGGGCCAGTGGAGACGGCACCAGAGTGCAATGGGAGCATCGGTGAGGTCCCCGATCAAGGGTAACCACCGGTTTGTCCCGGGGAAGATGGACGAGGGGTTCCAGAGCTGGCATCGGGCGGGGATTGTTAGAATGGGGGACCTGTTCATCGACGGGACGTTTGCGAGCCTAGGGGCACTGGAGGAGAAGTTCAAGTTACCCCCGGGAAATGCCTTTAGATATATGCAGGTGAGGGCTTTTGTGAGGCGACAGGTGAGGGAATTCCCATTGCTCCCGGCACAAGAAGTTCAAGATAGGGTGATCTCGGGTGTATGGGTCGGGGAGGGCAAGGTGTCGGAAATACACCAGGAGTTGAAAGAAGAGGGAGAAGCGCTGGTAGAAGAGTTGAAGGGTAAATGGGAGGAGGAGCTGGGGAGGAGATCGAGGAAGGTCTGTGGGCTGAGGCCCTAGGTAGGGTTAATTCCTCCTCCTCGTGTGCCAGGCTCAGCCTGATACAATTTAAGGTGGTCCACAGAGCGCACTTGACGGGGGCGAGGTTGAGTAGGTTCTTTGGGGTAGGGGACAGATGTGGAAGGTGCTCAGGGAGCCCAGCGAACCATGTCCATATGTTTTGGTCATGCCCGGCACTGGAGGGGTTCTGGAGAGGAGTGGCGGGAGCAATATCTCAGGTGGTGAAAGTCCGGGTCAAGCCAAGCTGGGGGCTAGCAATATTTGGAGTAGTGGACGAACCGGGACTGCAGGAGGCGAAAGAGGCCGGCATTCTGGCCTTTACGTCCCTAGTAGCCTAGCGAAGGATCTTGCTAATGTGGAAGGAGGCGAAGCCCCCCAGCCCGGAGGCCTGGATAAATGATATGGCTGGGTTCATAAAGTTGGAGAGGATTAAGTTTGCCTTGAGAGGGTCTGCGCAGGGGTTCTACAGGCGGTGGCAACCGTTCCTAGACTATCTCGCGGAGCGTTAGAGGAAGGTCGGCAGCAGCAGCAGCAACCTTGCGGGGGGAGGGGGTGGAGGGGACGTCCTGGGAGGGGGGGTGGGAGGGGGGGGGAAAGGGGGGACTGCCTGGGAGGGTGGATGAGCAAGAGATAACATGAAGGGTTGGGGAAACTGGCACGTACGGGTGAGGGCCAGTGTACAAAGCTGTGTAAATATATCATTTTGCTATGTATATATCTTGCTCTGCGCGATTTCTCGTTTTTTTTTGTTACGGCGGGAGGGGGGGTTATTGTTTATAAGGGAGAAAAATTGTGTTAAAAAACTTTAATAAATATATATTTTTTAAGAATAATGGCAAAATCCCATACGCTTTTTAACACCCTCATCTGACTGTCTTCCTGACCTAAGAGATCTATGAACATACATACCAAGGTCCCTTTGATCCTCGGTACTTCCGAGGGTCATGCCATTCATCGTATATTCCCTTGCCATTTGCCACTCTTCTGACCGTCTGACGAACCTTTCTATAATCGTCCTGTAATCTACCGCCTTGCTGCTCACTATTTACCACACCACCAATTTCTGTGTCTTCTGAAAACATACTTATCATACCTCCGGCATTCACATCCAGATTGTTAATGTATACTATAAACAGCACGGGACCCAGCACCGATCCCTGCAGAACACCAATGGCCAAATGTTTCCAGTTACAAAAATAACTTTCAACCATCACCCTCTGCCTCCTACCACTAAGCCGGTTTTGGATCCTGTTTGCTAAATTGCTCTGGATTCCATTGGGATCTTACATTCTTCATCAGGCTTCCATGTGGGACTTCTCAAAAGTTTTACTAAAGTCCATGTACACAATATCAACATTCATCTACATACCTAGTCAGCAGTTTCCTTGCCACAGAAGCGGTCTGGAGTTTCCTGGTTTGTCACAACTTTCCTTCTTGAATAGTGGCACCACGCTAGCTACCCTGAAGCCCTTTGTCACCTCTCCTAAACCAGAGAAGATTGGAAAATTTGTGTCAGAGTCTCCCTTGCCTCCCAGTGCTACCAGACATGCATCTAAATAGGCCCCGGGGATGTATCCGCTGGCCATGTAAAACTGTCAATGTTAAGTTGGTCAAGCAAATCACAATGCATCTCCCTGATCTCTCTACCTACATAAGTGGATCTCTACCTCAGTGATCACAGATTCAAAGTACTCATTTAAAAAACTCATCTATACCTTCCAATTCCACACACAAATTGCCAGGTTGGTCCTGTGATGGGCCTTACTCTTACTCCGGTCAACTTCCTGCCCTTAATAAGATCAAGTGTAGTATCTGCTCTGCCTTTTGGCTCAGATCTGGTATGTCTCTCTTGTGGGGACCATGAATTGGATTCAATTTGAATTTGAATTGTTTTTTGGAGCAGGCAAGGAGCTGGATTGGGGATTCGCCCCTGACCACACTCTGAGCCCTGGCTTTGTAACTCAGAAAAAGTAATATACTGATGAAACTTATCAAAATATTCACCAATAACAAAAGCAATTGCATCAGCTTAGCTGTTCTGAGGAGAAACCAGTTCAGCAACTGAGAGCACTGTTGCTTTCACAAATCTAAAATTATATCTAGAAAAATAAGATTCACATTTCTGACCGTCACTCAGTGATGTTGGTCCAACTTCAATGCAGTGTATTTAGTCACAGGCTGCTGCTTTCCAATGATCTTATACTGAACATGGCCTCTCCTTTTATCCTGTCACAATATCTCCAATTTGCAACATTTTCGCTTTTTTCCGGAATGCGTGGAAACTGTAACAAGATTGAAGCATGTGTTTGAGGGATGGGGTTCTTTGGGATGGGAACATCCTTTTGCTTTATGCTCCAATATGATGATGTACTGGGACAGCGAGTACACTCTGTGCTACATTAGGCTGCGATAACCCATTGACGCTGAATTATTGTATTTGGAGACCATATTTGACTCAGTTCCCATATTCTGGAAGCAGCTAATCGCTCTGATGCTCTGTTTAGAAATAAACATAACAGTAAACATTCAATACAGATTCTGATTTACGATAAATCAGTAGCCCAGGTGATTTCCTGAATAAATCTGCACTTGAGAGGCATTTTCTAACATGACTCGCAAGAAGTGGCTGGTTTGAATACAGTCTTTCCTGCACAATAAAAATCACTCCACGAGTTCTGCTCTTGTACAACCGTTCATATTGCATCAATTGACAATATGGTGGGAAGAATCGCAAATAATGTTCCGATTGTTTGGTTACTAATGATCTAATGTTGTAATAATGTATGTCAATTCATGACCATGGGATACAAAATTGTTCATTGTGTATTACTGCCATAGTCACGTGTCAGAATGTTCTGTGGATGAAGCAGCTGCAGGACAGAAACTGGGTTACTTCACTTCTTGTGAAAAGTGACATGGGATCAAAAACTAATAAGTTGGGTTATAGAACATAGAACATAGAACGATACAGCGCAGTACAGGCCCTTCGGCCCACAAAGTTGCACCGAAACAAAAGCCATCTAACCTACACTATGCCATTATCATCCATATGTTTATCCAATAAACTTTTAAATGCCCTCAGTGTTGGCGAGTTCACTACTGTTGCAGGTAGGGCATTCCACGGCCTCACTACTCTTTGCGTAAAGAACCTACCTCTGACCTCTGTCCTATATCTATTACCCCTCAGTTTAAAGCTATGTCCCCTCGTGCCAGCCATTTCCATCCGCGGGAGAAGGCTCTCACTGTCCACCCTATCTAACCCCCTGATCATTTTGTATGCCTCTATTAAGTCTCCTCTTAACCTTCTTCTCTCCAATGAAAACAACCTCAAGTCCATCAGCCTTCCCTCATAAGATTTTCCCTCCATACCAGGCAACATCCTGGTAAATCTCCTCTGCACCCGCTCCAAAGCCTCCACGTCGTTCCTATAATGCGGTGACCAGAACTGTACGCAATACTCCAAATGCGGCCGTACCAGAGTTTTGTACAGCTGCAACATGACCTCCTGACTCCGGAACTCAATCCCTCTACCAATAAAGGCCAACACTCCATAGGCCTTCTTCACAACCCTATCAACCTGGGTGGCAACTTTCAGGGATCTATGTACATGGACACCTAGATCCCTCTGCTCATCCACACTTCCAAGAACTTTACCATTAGCCAAATATTCCGCATTCCTGTTATTCCTTCCAAAGTGAATCACCTCACACTTCTCTACATTAAACTCCATTTGCCACCTCTCAGCCCAGCTCTGCAGCTTATCTATATCCCTCTGTAACCTGCTACATCCTTCCACACTGTCGACAACACCACCGACTTTAGTATCATCTGCAAATTTACTCGCCCACCCTTCTGCGCCTTTGCGTCATTGATAAAAATGACAAACAGCAACGGCCCCAGAACAGATCCTTGTGGGTTGAGGGAAGAATTGGATTTACAAATAAGTGGGCAAGATCTTGTGGATGGATGCCTCGTTATAGCTTCTTGCTAAATTGACATAGTGGATTGGTCAGAGCAATGTTGCTTGTGAGGTGTACATGGATTTCCAAAAGGCCTTTGGACAAATGTCATTCAACAGGCTTATTTTCATGTTTTGATGTTATGGATTAAAATGAGGCATGTAATGGGAATGTGTTGGCGACAGGAAACAAAGTATTGGTGAATGGCTGTACTTCATTGTGGACAGAAATGTGCAGTCGGGTTCCACATTGGTCAGTGTGAGGAATAATGCTTTTCACAATATATATTCATGGCCTAGAATTGAGTGTGGACAGGACACGACTTCAAAATTTTCTGCAACCCAATCGGAAGCACTATAAACAATGAAGGAGGTAACGAAATATTGCAAAAAGACATAAACAAACTTTAGAAATGGTTGTGAAAACCTTCGGTTAAAGTTTAATACAGAGGAATCTCCATGGCGGCCATGATGTGAGTGGTCACACATTTGGTGGTTCCCGCTTGAGGAGGTGTTTTTGCACCCCAGATAACGGGTGGATTTGTTGATGGAAAAAGGTGCAGGAGTGGTGGAAGAAGAGTGTGTTCCACCGGTGGATGGATTCGTGGACCAGGAGTGGTTCTAAGCAAAAGGAGCTGTTGGAGCGAGAAACTGTGTCTGACACACGGGAAGATGGAGGAGGGTCAGGACTGGCCCTAACATCTCAGTGGTCTATGGAGCAGCTGGTGGACATCTTGAACGAGAAGTTCACCCAACAGAGAAAGGAGACTCTGGAGGACCTGGCGAGGATGGTCGATCCAATTAAGGCGAGGATTGACCGTGTGGAGATGAGGTTGGAGTCTCAGAGCCAGGCGATCCAGAAGGTGGAGGAGATGGTGTCGGAGCATGAGGAGCAGCTTACTTCGATGGTGGCCGAGATGGAGGTGGTGCAGGATATTTGAGGCGGCTACAGGAGAAGGTGGAGGATTTGGAGAACCGGTCCCGGAGACAGAACCTGAGGATCGTTGGGCTGCCGGAGGGCAGTGAGCGAGTGGATGCATGCTCGTATGTGGCCAGGATGTTCAATAGGTTGCTGGGAGAGGCAGTCTTTGCTGGGAGAGGGGATCTTTGAACGGCCACTGGAGGTGGACTGGGCGCACAGGCCACTGATGAGGAAGCTGCAGGGTAAAGAGCCGCGATGGTGGTGCGGCTGCATCAGTGTCTGGACAAGGAGCAGATCCTGAGGTGGGCCAGACAGATAAAGCAGTGTACCTGGGAGGGCAGTGAACTCTGGGTGTACAAGGACCTGGCCAAGAGGAGAGTGGGTTTTAATAAAGTGAACATAGAACACAGAACAGTACAGCACAGAACAGGCGCTTCGGCCCTCGATGTTGTGCCGAGCATTGTCCGAAACCAAGATCAAGCTATCCCACTCCCTGAAGGCTGTCCTCTTTAAGAAGGGAGTGAAATTTGTGATGTTGTACCCGGCTCGCCTCTAGGTGACCTACCAATGAAGAATTTTACTTTGGGATGCCGGAGGAGGCGCTGGAGTTTCTGAGGGTCAATGGATTGACTCTCCTGTGGGGGATAGGTGGGTGCTTTTTTATTTCTTTATTTTTGGTCTTTGAAATTTGGTGATGTTGTTTTCACTGGGATAATTTTTGATCGGAGGGGAGGAGAGTCAGGATGCGAGGCGCCATGAGCAGAGGGTGCCAGGCTAGCTGGGCGGGCAAGTTCACGGAAGCGCAGTAGAGAGTGAGCAGGTGCTTAGAATGTTGATGAGGGCTGAGGTTGTTGTGTTGTGGTGGGAGGGGAGACTGCTGACAGGGGCTGGGGTTTTTGAATTGTGGTATGGGGAGGGTCTATGATGGTGGACATCCGAGGGTGGGCATGAGTGGATGCGTGACGCGGACTGGAGGGGATATGGCTGATCGGCTGGGGGGTGAGAGGGGTGGAGGACGGGGTGCCTCCGACCAGGCTGGAATGTGAGAGGGCTGAATTGGCCGGTCAAGATTCGCATGTTTGCGCGTCTGAGGGGCCCAAAGGCGAATGTGACATTTTTACAGGAAACGCACCTGAAGATTGGGGACCAGAGTAGGCTCAGGAAAGGGTGGGTAGGGCAGGTATTTCACTCAGGGTTGGATTTGAAAACGAGGGGGGTGGCGGTCTTGATGAATAATGGGGTAGCTTTTGAAATGGGGAGCATAGTGGCAGACTGTGGAGGGAGATATGTGAGTGGGAAATTGCAAGGGATGCCGGTGGTATTGGCGAATGTTTATGCCCCAAACTGGGACGATGTAGAGTTTATGAGGCGGGTGTTCAGGAAGATCCAGTACCTGGACACGCACTGGTTGATAACAAGGGGGGTGGGGGTGGGGAGGGTGGGGGGGCTTAACACAGTTCTGGAGCCGAAACTGCATCGGTCAAGCCCGAGGTCGGGGGAAGTATTGGCATTGGCAAGGGAACTGAGGAAATTTATGGAGCGCATGGGAGCTGGGGTGGTGGATCCGTGGAGATTTGGCGGGGCAAGGGCGAGGGAATTCTCATTTGTTTCACACGTGCCGCACGTGCATAGGGTGTACTCCCGAATCGACTATTTTGTGTTGGGTAGGACGTTGTTGGCGGGGGTGATCAGTTTGGAGTACTCGGCAATTTTCGTTTCGGACCATGCATCGCATTGGGTTAACTTGCAGGTGAAGGACTTCCGGATGCGGCGATGACCAGCTGAGTCACACGTTTCGGCAGCTCCCGGTGAAACGGACTTTTGGGCTCTTAATAGGAGCCCCAACGGCAATTCTGACGGCTAAAAACACTGTGCGGTAAACCAGAAGGGAATCCCCCCTGGATACGGATGAAAAAAGGAGGAGAAAGTGGCCGGATTGCAGTGGATCCTTTAGAACAGCGGCAAGGAAGGCAAGCAAAAACCAAGATGGCGTCGGAAGGTGGCAGTTTAACATGGGGCCCTGAACAACAAGAGTTCTTGAAATGCTGTGTGGAAGAGCTCAAAAAGGAAATGAAGAAAGAGCTGTTGGCCCCGATACTACAGGCGATCGAAGGGCTAAAAGGAGGAACAAAAGACCCAGGAGCGGGAGCTTCGGGTCATGAAGGCAAAGGCAGCCGAGAATGAGGACGACATACAGGGCCTGGTGGTGAAGACGGAGACGCATGAGGCACATCAGAAACGATGTGTGGAAAGGTTGGAGGCACTGGAGAACAACGCAAGGAGGAACAACCTGAGGATTCTTGGTCTTCCTGAAGGTGCGGAGGGAGCGGACGTCGGGGCATATGTGAGCACGATGCTGCACTCGTTAATGGGAGCGGAGGCCCCGGCGGGTCCGTTGGAGGTGGAGGGAGCATACCGAGTGATGGCGCGAGGACCGAGAGCAGGAGAAATTCCCAGAGCCATAGTGGTGAGATTCCTCCGTTTTAAGGATAGAGAAATGGTCCTTAGATGGGCAAAGAAAACTCGGAGCAGTAAATGGGAGAACGCGGTGATCCGCGTTTATCAAGACTGGAGTGCGGAGGTGGCGAGAAGGAGGGCGAGCTTTAATCGGGCCAAGGCGGTGCTTCATAAAAAGAAGATAAAATTTGGAATGCTGCAACCGGCAAGACTGTGGGTCACATATCGAGGGAGGCACCACTACTTTGAGACGGCGGATGAAGCGTGGACTTTTATTGTGGAAGAAAAACTGGAATGAGCGGGTTATTAAAAAGAAAGTTTGAACAAAGTGATGGGGCGAATGTGGGGGGCGAAGAGGGGGGTTAAAAAGGGGGGAAAGAGGAGTACTAATCCTGCGATGTGGTAACTTTTCTCTCTTCCACAGGTGGTGATGGGGGGAGGAGGGGAGGTGGAGGAGATTGGGGGCGGGGCCAAGGGAGAAGCGCGGGCTTGGTTCCCGCGCTATGATAATCATGGCGGGAATAGAGAAGCAGGAAGGAGGGGGCGTCGCACGGTGCGAGCCGAGGTCACGGGAGGAAGCCGAGGTCGGCCAGAGTTTGCTGACTTCTGGGAGCAACATGGGGGGAGTAATTATGCTAGCGGGGGATCTAGCGGGCGGGGGGGCGTGGGAGGGGGGAATTACTGGGTTGCTGCTGCTGGGGAGAGGGGGGAGCTGGTATGGGAGGGGATGGGCGGGGGGGAACCGCCTGGGGGAGATACAGCTGCGTGGGAACCGGGTGAGGAGCTGGAAAAAGGGGATGGCTAATCGACAAGGGGGGGAGGGTAGGAAGCCCCCCAACCCGGCTGATCACGTGGAACGTGAGAGGGCTGAACGGGCCGATAAAGAGGGCACGGGTACTCGCACACCTTAAGAAACTTAAGGCAGATGTGGTTATGTTACAGGAAACGCACCTGAAACTGATAGACCAGGTTAGGCTACGCAAAGGATGGGTGGGGCAGGTGTTCCATTCGGGGCTAGATGCGAAAAACAAGGGGGTGGCTATATTAGTGGGGAAGCGGGTAATGTTCGAGGCAAAGACTATAGTGGCGGATAACGGGGGCAGATACGTGATGGTGAGTGGCAAACTACAGGGGGAGACGGTGGTTTTGGGAAACGTATATGCCCCGAACTGGGATGATGCCAATTTTATGAGGCGGATGCTAGGACGCATTCCGGACCTAGAAATGGGAAAGCTGATAATGGGGGGAGATTTTAATACGGTGTTGGAACCAGGGCTGGATAGGTCGAAGTCCAGGACTGGAAGGAGGCCGGCAGCAGCCAAGGTACTTAAAGATTTTATGGAGCAGATGGGAGGTGTAGACCCGTGGAGATTTAGCAGACCTAGGAGTAAGGAGTTCTCGTTTTTCTCCTATGTCCATAAAGTCTACTCGCGAATAGACTTTTTTGTGATGGGAAGGGCGTTGATCCCGAAGGTGAGGGGAACGGAGTATACAGCTATAGCCATTTCGGATCACGCTCCACACTGGGTCGACTTGGAGATAGGGGAGGAAACAGGAGGGCGCCCACCCTGGAGAATGGACATGGGACTAATGGCAGATGAGGGGGTGTGTCTAAGGGTGAGGGGGTGCATTGAAAAGTACTTGGAACTCAATGATAATGGGGAGGTCCAGGTGGGAGTGGTCTGGGAGGCGTTGAAGGCGGTGGTTAGAGGGGAGCTGATATCAATAAGGGCACATAAAGGGAAGCAGGAGAGTAAGGAACGGGAGCGGTTGCTGCAAGAACTTTTGAGGGTGGACAGACAATGTGCGGAAGCACCGGAGGAGGGACTGTACAGGGAAAGGCAAAGGCTACATGTAGAATTTGACTTGCTGACTACGGGCACTGCAGAGGCACAATGGAGGAAGGCACAGGGTGTACAGTACGAATATGGGGAGAAGGCGAGCAGGTTGCTGGCACACCAATTGAGGAAAAGGGGAGCAGTGAGGGAAATAGGGGGAGTGAGGGATGAGGAAGGAGAGATGGAGCGGGGAGCGGAGAGAGTGAATGGAGTGTTCAAGACATTTTATAAAAAATTATATGAAGCTCAACCCCCGGATGGGAGGGAGAGAATGATGGGCTTCTTGGATCGGCTGGAATTTCCCAAGGTGGAAGAGCAGGAAAGGGTGGGACTGGGAGCACAGATCGAGGTAGAAGAAGTGGTGAAAGGACATAGGAGCATGCAGGCGGGAAAGGCCCCGGGACCGGATGGATTCCCAGTCGAATTCTATCGAAAATATGTGGACTTGCTCGCCCCGGTATTGACGAGGACCTTTAATGAGGCAAAGGAAAGGGGACAACTGCCCCCGACTATGTCTGAAGCAACGATATCGCTTCTCTTAAAGAAGGAAAAGGACCCGCTACAATGCGGGTCCTATAGACCTATTTCCCTCCTAAATGTAGATGCCAAGATCCTGGCCAAGGTAATGGCAATGAGAATAGAGGAATGTGTCCCGGGGGTGGTCCACGAGGACCAAACTGGGTTTGTGAAGGGGAGACAGCTGAACACGAATATACGGAGGCTGTTAGGGGTAATGATGATGGCCCCACCAGAGGGGGAAACGGAGATAGTAGTGCCGATGGATGCCGAGAAAGCATTTGATGGAGTGGAGTGGGATTATTTGTGGGAGGTGTTGAGGAGATTTGGTTTTGGAGAGGGGTATGTTAGATGGGTGCAGCTGTTGTATAGGGCCCTGATGGCGAGCGTGGTCACGAATGGACGGGGATCTGCATATTTTCGGCTCCATAGAGGGACAAGGCAGGGATGCCCTCTGTCCCCATTATTGTTTGCACTGGCGATTGAGCCCCTGGCGATAGCGTTGTGGGGTTCCAAGAAGTGGAGGGGAGTACTTAGAGGAGGAGAAGAACACCGGGTATCTTTGTATGCGGATGATTTGCTACTATACGTGGCAGACCCGGCGGAGGGGATGCCAGAAATAATGTGGATACTTGGGGAGTTTGGGGATTTTTCAGGGTATAAATTGAACATGGGGAAAAGTGAGTTGTTTGTGGTGCATCCAGGGGAGCAGAGTAGAGAAATAGAGGACCTACCGTTGAGGAAGGTAACAAGGGACTTTCGTTACCTGGGGATCCAGATAGCCAAGAATTGGGGCACATTGCATCGGTTAAATTTAACGCGGTTGGTCGAACAAATGGAGGAGGATTTCAAGAGATGGGATATGGTATCCCTGTCACTGGCAGGGAGGGTGCAGGCGGTTAAGATGGTGGTCCTCCCGAGATTCCTCTTTGTGTTTCAGTGCCTCCCGGTGGTGATCACGAAGGCTTTTTTTAAAAGGATTGAAAAGAGCATCATGGGTTTTGTGTGGGCCGGGAAGACCCCGAGAGTGAGGAAGGGATTCTTACAGCGTAGCAGGAATAGGGGGGGGCTGGCACTACCGAGCCTAAGTGAGTATTATTGGGCCGCTAATATTTCAATGGTGAGTAAGTGGATGGGAGAGGAGGAGGGAGCGGCGTGGAAGAGATTAGAGAGGGTGTCCTGTAGGGGGACTAGCCTACAAGCTATGGTGACGGCCCCATTGCCGTTCTCACCGAAGAAATACATCACAAGCCCGGTGGTGGTGGCGACTTTGAAAAGTTGGGGACAGTAGAGACGGCATAGGGGAAAGATGGGAGCCTTGGTGGGGTCCCCGATAAGAAACAACCATAGGTTTGCCCCGGGGGGAATGGATGGGGGATTTGGAATATGGCAAAGAGCAGGAGTAACGCAACCGAAAGATCTGTTTGTGGATGGGAAGTTCGCAAGTCTGGGAGCGCTGACCGAGAAATATGGGTTGCCCCAAGGGAATGCATTCAGGTATATGCAACTGAGGGCTTTTGCGAGGCAACAGGTGAGGGAATTCCCGCAGCTCCCGACACAAGAGGTGCAGGACAGAGTGATCTCAAAGACATGGGTGGGGGATGGTATATATAGGGAAATGAGGAACGAAGGGGAGACTATGGTAGATGAACTAAAAGGGAAATGGGAAGAAGAGCTGGGGGAGGAGATCGAGGAGGGGCTGTGGGCAGATGCCCTAAGCAGGGTAAACTCGTCGTCCTCGTGTGCCAGGCTAAGCCTGATTCAGTTTAAGGTATTACACAGGGCGCATATGAATGGAGCATCGCTCAGTAAATTTATTGGGGTGGAGGATAGGTGTGCGAGGTGCTCGAGAAGCCCAGCGAATCATACCCATATGTTTTGGTCATGCCCGGCACTACAGGGGTTTTGGGTGGGGGTGACAAAGGTTCTTTCAAAAGTAGTGGGGGTCCGGGTCGAACCAAGCTGGGGGTTGGCTATATTTGGGGTTGCACAAGAGCCGGGAGTGCAGGAGGCGAGAGAAGCCGATGTTTTGGCCTTTGCGTCCCTAGTAGCCTGGCGCAGGATATTGTTAATGTGGAAAGAAGCCAAGCCCCCGGGGGTGGAGACCTGGATAAATGACATGGCAGGGTTTATAAAGCTAGAGCGGATTAAGTTCGTCCTAAGGGGGTCGGCTCAAGGGTTCACCAGGCGGTGGCAACCGTTCGTCAAATACCTCACAGAAAGATAGATGGAATGGAAAAAAGAAGGCAGCAGCAGCAGCCCAGGATCAGGGGGGGGGAAGGGGAGGGGGAGGAGGAACCAGAAGGACTCTCAGGGTTGTTCATATATACTGTATAATATGTATAGGTCGTTGCGACAGATAATTATATATTGGACTGTTAAATTATATTTTTGGAGAGTGTTACTTGTGATAAGGCAGTTGCCAATTAGGGTTAGTTTTCATTTTTGTTATTTATTACTTATTCATTTTTTGTTTATAAAATAGGTCATTGTTATTTGTGTTGTTATAATATTGTGTAAAGGATGCACAATATACTGTGTTGGTTGACCAAAAATTTTCAATAAAATATTTATTTAAAAAAAACTTGCAGGTGAATTGGGGAGGGAGTGAGGTGGGTTGGCGGTGGGCAGTGCCCGCAGTGGATGTTGGATGTGCGGCGGTGGATGTGGAGGTTTGTGAGCGGGTGAGGGATGCCATTCGGGGATATGTGGAGCTGAATGACACGGGTGAGCTTTCGGGCGCCACGCTGTGGGATGCATTGGGGGTAGTAAGTAGTAATATTTTGATATGGGCACACAGGGATAAGACGGAGCAGGCGGAGCTAGCGAGGTTAGTGGATGAGATTCTGCAGGTGGATAGGATATAGAGGCTCCAGAAGCGGGATTGCTGAGGGAGCGCAGAAACTACAGATGGAATTTGGGCTGATATACACGGGTAAAGTGGTAGGGCAGTTGAGATTTAAAGGGGCAGTCTATGAATACGGGGGAAAGGCACATCAATTGAGGAAGCAGGAGGCAGCGGTGGAGATCAGGAAGATGAAGGATAGGGGAGGAAAGGGGGTCTTGGAGCCGGTGGGGGTGAATGGGGTGTTTGGGGATTTTTATAAGAGACTGCAGGAGTTGGAACCACCAGCCAGGGTGGGGGGATGGAGCTGTTTGTTTGAGGATATGGAGTTCCTGAGTGTGGAGGAGGACCTGGTGGAGGGACTGGGTGCCCCCAATGGGCTGGTTGGCGGGTATGGGGGCGATGCAGATGGGTTTCCAGTGGAATTTTACAAAAGGTTTTCGGGGGACCTGAGGCCTCTGGTGGTGAGGGTGTTTAATGACGTGAAGTGACGTTATCGCAGGCCTCAATCTCTTTAATTTTAAAGCGGGACAAGGATTCGGAGCAGTGTGGGTCCTACAGGCCAATCTCGCTGTTAAATGTGGACGCCAAGTTACAGGCTAAGATCTTGGCTTCAAGGATTGAGGACTGTGAATCAGGGTGATACGGGAGGACCAGACAGGATTTGGTAAGGGGAGGCATTTGTCGGCCAACATCAGACGGGTGTTTAATGTCATAATGATGCCCCTGGAGGGACGAAATGTTGGGGTGCTGATCGACATGGATGTGGAGAAGGCGTTTGACCGGGTGGAGTGGGACTATTTTTGAAAGGCGCTGAACTGGTTTGCGTTTTTGGCAGGAGTTTGTGGATTGGGTCTGGTTGTTGTACTGGTGTGCGAGTGTGCGAATGAACCGGGTGAGTTCGGAATATTTCAGGCTGCATCGGGGGACAAGGCAGAGATGTACACTCTCCCCATTGCTCTTTGCCTTGGCTATAGAGCAATTGGCAATGGGTGCTGAGAGCGGCACGGGACTCGCAGGGGGTAGTATGGGAGGGGTGGAGCATAAGGTTTTGTTGTATGCGGACAACTTGCTGCTTTACATTTCGAATACATTGGAAGGTATTGGGGGGATTATGAGCATTTTGGAGGAATTCGGCCGGTTCGCGGGGTTCAAATTGAATATGGGGAAGAGCGACGTTTTTCCGATTCAAGCAAGAGGGCAGGAGAAGAGCCTGAAGGAGTTGCAGTTTAAGAGTGCTGGGGAGAACTTTTGATATCTGGGTATTCAGGTAGCGCAGGAGTAGGAGGAGTTGCACAAGCTGAATTTGGCTCCGTTGGTGGAACAGATGAAGGGGAATTTTAGGAGGCGGGACAGGTGCAATTGGTGAAGATGACGGTTCTCCCGAGGTTCTTGTTTGTGTTACACAATCTCCCGATCTTCAATCCAAAGGCTTTTTTTCAGGAGGATGAATGCACTGATGTTGGGCTTTGTTTGGGCAGGTTAAGACCCACGGGTGAAGAAGGTGCTGCACTGGTCGGCAGTGGGGAGGGGGGTGGTGAATATAGCCATGGTGAGGAAGTGGGTAGTGGGGGAGGGTTCGGCATGGGAGCAGATGGAGGCAGCCTCTTGTAAAGACACCTGTTTGGGGGCATTGACGGCGCCTTTGCCGTTCTCACTGTCCACGTATTCCATAAGCCGGTGGTGGTGGCGGCCCTGAGGGAGTGGCGACAGTGGCGGCAACACCTAAGGCTAGAGGGGGTCTCGGTTTGGCACCAATCTGTGGGAATCACCAGTTTGTTCTGTGGGGGCTGGATGGGAGCTTTCGGGGGGGGGCAGGGGGGGGGGGGGGGGCAACGGGCGGGTGTTGAGCGGTTTGGGGATCTATTCGTTTTGGTTTTTAAAAAAATATTTTTATTCTCCTCCTTTTTCACATTTTCTCCCGCATTTACACCCATCAACAATAAACAATAATCAGCAAGATATGTCAGTCCCCATAATAACAACGATCCCATCCGCCCACCAACCCCCAAACCTCAACCCGCATGTTTACATAAACAAATGACAAAAAGGAATCAGGGATTACCCATAGTCACCCTTAATATACACAGCCCCCCCCCCCCCCCCCAACTAATGTTCGATGTTATCTCGTCCTTGAAAGTGCATAATAAATAGTGCCATGACTTGTAGAACCCCTCCGAGATTCCCCTCGGTTCGAACTTAACCTTCTCAAGTATCAAGTATTCCAACAGGTCCCCCCGCCACGCCAGGGCACTGGGTGGAGAGGCTGCTCTCCATCCCAGCAGGATCCGCCTTCGGGCGATCAACGAGGCGAAGGCTATGATATCTGCCTCCGCACCCGTTTCCAACCCTGGCTGGTCCAACACCCCGAATATGGCCTCCCGGGGACCCGGGTCCAGTTTCACATGCATCACCTTGGAAACTACCCTAAACACCTCCTTCCAGTTCTCCCCTAGCTTTGGACAGGATCAAAACATATGAACGTGATTAGCGGGACCCCGCCCGCAACGCTCACACACATCCTCTACTCCTTCAGAAAATCGGCTCATCCTCGCCCTCGTGAGGTGCGCTCTATATACCACCTTCAGCTGTATCAGCCCCAACCTCATGCACGAGGTGGAGGCATTCACTCTCCGGAGCACCTCACACCAGAACCCCACCTCTATAACCTCTCCCAGCTCTCCCTCCCACTTTCCTTTGATCCCTTCCAGTGGTGCCTTATCCTCTTCCAAAATAGCTCCGTACACCACTGACACTGCCCCCTTCTCCTGTCACCTTGTCGTCAGCACCTCCTCCAGCAATGTAGAGGCTGGTTCCTCCGGGAAGCTCTGTATCACCTTCCTGGCAAAATCCCGAACCTGCATGTACCTAAACACTTCTCCCTGCTCCAGCCCATACTTTGCTTCCAGCTCCTTCAATCCTGCAAACCGACCCCGAAGAAACAAATCTTTTAGTGTCTTAATCCCCCTCTCTTCCCATTTCCGAAAACTTCCATCCCACCTCCCTGGCTCAAATCTGTGGTTCCCCCGAATCGGCATTTCCCTTGACCCTACCGCCAACCCGAAATGTTGGCGAAACTGCCTCCAGATTTTCAATGAAGCTATTATTACTGGACTCCCTGAGTATTTCCCCGGAGCTATCGGGAGCGGCGCTGTTGCTAGTGCCTTCAGCCCTGACTCCCTGCACAAACTCTCCTCCATTCTGACCCACTGAGAATCAACCCCTCTGACCCAGCTCCGCACCTTCTCCACATTCGCCGCCCAGTAGTAGTACAACAGGTTCGGGAGACCCAAACCCCCTGCCTGCCTTCCCCTCTGTAGCAGCACCTTTCTCACTCTGGCCACCTTCCCTCCGCATATGAATGAGGTAATCCTTCCCTCAATCTCCCTGAAAAAAGACTTTGGCAGGAAAATCGGTAGGCATTGAAAAATAAAAATAAATCGCGGCAACACATTCATTTTAACCGCCTGTACCTGACCCGCCAGTGACAGAGGAAGGCCATCCCACCTTGCCAGATCGGCTTTCACTCTCCCCACCAAACTAATGATGTTGTACCTGCGAAGCCTCCCCCACTCCTGGGCAACCTGTACCCCCAGATACCTAAAATGAGTCCCTACCCTACGGAATGGCAGCCCCCCCCCCCACCCCTGCCCCCACCCCCAGCTGAGACACCACAAAATACTCACTCTTGTCTAGGTTCAGCTTGTACCCCGAGAAAGACCCGAATACCCGCAATAGCTCCAATATTCGTCCTATCGACGCACTCGGTTCCGACACATACAGCAGCAAGTCGTCGGCATGTGAGGACACCCTATGCTCTATTTCCCCCCCCCCCCCACCCCCCCCCACTCCCCGCACTATTCGTTTCCATACTCCCGAACCTCTCAATGCGATGGCCAACGGCTCAATCGCAAGTGCAAACAGCAGGGGGGACATAGGACATCCCTGCCTCGTCCCACGGTGGAGAGAAAAGTATCTCAAACTGATATTATTTGTGCGGACACTCGCCTTCGGCTCCTTATATAATAGCTTTACCCAGTTCACAAACCTTGGTCCAATCCCAAACCGCTCCAGCACAGCCATCAGGTACCCCCATTCTACCCGATCAAACGCCTTCTCGGCGTCCAATGCCACAACTACCTCTGTTTCCTTCCCTTCCGCCGGTGCTATAACGACGTTCAAAACCCTCCTAATGTTCGAAAACAGCTGCCTCCCTTTCATGAACCCCGTCTGATCCTCCCCTATCACCTTCGGGACGCACTCCTCCAGCCTACCCGCCAGTACCTTCGCCAACACTTTTACGTCTACATTCAGAAGTGATATGGGCCGATACGACACACACTCCGTCGGATCCTTATCTTTTTAAGCAACAGTGAAATCGATACCTGCCCCAAGGTTTGCGGCAACACCCCCTTCCCTATCGCCTCCTCAAACATCCCCACCATCAGGGGTGCCAACCTATCCTTGAATTTTTTATAATATTCCACCGGAAACCCATCCGGCCCTGCCACCTTCCCCGACTGCATCCTCCCAATCGCATCCTTTATCTCCTGCTCCACTATTGCTCCTTCTAATGTACCCCTGTCCCCTTCCCCTAACCTCGGGTACTCCAACCCATCTAGAAATTCCTGCATCTCACGGTCTCCCCGGGTGGCTCTGACTTGTACAACCTCTCATAAAACTCCTCAAAAACCTTGTTAATCAGCACTGGAGCCACCACCAACTTCCCTGTCCTATCCCTCACCTGAAGAATTTCCCTTGCCGCTGCCTCCCTCTGGAGCTGACCTGCTAACAATTCCATGTTCGTAAACTGCACCCCTTGCTCGTCTCAGTTGGCGCACCGCCTTCCTGGTGGACAGTCGGCCGAAGCTCGCCTGTAGTTCCTTCCTCTTTTCCAGCTTCGCTGGGTCCCCATCTTCTACATAACTCCTATCTACCTCCAACATCTCATATGTTACCCTCTGCTGCTCCAACGTCTCCTCTTTGTCCACCCTGGCCTTAAACAAAATTACCTCCCCCCTCACCACCGCCTTTAGAGCCTCCCAGACGACTGCCTTCGACACCTCAACCGTACAGTTGAAACCTACATACTCCTTAATTACCTTTTCAATTTTCTCACAGAACACTTGGTTCCCCAAAAGCCCCACATCCAATTTCCACCCTGGTCTCTGCGTTACCCCCTTCTCCAGTACCATATCCACCCAATGTGGAGCGTGATCTGACACTGCAATTGCAGAGTATTCCGACCCCTTGACTCCAGCCAGCAAAGCCTTCCCCACCACAAAATAGTCGATCCGCGAGTATACCTTATGGACCGCTGAGAAAAACGCGTACTCCCGTTCCCTTGGGTGCAGGAACCTCCAAGGGTCCACCCCTCCCATTTCGACCATTAGCCCAGCCAGCGCCTTCGTCCCCCTGATGGGACTAGCGAGCCGTGATCTGTCCAACCTTGGCTCCTGCACCAAGTTCCAGTCCCCACCCACAATCAGCTCATGCATGTCCAAGTCGGGAATGGCCCCAAACACCTTACTCGCAAATCCCACATCGTCCCAATTGGGGCCGTATACACTTAACAGCGCCACTAATCTCCCCTCCAGCGCCCCTGCCACAATCACGTATCTACCCCCCTGATCTGCCACCACCTTCTCCATCTGGAATCGCACCCTTTTGCTGACCAACACCGCTACCCCTCGAGCCCTTCCATCAAACCCGGAGTGAAACACTTGGCTAACCCAGCCTTTTTTAAGTCTCACCTGGTCCTTCACCTTCAAGTGAGTCTCCTGCAGCATTGCTACAACGGCTTTCAAACTTTTAAGATGCGCAAGCACCCTTGACCACTTGACCGGACCTCCTAGCCCTCTCACGTTCCACGTGACTATCCTTACTGGGGGTCTCTCATCCCCCCTGCATCTTTCTTATCCACCATCACCATACCACCGGGCCCTGCCCCATAAGCCTGACCCGCCCCTGTCCATTGATAACATCGAACCCCTTCCCCCCCTCCCAAGAACCCCCCCCTACAAAAACATCCCCCAACATCCATCCCTTCCCCCCGTCTCGTTCGCCTCGTTGGCCCATTGAAGCCTGCTATTCAGGCTCCAACTTCCGCAGCCCTCCTCTCATCTCACCCCCGTTCACTAACTGACTTTAGTTAGCTAGCGCGGGTGGCTCCCTCCGCCAAGACCTCTCGCCCCCTTCCACCCAGTCCCAGAGAAAGAAATACCAAAACAAACCCAACAATCCAACCCCTACAATTCACGAACATAAGTTAACCGTCGCAACACAGAACACCATTAACTTGAACTCTGTAACAATGCAAAGAGAAGTAAATTGCAATACAAATCAGTAAAAGGAAAGTTGTAACATTTATTCATTTTCCAGCTGCTCAAACACAGTCCACAGTCTCTCTTCCAGTTCCGCTCTTCACGTCTGTCCCAAGCCTTCTGCCCTCACGAACGCCTCAGCCGCCTCCGCTGTCTCAAAATAAAAGTCTTTGGCGTTATATGTTACTCTCAACTTCGCCGGGTACACCACACCAAATCGCACCCCCTTCTTGTACAAAGCCGCCTTCACTCGCCCAAACGCCGCTCGTCTTTTTGCCACCGTCAAGTCCTAGTAGATCCGAACCGCAGTACCATCCCACAGCACCTCACGCTTCTGCTTCACCCAGCTTAATACCTTCTCCTTCATGCAAAACTTATGGAAGCAGATACTTACTGCCCTTGGCGGCTCGTTCACTTTGGACTTCGGCCTTAATGACTGATGAGCTCGGTCTAGCTCGTACAGGGTGGGGTTCTCACCCTCCCCCAACAGCTCCGCCAACTTCTTAGTGAAGTATTGCGTTGGTCTTGGGCCCTCTGTCCCTTCGGGCAAGCCCACAATTCTCAAATTGTGCCGCCTTGAGCGGTTTTCCATGCCTTCCAGCTTTGCTCGGAGTCCTCTGTTAACCTCCACTACCCTCGGCAGCTCGTCCCCCATCGAGGTGACCTGGTCGCTGTGTCGTGACACGGCCTCCTCCCCTTCCTTCATCTTCTCGCCCTGCTCTCTCACCTCGGCTGATGCCTTTGCCACCGCCACCCCCACCGGGCCGATTGCCTCCTCCACCAATGACTTCAACACAACCGCCGTCTCCTTCCTCAAGGCCTCCATGTGCCTGCAAACTGTTTTTCCAGCTCCACCGCCATCACCTCGGTCATCTTCTCCACCGTAAGTAGTGCGGCCCCACCTTGCAGTTCGGCTTCCGCCAGCCTGTCAACACTTTTACTCGTCTTCTCCTTCAGCGGCGAACCCGCGTTTCCTCCTTTCTTCGACGCTGCTCTTCGCATCCTTTAGCGGATTATTGTTTTTTATCTTCTTTCTTTTCTCCTCTCTCCCCCTTTACCCTCCTGTCCTTCATCAATCTGACTTATTCTTTTTTTGAAAAAAAAACTTTTACCAAACTTCCTTAAACCTTCTTTCTTTCTCCTCTGCATTCACCCAAAGCTCCCCTGGGACCAGGCTTCAGCCTTCTTTCTTCCTCCTCGGTGGGAGCCATTCGACGTGGAACACCCTCCCTACATAGTGCCCTGGCCTCGGGCCTGCCGCCTCAGCCTCCTCGTAGCTCCGCCCCCGCTGCTCTGACCTGCCGCGCTGGACCCAGCGCCTCAGCCCCCGCAGCCCGACACCCGCGCGGGGTTCTTCGCCGGTTTTTAAACCGGCCCTGCTGGCTGCTCGTGACGGCCCCAAAGGCCGACGATAGTCGGGGGGTGCGTTAAAACTCGGGGATTTCCCCGAAATCGCCACGAATCGCGGCCACCGGCGGGGGCTCTTGTTGCTGCGGCCACCCTGCTCAGCCATGCCACCGGAAGTCCGGGGATCTATTCGTTGAGTGCAGCTTTCCAAGTTGGAAGGATTGGTGGAGGAGTTTGAGTTGCCTGTCGGGAATGAGTTCCGCTCTTTGCAGGTGAGGGATTTTGTCCGGAAGCAGATACCGTCCTGTTATAACCTGCCTGCTTACCATTGGCTGGGGACTAATGACAATCCCACAATCCTGTGGGAGTATGCGCTTCCCCAATGAGGGGGGCGGAGAAACCATTAGTAAACTCCAAGTATAAATAAAGCTGGCCAGTTTAGGAACCAGCAGGAAGGAGTGTGCAGCAAGGGAAGTTGCTGCTGCTGTTATATGTATATATGTTATTGTAAATAAATGTTATTACTTTGTATCCTTAAAACTCGTGCTGGATTCTTCGTGGCCCTCACAAAACTGGCGACGAGGGTTAAAGTGAATAGCTGTCTACACTGCTGAAGCCACCTCCCTGGATTTTTGTTGGATACAGGTTGGAAGTTGTTTTCTATTATACCACGCCTCTGTATGGACGTTTGGATGTTTTTGATGCTGCGCTGGAAAGCTGGAACCAGTACACACAACGGATGCGTTACTATTTCTGGGCAAACAATGTCACCGAAAACGAGCGCCAGGTGGTCATATTGCTCACCGCCTGCGGCCTGCATACGTTTGGGGTGATTAGGAGCCTTACGTACCCAGCTGCGCCGGACACCAAAACGTTTGATGAACTTGTGAATATAGTGGGGCAACATTTTAACCCAACCCCATCCACGATAGTCCAGCGTTACCGGTTTAATACCGCTGAGAGGACCCCTGGAGAATCCCTTGCCGATTTTCTATCCAGGCTACGCAGGATTGCGGAGTACTGTGACTGTGGTGAGACCTTGTCAGAAATGTTACGCGACTGTTTGGTTTGCGGTATTAACACTGCGGCCACCCAGAGAAAGTTGTTAGCTGAGCCAACATTGACTTTTCAACAGGCCATTCAAATAGTATTGTCCCGAGAGAGCGCAGAACGAGGAGTGCAGGAGCTGCAGGGAATGGAAGTGCATGCCTTGGGGCGCAACCCCTTCCGTCCGAAACCCCCCCCCCGCACTCCTGCGGTACCTTGGACGAGGCAACGTCTGGACCGATGCCAGTGGCCGTCGAACATTCCTCCCCGAAGGGAGCCTTCTCCAGAACCAATGGATGAGGAGCCATGTCCGTGTCAGACTTGTAGGCGCCGACCCCATCGTGGACGGCGGTCCTGGGGGCGCCAGAAGTGCCGTCGTTCCGACCGAAACCGGGACCAGCCCAGGGGCCGTAACTGGGACCAGCCCAGGGGCTGTACCTTCCATGTGGATGAACCTGCGGTGACTATTCCTGAGGACGTGGAGATGGAGGACGACTGCCTGCAGCTGCATTGTGTAGCAGCTCCCCGTGTGGCCCCCATTAAGGTGACAGTACGGGTCAATGGCTACCCGCTTGAGATGGAGTTGGACACTGGCGCAGCGGTCTCCATGATCGCCCAGAGGACATTCGACCGCATCAAGCAGGGTATACAGACCCTTACATTAATCAACTCACAGGCCAGATTGGCCACCTACACGGGGGAACCACTGGACATTGCAGGAACTACAATGACCCCTGTTGTTTATGGACGCCAGGAGGGGCGTTTCCCACTTATCGTGGCCATGGGACCAGCCTGTTGGGTCGGGACTGGTTGCGCCATTTGCGGTTGCAATGGCAGCGCATCCTCCAAACAGTTTCTGAAGGGTTGACTGAGGTGCTAGGACAATACCCAGATGTATTCCACCCTGGTTTGGGGAAAATAAAAGGGGCCGTAGCCCGTATCCAAGTCGAACCAGGAGCCACACTATTTCAGATCGCGCCCGGTACCTTACGCCTTGCTCGAGAAGGTAGAAGGGGAGCTCACTTGTTTGGAGAGTTTGGGTATTATCAGGCCCGTCCGTTTTGCTGACTGGGCAGCACCAATTGTACCTGTAATGAAGCCAGATGCCACAGTTTGCTTGTGTGGCGACTGTAAACTTACAGTGAATACGGCTTCCCGACTCGACCGATATCCAATGCCTCGCATAGAGAATCTGTACGCGAAGCTTGCAGGTGGACTCTCGTTCACAAAATTAGATATGAGTCACGCCTACCTGCAGTTGGAGCTGGACCCTGCCTCCCGACCATATGTAACGATTAATACACACCGGGGCCTGTATGAATATACACGGTTGCCCTTTGGAGTATCCTCTGCCTGCGCAATTTTTCAACGTGTTAAGGAGGGCATTTTGAGAGGTTTACCACGTGTTACTGTCTACTTAGATGACGTTTTCATTACAGGGACGTTGGAGCAGGAACATTTGGAAAATCTGGATGCTGTCCTTAGACGCTTTTCGGAGGCTGGAGTCCATTTGCGTTGCACAAAGTGCGTATTTCAGGCAAAGGAAGTAGTCTACCTAGTTTATCGGGTGGACCGCGAAGGTTTGCACCCCGTCGCAGAGAAGGTGCGTGCGATTCAACAGGCCCCCGCCTTGACTGACACTTCGCATCTTCGTTCTTTTCTCGGTCTCGTAAACTATTACGGGAAGTTCCTCCCCAATCTGGCAACTACGCTGGCCCCTTTGCACCTTCTGCTAAAAAAAAATCACACCTGGGTTTGGGGTCAGCTGCAAGAAACCGCTTTCCGGCGGGTAAAGCAACAATTGTCGTCGTCTGGGTTACTAACCCACTATGATCCTGGAAAGCTTTTGCTCGTCACATGTGATGCATCCCCATATGGTATTGGGGCCATCCTGTCCCACAAGATGGAGAACGGGGCCGAGCGACCGATAGATTTCGCCTCCCGCACATTGACTGCAGCGGAGAAAAAGTACGCGCAGATCGAGAAGGAGGGCCTGCCAGTGGTTTTTGCGGTGAAACGCTTCCACCAGTACGTGTATGGCCGCCATTTCACTATCGTGACTGATCATAAGCCTCTGCTGGGACTTTTCAGAGAGGATAAGCCAATACCGCCCATTGCTTCCACACGGATTCACGCTGGGCTTTGTTGCTTGCTGCATACGAGTATTCTCTGGAGCACAAACCAGGAACGCAGATAGCAAATGCCGACGCACTGAGCCGATTGCCTTTATCGACCGGCCCCATGTCGACCCCCACGACCGGTGAGGTGGTTGCAACCCTAGATTTTATGGACACCTTGCCTGTCACGGCATCACAGATCTGTGAGTGGACCCAGATGGAGCCAGTCCTGTCAAAGGTTCGGCACATAGTCCACATAGTGGGCAGCATAGACAGCTCCCAGGCGAGTTGCGGGCATTTTCCTCCAAGCTGTCAGAATTCAGCGTGGAAGACGGCATCCTCTTGTGGGGGACGCGTGTGATTGTTCCGGAAAAAGGCCAGGAGCTGATGCTAACAGACTTGCACAATGGGCATCCAGGTGTGACCAAAATGAAAATGTTGGCCCGGAGTTATGTCTGGTGGCCAGGCCTCGACACCGACATTGAGAAGGTGGCCCAAAACTGCTCCATTTGCCAGGAGCATCAGAAGCTTCCGCCGGCCGTGCCCCTACATCACTGGGAATGGCCAGGGCGGCCTTGGGCACGCTTGCATGCAGATTTCGCAGGCCCTTTTCAAGGATCCATGTTCCTTCTATTAATTGACGCCCAGTCTAAATGGCTAGAGGTGCATAAGATGCAGGGGACAACGTCCTGCGCAACAATTGAAAAGATGCGTTTGTCTTTTAGTACGCATGGCCTCCCCGAGGTGCTGGTCACGGATAACGGCACTCCATTCATGAGTGAGGAGTTTGCGAGGTTCATGAAGATGAACGGCATACGCCATATCTGCACTGCCCCTTACCACCCGGCTTCAAATGGGTTGGCAGAGCACGCAGTGCAGACATTCAAAAGATGCCTAAAGAAGCAGTCTTCCGGATCAATGGACACGAGACTGGCTCGCTTTTTGTTTACGTATAGGACCACCCCCCATGCGGTGACTGGGGTAGCTCCCGCAGAACTCCTAATGGGCCGGAGACTTCGCACCTGCCTTAGTATGGTTTCCCCGGACATTGGCGCAAAAGTACGCCGCACACAAGAACGGCAGGGAGAGGGATTTTCTTGGCATCGGCCGATTCGGCAGTTCGTTCTGAATTTTGCTGGTGGTGCCCAGTGGGTTCCTGGCATAATCTTTCGCCAAACGGGCCCTATATCTTATCAGGTGCAAGCCCAGGGTCGTCTCCAGCGCAAACATGTAGACCACATTCGGTCCAGAAGACTATCCCCTCAAACGATTCCCCGCCCCCGGAGCTCATTTCTACAGCCGCAGAGACCAGAGACAAGGGAAGGTAGTTCTCACAATCTGCCACTGGTGCCTCACTCGAAGCCTGCGCAGATCGTCACAGAACCGAATGGAGATAGAGACGCTGACATGACGGAGGCAGCAGACTCTGACTCCGAGATGGAGACACAGGATGCATCAGAGGGGGAATCCTCGGGTCCATGGGCCGTGGCTGTACAACCGCGCCGTTCATCACGGAAGCGCCGGTCTCCGTCTCGTTACACGCCGCCTGATCCAGCGCCGCGTGCAAATGGTGTCCGGCCTGCGGCAAAACGAGTCCGACGCCCTCCTTCGCCAGGGTCTTCGGTGGATTCCTTGGACTTTGGGGGGGGGGAGGGATGTTATAACCTGCCTGCTTGCCATTGGCTGGGGACTAATGACAATCCCACAATCCTGTGGGAGTATGAGCTTCCCCAATGAGGGGGGCGGAGAAACCATTAGTAAACTCCAAGTATAAATAAAGCTGGCCAGTTTGGAACCAGCAGGAAGGAGTGTGCAGCAAGGGAAGTTGCTGCTGCTGTTATATATATATATGTTATTATAAATAAATATTATTACTTTGTATCCTTAAAACTCGTGCTGGATTCTTTGTGGCCCTCACAAAACGTCCTTTCCTCACCTGCTGCCCCAGGGGATACAGGATAAGATGGTGTCAAGAAAAGGGGTAGGGGAGGGTAAAGTGTCAGAAATTTACAAGGAGATGATGGATTGGTAGGAAGCCCCGATAGAGGTAGTGAAGCGCAAGTGGTGAGGGAGTTGGAGGATATGATGTGGGAGGGGGCTCTGAAGATGGTGAATGCATCCTCGGTTGCGCTTGGCAGCTCCTGAAGGTGAAGGTGGTCTCGAGTCCTGAAGTAGAGTTCTTTGGAGTGTCAGAAGACCCGGGAGTCCAGGGGGCAAGAGAGGCCGATGTTTTGGCCTTTGCCTCCCTGGTAGCCCAGAGATGGATATTATTAAAATGGAGGGTCTCTGGGTCCCCCGGAACCGGGGGTGTGGGTGAGTGAGTTTCTCAGGCTGAAAAAGATAAAGTTCGCCTTGAGAGGGTCTGCGGGGGGTTTGCCCGGAGATGGCAGCCATTCGACTTTTTTGAGAACAGTTAAGATGTCAGCAGTGGGGAGTGAGGTATTTAGTTTATTTGGTGATTTGCAGCCCTGTTGGTTTGTTTTATTTTGTGGTTATCTTTGATTTGTAAACATATAAATGTCTCAATAAAATATTTTTCAAAAAAAGGTTTAATACAGAGAAATGTGCAGAAATTATTTTCATTGCCAGATGAATGACGGGGGCAATCTTAAATGCTTAGCACTGCTGCCTCATAGCGCCAGAGACCCGGTTTCAATTCGGGCCTTGTGTGGTGTTTGTACGTTCCCCCGTTTCTGCGTAAGTTCCAGCTGGCTCCTCTGGTTTCCTCCCAGAGTCCAAAGATTGAGCAGTTTAGGCGGATTGTCCATGCTAGAGGATGTGAAGGCTTGGTGGGAATGAGGGATCGGTCAAGGGTGTGGGCGGTAGAGAACTCTTTCCGAGGTCAAATGGCCTTCTTCTACACTGTAAGAAATCTATGGAAAATAACTCGTAGTAGAGGTTGTGTAGAATGGAAGACATCTGGGGATATTGTGCAGGGCTTATAAATTGGTCGACCGATCACAAAATGAAGGAAGTTGTGAAAGATCTGTATATAATATTGATCTGTACTTAACTGAAGCACTCTACCCTATTCTGAGTAGCACCCCACAGGAAGGATGTGAAGGTTTCAGAGTGCTTTCTCAGAACATTGTCGAAAATGGTTCCAGAGATGAGGGACTTCAGTAGGTTGATAGATGGGAGAATATGAAGTTGTTCTTCTTGGAAAAGATAAGGTTCACAAGAGATTTGATAGAGGCTTTGAGAAGCACGAGGGGCATGGAAAGAATGGACATAGAGAAACATCTCCCATTGGTGGAAACACCGAGAAGCAGAGGATACCGATTTGAGGAAATTACCCAAAGAACGGAACAATTCTTTTGGTCTCAATGGCAAACTTAATAAATCATGTTCTAAAAACAACAAATTCCCTTATATTGTTTAAATGTAGGTTGCTGACCGCAATTGATTGAATTAAGTGACTACGAGAGCTTTATTTGTTACCCTCCATGGATAGCATTGAGCGTAGTCTGAAGCTTGGAGTGTAGGTGATAGCTTTTAGCGTTATATCAAATTTAATACGAATCTAGACAAAGGCAGAATGAATGATATTAAATTGTAATTCAGCGCATTGAACAAAGAACAATACAGCACAGGAACAGGCTTTCGGCCTGTACCGGTCATGATACCAACCTTTGTCAAAACCCTCAGCACTTCCTTGTGCCGTATCCCTCAATACACATCGTATCCATGTCTTTGTCAAGATGCCTTTTGAACAATGTTAATGTATCTGCTTCCACAACCTCCCCTGGCAACGGGTTCCAGGCACTCACCACCCTCTGCGTAAAAAAACCTGCCTCGCACGCCTCCTCTGAACTTTGCCCATGGTCCTTAAGCCTATGCCTCCTGGTGACTGATCCCTCCACCCTGGGAAAGAGTGCCTGCCCATCCACTCTATCCATGCCCCTCATAACCTTGTAGATCTCTATCAGGTCACCCCTCAACCTCCGTCTTTCTAATGAAAACAGACCAAGTCTATTCAGCCTTTCCACATAGCTAACACCCTCCAGACCAGGCAATCATCCAGGTAAACCTCCCCTGGCACCCTCTCTAAAGGTGGTAGTGTGGCGACCAGAATTGTGCGCAATATTCCAATTCTGGCCTTACCAAGGTTCTATACAACTGTAGCATGACTTGGCAGTTTTTATACTCGATGCCCCATCCAATTAAGGCAAGCATTCCTTGTATTTACTTGACTACCTTGTCCACTTGTGTTGCCACCTTCAAAGATCTGTGGGACATGCACGCTCAGATCTCTCTGACTCCTCAGAAGACAAACACGGGAGAGAACCGACAGATACCCTTCGTCGTCTCATAATTCCCCGGAGCGGAGAAACTACGACATCTTCTTTGCAGCCTTCAACACGCCATCGATGAAGATGAACATCTTGCCAAGGTCATTGCCACAACCCCACTACTTGCCTTAAAACAACGGTGCAACCTCAAACAAACCATTGTTTGCAGCAAACTACCCAGCCATCAGAACAGCGACCACGACATCACACAACCCTGCCATGGCATGTAGAGACAAGACGTGCCAGATCATTGACACGGGTACCACCATTACACATGAGAACACCAGGTACGTGGTACATACTCGTGCGACTCGGCCAACATTGTCTACCTCATATGCTGCAGGAAAGAATGCCCCGAAGCGTGGTACATTGACGAGATCATGCAGGCGCTGCAACAACAGACAATCACCAGGCAGAAATGTTCCCTTCCAGTCTGGGAACACTTCAGCAGTCAAGGGCATTCAGCCTCTGATCTTTAGGTAAGCATTCTCCAAGGCGGCCTTCAGGACGCGCAAAAACGCAGAATCGCCGAGCAGAAACCTATAGCCAAGTTCCGCACACATGAGTATGGGGCTAGATCAGCCCCGGGATGGGAGCCACTGTACTAACAGGGGTAGCTAGCATGGGAAGACTGACAGTAAGGGGGGCTGTGGAGCACCTCCCGGCATGGAGAGAGTGCCTGGCCAGAGGCGGGTGGGGGGAGGCACAGGACATGGAGGGGAACGTATGGGGTGGGGACGGGGAGTGGGTAGACACAGAGAAGGGGGGATGGGGGGGCAGGGGGTGAAAAGGAACACGTAGGAAACAGGACGGGAAAAAAGAGTTGGTTCTTGGATTGGCTTCGGCAAGTAGGGAGCAGGCTGAGGAAACAAGGTACTGCCGCAAGCAACCACATTGGTGGGTCCTTAAACAAAGGGAAACCCTAGAGTGCAGGGATGTGGCATACACACAGTTGCCGGCCCTGTTGGTTGCCCACTGGACAAAGGGAAAGGCTGGAGCGCAGGGTCCCAGCCTCATGGTGAGAACGGTGACCGTGGCCATTTGTGATGGCCCCCTAACAAAGGGAATCCCCGGAGTGCAGGGGCGCGTCCACCAGGTAAGTGTGGTTGATCCTGCAGGAACGGGGGGACAGAAACCCTCCCACCAGGATTATCACCTGGAATGTCAGGGGAGTCAATGGCCCAGTGAAAAGGTTCAGAGTCTTCGCCCACTTAAGAAGTCTGAAAGCCGACATAATTTTCTTGTATGAGACACACCTGAGGGAGAAGGACCAACTGCAGGTAAGAAAGGGTTGGGTGGGAAGTACCATTCATGCTATGGGACGAGGGCTAGGGGAGTAGCCATATTGATGATTAAGAGGACGATTTTCACTGAGACAAAGATGGTAATGGACCACGGTCAGCGGTGTCCCGGATGGGGCACCGGTGGTTCTAGTATATGCCCAACTGGGAAGACACAGACTTTATTATAATAATAATAATCGCTTATTGTCACAAGTAGGCTTCAATGAAGTTACTGTGAAAAGCGCCTAGAAAAGAAGACCATGGCGAAAATCCCTGATATTGACACACCAACTGATTGATCATGGGGGGCCACTTGAACTGCGAACAGGACCTTCTGACGGACTGATCAAACCCCAGAATGGGGAAAAAGACAGGCATGGCTAGGGAATTGGAAGCATTCATGGAACAGATGGGGGCGGTGGACCCATGGCAGTTTCCTCACCCTGGTGAGAGGGAATTCTCGTTCTTTTCGCCGATGCACAAAATATATTTGAGTATAGACTTTTTTGCAGTGGGAAAATCGTGCTTCCAGACATAAGAAGGGCGGAATATTCAGTGAAAGTCATCTCTGATCTCATTCCACATTGTGTGAGGTTGGAGACGGGTCGGCACCAGCACCCTACATGGAGGCTGGACACGGACCTCTTGGCCGACAAGGTCTTCTGCCAAAAAACATCACAAAACATAGGCGAGTACATTACTAATAACCAGAATGGGGAAGTCTCACCTTTCACATTCTGGGGGGCACTGAAGGCCGTGATTAGGGGAGAAATTATAGCCTTTGAGGCACATAGAGACAGGGAAGAGAGGGTGATCAAGATGAACATACTGCCGAGGTTCCTCTTCCTGTTTAGATCAATGGCAATCTTCATCCCCAAGGCCTTTTTCCAGAACATAGACAAAATCATTATGGTGTTTGTGTGTGTGTGTGGGGGGGGGGGGGGGGGGGGGGGTAAGAACCCAAGGATTCCTAAATCGACACTGCAAAGGACCCAAGCCGGAATCGAACCTGGGACCCTGGAGCTGTGAAGCAATTGTGCTATCCACAATGCTACCGTGCTGCCCTTAAGAACAAATTAATCTACACTATATCATTCTACCGTAATCCATGTACCTATCCAATAGCTGCTTGAAGGTCCCTAATGTTTCCGACTCAACTACTTCCACAGGCAGTGCATTCCATGCCCCCACTACTCTCTGGGTAAGAACCTACCTCTGACATCCCCCTATATCTTCCACCATTCACCTTAAATTTATGTCCCCTTGTAATGGTTTGTTCCACCCGGGGAAAAAGTCTCTGACTGTCTACTCCATCTATTCCCCTGATCATCTTATAAACCTCTATCAAGTCGCCCCTCATCCTTCTCCGTTCTAATGAGAAAAGGCCTAGCACCCTCAACCTTTCCTCGTAAGACCTACTCTCCATTCCAGGCAACATCCTGGTAAATCTCCTTTGCACCTTTTCCAGAGCTTCCACATCCTTCCTAAAATGAGGCGACCAGAACTGTACACAGTACTCCAAATGTGGCCTTACCAAAGTTTTGTACAGTTGCATCATCACCTCACTGAAGCACTGAGCAGGGCCAACTCCACCTCCTCCTGTGCAAGGCACAGCCTCATGCAGTTTAAAGTGGTGCACAGAGCGCACCTAACCAGAACCCGAATGAACAGGTTCTTCCCGGAGGTGGAGGATAAATGTGAACGGTGTCAGGGACCAACCACACCCACATGTTCTGGGCTTGCCCCAGATCTTTAGGGCTCTGGACAGACTTCTTCGAGGCGAGGTCCAAGGTTGTGGGGGTGAGGATGGAGCCATGGCCGAGAGTGGCAGTCTTCGGGGTATCGGAACAGCCAGAGCTACATATGGGGAAGAAGACCGATGCCATTGTTTCCTTAATCGCACGCTGGAGAATCCTACGCAGCTGGCAATCAGCAACACCACCCACAGCTTCAGACTGGCGGGCAGACCTGGCGGGATTTCTCCACTGGTACATCATTCGACGGTCGGACGAGGGCTTCCACAAACCCGAAAGGCCATTCGTCGGCCTGGTCCAACACCTCGCCAAGGCTAACAGCGACTAGGGAAAGAGAAGGATACGGGACAGAGCAGACAAGAACGTATAGAACAAGGAAAAGGGGGGAGAAGATGAGGAGGGAACCCAAGGGAGCCACAGAGAGAAACATGGGTCGATTTCGGCGTGAGAACAGCTGGTGAGTCAGTTTCAGCGGGAGCAGTGCGGAAGTGGTTGCTGGGAGGTAAGTCTGTCCTTTAAAAGCACTTGTCTTTGCAGGGGCAGGCCAGTTGATTTCGGCGTGAGAACAGCTGGTGAGTCAGTTTCAGCGGGAGCAGTGCGGAAGTGGTTGCTGGGAGGTAAGTCTGTCCTTTAAAAGCACTTGTCTTTGCAGGGGCAGGCCAGTCGATTTCGGCGGGAGTGGAGCTGGCTGGTTAGTCAATTTCAGCAGGAGCTGAGAATTTTTTTTTTAAATTAGTGTTTTAGGCGGGAACAGGAAGTCGACCCGCGGACGTCTGGGAAGACCCTCACCAATAACTTCTGGTGGAGAGGAAACCCGAGACACTACATGTGTAGTGTCTCCCACCCGCCCTCCTCCTCTAACCTAATAATAAAACCCATTGGTCTGAGGTAAGTACCATATTTTATTATATTATTATTATTTTTTATTAAAAAAATTTAATTTAGTTGTTCGCCAGATCTTGGTAGAAAGTTAGAGGAATGGCAGGGAAGGGAGTGCAATGTTCCTCCTGCAGGATGTTTGAGGTGAGGGATGCAGTTAGTGTCCCTGCTGATTTTACCTGCAGGAAGTGCTGCCATCTCCAGCTCCTCCAAGACCGAGTTAGGGAACTGGAGCTGGAGTTGGAAGAACTTCGGATCATTCGGGAGGCAGAAGGGGTCATAGATAGCAGCTTCAGGGAATTAGTTACACCAAAGATTGGAGATAGGTGGGTAACTGTAAGAGGGACTGGGAAAAAGCAATCAGTGCAGGGATCCCCTGCGGTCGTTCCCCTGAGAAACAAGTATACCGCTTTGGATACTTGTGGGGGGGGGACTTACCAGGGGTAAGCCATGGGGTACGGGCCTCTGGCACGGAGTCTGTCCCTGTTGCTCAGAAGGGAAGGGGGGAGAGGAGCAGAGCATTAGTAATTGGGGACTCTATAGTCAGGGGCACAGATAGGAGATTTTGTGGGAGCGTGAGAGACTCACGTTTGGTATGTTGCCTCCCAGGTGCAAGGGTACGTGATGTCTTGGATCGTGTTTTCCGGGTCCTTAAGGGGGAGGGGGAGCAGCCCCAAGTCGTGGTCCACATTGGCACTAACGACATAGGTAGGAAAGGGGACAAGGATGTCAGGCAGGCTTTCAGGGAGCTAGGATGGAAGCTCAGAACTAGAACAAACAGAGTTGTTATCTCTGGGTTGTTGCCCGTGCCACGTGATAGTGAGATGAGGAATAGGGAGAGAGAGCATTTAAACACGTGGCTACAGGGATGGTGCAGGCGGGAGGGATTCAGATTTCTGGATAACTGGGGCTCTTTCTGGGGAAGGTGGGACCTCTACAGACAGGATGGTCTACATCTGAACCTGAGGGGCACAAATATCCTGGGGGGGAGATTTGTTAGTGCTCTTTGGGGGGGTTTAATCTAATGCAGCAGGGGCATGGGAACCTGGATTGTAGTTTTAGGGTAAGGGAGAATGAGAGTATAGAGGTCAGGAGCACAGATTTGACGTCGCAGGAGGGGGCCAGTGTTCAGGTAGGTGGTTTGAAGTGTGTCTACTTCAATGCCAGGAGTATACGAAACAAGGTAGGGGAACTGGCAGCATGGGTTGGTACCTGGGACTTCAATGTTGTGGCCATTTCGGAGACATGGATAGAGCAGGGACAGGAATGGATGTTGCAGGTTTAGGTGTTTTAGTAAGCTCAGAGAAGGAGGCAAAAGAGGGGGAGGTGTGGCGCTGCTAGTCAAGAGCAGTATTACGGTGGCGGAGAGGATGCTAGATGGGGACTCTTCTTCCGAGGTAGTATGGGCTGAAGTTAGAAACAGGAAAGGAGAGGTCACCCTGTTGGGAGTTTTTTATAGGCCTCCTAATAGTTCTAGGGATGTAGAGGAAAGGATGGCGAAGATGATTCTGGATAAGAGCGAAAGTAACAGGGTAGTTATTATGGGAGACTTTAACTTTCCAAATATTGACTGGAAAAGATATAGTTTGAGTACAATAGATGGGTTGTTTTTTGTACAGTGTGTGCAGGAGGGTTTCCTGAAACAATATGTTGACAGGCCAACAAGAGGCGAGGCCACGTTGGATTTGGTTTTGGGTAATGAACCAGGCCAGGTGTTGGATTTGGAGGTAGGAGAGCACTTTGGGGACAGTGACCACAATTCGGTGACGTTTACGTTAATGATGGAAAGGGATAAGTATACACCGCAGGGCAAGAGTTATAGCTGGGGGAAGGGCAATTATGATGCCATTAGACGTGACTTGGGGGGGATAAATTGGAGAAGTAGGCTGCAAGTGTTGGGCACACTGGATAAGTGGGGCTTGTTCAAGGATCAGCTACTGCGTGTTCTTGATAAGTATGTACCGGTCAGACAGGGAGGAAGGCGTCGAGCGAGGGAACCGTGGTTTACCAAGGAAGTGGAATCTCTTGTTAAGAGGAAGAAGGAGGCCTATGTGAAGATGAGGTGTGAAGTTTCGGTTGGGGCGATGGATAGTTACAAGGTAGCGAGGAAGGATCTAAAGAGAGAGCTAAGACGAGCAAGGAGGGGACATGAGAAGTATTTGGCAGGAAGGATCAAGGAAAACCCAAAAGCTTTCTATAGGTATGTCAGGAATAAGCGAATGACTAGGGAAAGAGTAGGACCAGTCAAGGACAGGGATGGGAAATTGTGTGTGGAGTCTGAAGAGATAGGCGAGATACTAAATGAATATTTTTCGACAGTATTCACTCAGGAAAAAGATAATGTTGTGGAGGAGAATGCTGAGCCCCAGGCTAATAGAATAGATGGCATTGAGGTACGTAGGGAAGAGGTGTTGGCAATTCTGGACAGGCTGAAAATAGATAAGTCCCCGGGACCTGATGGGATTTATCCTAGGATTCTCTGGGAGGCCAGGGAAGAGATTGCTGGACCTTTGGCTTTGATTTTTATGTCATCATTGGCTACAGGAATAGCGCCAGAGGACTGGAGGACAGCAAATGTGGTCCCTTTGTTCAAAAAGGGGAGCAGAGACAACCCCGGCAACTATAGACCGGTGAGCCTCACGTCTGTAGTGGGTAAAGTCTTGGAGGGGATTATAAGAGACAAGATTTATAATCATCTAGATAGGAATAATATGATCAGGGATAGTCAGCATGGCTTTGTAAAGGGTAGGTCATGCCTCACAAACCTTATTGAGTTCTTTGAGAAGGTGACTCAACAGGTAGACGAGGGTAGAGCAGTTGATGTGGTGTATATGGATTTCAGCAAAGCGTTTGATAAGGTTCCCTACGGTAGGCTATTGCAAAAAATACGGAGGCTGGGGATTGAGGGTGATTTAGAGATGTGGATCAGAAATTGGCTAGCTGAAAGAAGACAGAGGGTAGTGGTTGATGGGAAATGTTCAGAATGGAGTACAGTCACAAGTGGAGTACCACAAGGATCTGTTCTGGGGCCGTTGCTGTTTGTCATTTTTATCAATGACCTAGAGGAAGGCGCAGAAGGGTGGGTGAGTAAATTTGCAGACGATACTAAAGTCGGTGGTGTTGTTGATAGTGTGGAAGGATGTAGCAGGTTACAGAGGGATATAGATAAGCTGCAGAGCTGGGCTGAGAGGTGGCAAATGGAGTTTAATGTAGAGAAGTGTGAGGTGATTCACTTTGGAAGGAATAACAGGAATGCGGAATATTTGGCTAATGGTAAAGTTCTTGAAAGTGTGGATGAGCAGAGGGATCTAGGTGTCCATGTACATAGATCCCTGAAAATTGCCACCCAGGTTGATAGGGTTGTGAAGAAGGCCTATGGAGTGTTGGCCTTTATTGGTAGAGGGATTGAGTTCCGGAGTCGGGAGGTCATGTTGCAGCTGTACAGAACTCTGGTACGGCCGCATTTGGAGTATTGCGTACAGTTCTGGTCACCGCATTATAGGAAGGACGTGGAGGCTTTGGAGCGGGTGCAGAGGAGATTTACCAGGATGTTGCCTGGCATGGAGGGAAAATCTTATGAGGAAAGGCTGATGGACTTGAGGTTGTTTTCGTTGGAGAGAAGAAGGTTACGAGGAGACTTAATAGAGGCATACAAAATGATCAGGGGGTTGGATAGGGTGGACAGTGAGAGCCTTCTCCCGCGGATGGATATGGCTGGCACGAGGGGACATAACTTTAAACTGAGGGGTAATAGATATAGGACAGAGGTCAGAGGTAGGTTCTTTACGCAAAGAGTAGTGAGGCCGTGGAATGCCTTACCTGCTACAGTAGTGAACTCGCCAACATTGAGGGCATTTAAAAGTTTATTGGATAAACATATGGATGATAATGGCATAGTGTAGGTTAGATGGCTTTTGTTTCGGTGCAACATCGTGGGCCGAAGGGCCTGTACTGCGCTGTATTGTTCTATGTTCTATGGGGGGAAAACAGGAGGAAAAGGTCAACAACGAAAGCCACAGAAAAGAGGAGTGGAAAGAGGGCAGTAGGGCAGAAGAGGGGCTTCTAACAAGGGGGCCGGGAGGGGGTAAGGGGGGATGGGGAGAATGTATGTTGAGAAATATGGATGTAAGTAAGAAACTGTACTACATGTAAATACCAGGTGCACCATTCGTTAAAAGTATCATTCTGTAAAATTGAAAAACGCTAATAAGAACATTAAAAAAGAAAGTCATATTATCAACTTTGCGGATGATACAATGTTAGGTGGCATTATAGGCAGCCTAAATGATAGAAGCACATTGCAAGGAGATATTCACAGATGAGGTGTATAGACACAATTATGGCAGATGGAAACTAATGTTTCCATGGGTGAGGTTATCAATTTTGGACCAAAAAACGATGAAACAGGATACTTTCTAAATGGAAAGAGGATGTACAGGTACAGTGGATGTCCAAAGGGATGTGGATGTTCTGATGCTAAGGTCGTTACAATCCCAGGAACAGGTATAAAAAATAAGCAAAAAGGCTAATGGAATGCTCGATTTTTTAAGGCCAGTCAAGGACAGTAGTGGGATCGTGTGCATGGAGTCTGAAGATATAGGAGAGGCCCTAAATGAATACTTTTCTTCAGTGTTCACAAAGGAGAGGGGCCATGTTGTTGAGGAGGATAGTGCGATACAGGCTGGTAGGCTGGAGGAGGTGGATATTCGGAAGGAAGATGTGTTAGAAATTTTGAGAAGCCTGAGGATAGATAAGTCCCCTGGGCCCGATGGGATATATCCTAGGATTCTTTGGGCGGCGAGGGATGAGATTGCAGAGCCTTTGGATTTGATCTTTATGTCCTCACTGTCGACAGGAATAGTGCAAGAAGACTGGAGAGAGGCGAATGTTGTCCCCTTGTTCAAGAAAGGGAATAGGTATAACCCTGGGAATTATAGGCCGGTTAGTCTCACTTTGGTCAAAGGTAAATTTTTGGAAAGGGTCCTGAGGGATAGGATTTATGATCATTTGGAAAGATATAGCTTAATCCAGGATAGTCAGCACGGATTTGTGAGGATTTGCCTCACAAGTTTGATTGTATTCTTTGAGGAGGTAACTAAGTGCATAGATGAAGGTAGAGCAGTTGATGTCGTATACATGGATTTTAGTAAGGCGTTTGATAAGGTGCCCCATGGTCGGCTCCTGCAGAAAGTAAGGAGGCATGGTATAGAGAGGAATTTGGCCAATTGGATCAGTAACTGGCTATCACATAGAAGACAGAGGGTGGTGGTCGATGGTAAATTTTCATCCTGGAGCCCAGTCACCAGCGGTGTACCACAGGGATCAGTGCTGGGTACTCTGCTATTTGTGATTCTTACCAATTACTTGGATGATGGAGTTGAAGGTTGGGTTAGTAAATTTGCTGATGACACCAAGATTGGTGGAGTAGTGGATAATGTGGAGGGCTGTTGTAGGCTGCAAAGAGACATTGATAGGATGCAGAGCTGGGCTGAAAAGTGGCAGATGGAGTTTAACCCTGATAAGTGTGAGGTGATTCATTTTGGTAGGACAAATTTGAATGCGGATTACAGGGTTAACGGCAGGGTTCTGAAGAATATGGAGGAGCAGAGGGATCTCGGAGTTCATGGCCATAGATCTCTGAAAGTTGCCACCCTATAGTGTGTCAGCATTTCTTAACAGGGGGTGGAGTTTAAGAGCCGTGGGGTTATGCTGTATAAGACCTTGGTTAGACCACATTTGGAGTATTGTGTGCAGTTCTGGTCACCTCATTATAGGGACGATGTGGAAGCATTGGAAAGGGAGCAAAGGAGATTTACCAGGATGCTGCCTGGACTGGAGGGTAGGTCTTATGAGGAAAGGTTGAGGGAGCTAGGGCTTTTCTCATTGGAGCGAAGGAGGATGAGAGGTGACTTAATTGAGAAGTGTAAGACGATGAGAGGGATAGATAGAGTGGACGTTCAGCGACTTTTTCCTCGGGTGGATGTAGCTGTTACAAGGGGGCATAATTATAAGGTTCATGGTGGAAGATATAGGAGGGATGTCAGAGGTAGGTTCTTTACTCAGAGAGTGGTTGGGGCATGGAACGCACTCCCAGCTACGTTAGTGGGGTCGGACACTTGAGGAACTTTCAAGAAGCTATTGGATAGGCATATGGAGTGCACTGGAATGATTGGGAGTAGGTTGATTTGATCTTAGTTTCAGACTAGTTCGGCACACCATCGTGGGCTGAAGGGACTGTGCTGTACAGTTCTATGTTTTATCTATCTCGAAAACTGCAATATAAAGTCACATGGGTTAAGCTGCAGCTATACAAAACTCTGGTTCGACCCAACTTGGAGGACTGTGAGACGGCCTGGGAAGGATATTTTGGCCTTCGAGGCAGTGCAAAGTAGGTACAAAAAATGATACCTGCCCTACAAGGGCTATGTTAATAGGAGAGATTACTCAATTTGACTTATTTTCACTAGAATTTAGAAGGTTGACGAGTTATTGGAGTTATAAGATATTCAAGATATAAACAGGGAAATAGACAATAGATAAATATGAACTGTCTGGATACAGAATTGGCTGGCTGAAAGAAGACAACGAGTAGTAGTGGATGGAAAGTATTCCGCCTGGAGGTCAGTGACCAGTGGTGTCCTGCAGGGATCTGTTCTGGGACCTCTGCGCTTTGTGTTTTTTATAAATGACTTGGATGAGGAAGCGGAAGGGTGGGTTAGTAAGTTTGTCAATGACACAAAGGTTGGTGGAGTTGTAGATAGTGTCGAGAGCTGTTGCAGGTTACAACAGGACATTGACGGGATGCAGAGTTGGGCTGAGAAGTGGCAGATGGAGTTCAACTTAGATAAATGTGAAGTGATTCATTTTGGAAGGTCGAATTTGAAAGCTAAATACAGAGGGCGGAATTCTCCCCCCACCCCCACGCTGGGTGGGAGAATTGCCGGGGAGCCGCGCGAGTACCGCCACGCCGCCTCGACACCCGCACGGGATTCTCCTAACCCCCCAAATCAGCGTGTCGAGAATCACGGTTGGCCGCTAGGAGAATCGCCGCTGCACTGGGGGGGGCCTCCAATGGGGTCTGGCCCGCGATCGGTGCCCACCGATCGGCGGGCCGGCCTCTCTAAAGGAGGACCTCCTTTCCTCCGCCGCCCCGTAAGATCCATCCGCCATCTTCTTGCGGGCGTCGTCGGGGAGGACGGCAACCGTGCATGTGCGGGTGACGTCATTTACGCGGCGCCGTGTAAAATGTAAATCACGTAACTTACGTGACGCCGCTCCTAGCCCCCCGGGGGCGGGAGAATAGGGGGCTGGAAGCGGGCTCCGATGCCTGAGTGAAACACTCCGGTTTTCACTCCGGCGTCGGCACTTAGACTCCATTTTGGAGAATCGCGCCCATGGTTACAGGCAGGATTCTTGATAGTGTGGAGGAACAGAGGGATCTCGAGGTCCACGTACATATATCACTCAAAGTTGCCACCCAGGTTGATAGGGTTGTTAAGAAGGCGTATGGTGTGTTGGCTTTCATTAACAGGGGGATTGAGTTTAAGAGCTGCGAGGTTTTGCTGCAGCTTTATAAAGCCTTGGTTGGACCACACTTGGAATATTGTGTCCAGTTCTGGTCGCCTCATTATAGGAAGGATGTGGATGCTTTGGAGAGGGTGCAGAAGAGATTTACCAGGGTGCTTGTGGAGTGGAGGCCATGTCTTAGGAAGAAAGGTTGAGGGAGCTAGGGCTTTTCTCACTGGTGCAAAGAAGGAAGAGAAGTGACTTGGTAGAGGTGTACAAGGTGACGAGAGGCATGGATAGAGTGGATAGCCAGAGACTTTTCCCCAGGGCGGAAATGGCTGTCACGAGGGGACATAATTTTAAGGTGATTGGAGGAAGGTATAGGGGAGATGTCAGAGGTTGGTTCTGTACACAGAGAGTGGTGGGTGCGTGGAATGCACTGCCAGCGGAGGTGGTGGAGTCAGAGTCATTCGGGACATTTAAGCGACCCTTGGACAGGCACATGGACAGCAGTACAATGAAGGGGTGTAGGTTAGGTTGATCTTACATTGGGATAAGTGGTCGCCACAACATTGTGGGCCGAAGGGCCTGTATTATGCTGTAGTGTTCTATGTCGACTGGTTGGGGATTCTAAAACTAAGGGGCATAGTCTAAAAAATAGGGCTAAACTGTTCAGGAGAGATGTTGAGAAGAATGTTTTCACCGAAAGAACAAAGAAGAACCAAGAACAAAGAAAAATACAGCACAGGAAGAGGCCCTTCAGGTAGTAGAGGTTTCAAACTCACTACTCACACAAGCAACAGTTGAAGTTAGATCCGTTAATTTTATATTTGATAGAATAGATTTTTGTAAAGAATAGATATTAATGTATGTGGCCCAAAGGCGGTATATGGAATTCGATCACACATCTTATTGAATGGCGGGACAGGCTCAAGAGAATGAGTAGCATACTCCTGTTTCTATATCCGAAATGTTTTCCTGTCTCTGCCTGCAGCGGGCCCATATTTATCTTTGCTCATTCCTCCATTATTACATACTTGCTGAAGATTTTACATTTCCTAATTATATTTCCCGCCAGATCACCTTCATGTTCTTTTTTCTCTTTCTTTATCAGGTGAGTGATACTCCTTTACTGAATTTTCAGATACTCCAGTACACAGACTTACAATTTATTTGGCGACTTGAGAAGCCTGTTCCATTCAAAAAACAATATTTGATCTAATTCGCAAGATTGGGAGCAGCTGTTTAAGGGTAAATCCACATTTGAAATGAAAAATGAAAATCGCTTCTTCTCACAAGGAGGCTGTGAAAAGCCCCTAGTTACCACATTCCGGCACCTGTTCGGGGAGGCTGTTACAGGAATTGAACCGTGCTGCTGGCCTGCCTTGGTCTGCTTTCAAAGCCAGCAATTTAGCTCTGTGCTAAACAGCCCCTGGGTGGGAGTGTTTTAAGGAAAGGTTGATTAGAGTGCAGGACAGACATGTCCCTGTGAAAATGAGGGATAGAAATGGCAAGATTAGGGAACCATGGATGACGGGTGGAATTGCGAGACGAGCTAACATGAAAAAGGAAGCATACATAAGATCTAGGCGTCTTAAAACTGATGAAGCTTTGGAGGAATATCGGGAAAGTAGGACAAATCTCAAACGCGCAATAAAGAGGGCTAAAAGGGGTCATGAAATATCTTTGGCTAACAGGGTTAAGGAAAATCCCAAAGCCTTTTATTCGTATATAAGGAGCAAGAGGGTAACTAGAGAAAGGATTGGCCCCCTCAAAGACAAAAGACGGAATTTATGCGTGGAGTCAGAGGAAATGAGTGAGATCCTTAATGAGTACTTTGCATCGATATTCACCAAGGAGAGGGACATGACGGATGTTGAGGCTAGGGATGGATGTTTAAATACTCTAGGTCAAGTCGGCATAAGGCAGGGGTAAGTTTTGGGTATTCTAAAAGGCATTAAGGTGGACAAGTCCCCAGGTCCAGATGGGATCTATCCCAGGTTACTGAGGGAAGCGAGGGAAGAAATAGTTGGGGCCTTAACAGATAGCAGCATCCTTGAGCACGGGTGAGGTCCCGGAGGACTGGAGAATTGCTAATGTTGTCCATTTGTTTAAGAAGGGTAGCAGGGATAATCCAGGGAATTATAGAGCTTGACGTCAGTGGTAGGCAAACTGTTGGAGAAGATACTGAGGGATAGGATCTATTCACATTTGGAAGAAAATAGACTTATCAGTGATAGGCAGCATGGTTTTGTGCAGGGAAGGTCGTGTCTTACAAACCTAATAGAATTCTTGAAGGAAGTGACAAAGTTAATTGATGAGAGAAGAGCTGTAGATGTCATATACATGGACTTCAGTAAGGCGTTTGATAAAGCTTCCCATGGCAGGTTAATGGAAAAAGTGAAGTCGTATGGGGATCAGGGTGTACTAGCTAGATGGATAAAGAACTGGCTGGGCAACAGGAGACAGAGAGTAGTGGTGGACGGGAGTGTCTCAAAATGGAGAAAGGTGACTAGTGGTGTTCCACAGGGATCTGTGCTCGGACCACTGTTGTTTGTGACATACATAAATGATCTGGACGAAGGTATAGGTGGTCTGATTAGCAAATTTGCAGATGGTACTAAGATTGGTGGAGTTGCAGATAGCGAGGAGGACTGTCAGAGAATACAGCAACATGTAGACAGATTGGAGAGTTGGGCAGGGAAATGGCAGATGGAGTTCAATCCAGGCAAATGCGAGGTGATGCATTTTGGAAGATCTAATTCAAGAGCGGACTATACGGTCAATGGAAGAGTCCTGGGAAAAATTGATGTACAGAGAGATCTGAGAGTTCAGGTCCATTGTACCCTGAAGGTGGCAGCGCAGGTCGATAGAGTGGTCAAGAAGCCATACAGCATGCTTGCCTTCATCGGACGGGGTATTGAGTACAAGAGTCGGCAGGTCATGTTACAGTTGTATAGGACTTTGGTTAGGCCACATTTGGAATACTGCGTGCAGTTCTGGTCGCCACATTACCAGAAGGATGTGGATGCTTTAGAGAGGGTGCAGAGGAGGTTCACCAGGATGTTGTCTGGTATGGAGGGTGCTAGCTATGAAGAAAGGTTGAGTAGATTAGGATTGTTTTCGTTGGAAAGACGGAGGTTGAAGGGGGACCTGATTGAGGTCTACAAAATTATGAGAGGTATGGACAGGGTGGATAGCAAAAATCTTTTTCCAAGAGTGGGGGTGTCAATCACAAGGGGTCACAATTTCAAGGTGAGAGGGGGAATGTTTAAGGGAGATGTGCGTGGAAAGTTTTTTATGCAGAGGGTGGTGGGTGCCTGGAACGCTTTGCCAGCGGAGGTGGTAGAGGCGGGCACGATAGCATCATTCAAGATGCATCTAGACAGATATATGAACGGGCGGGGAACAGAGGGAAGTAGATCCTTGGAAAATAGGCGACAGGTTTAGATAAAGGATCTGGATCGGCGCAGGCTGGGAGGGCCGTAAATTTTCTTTGTTCTTTGTTCGTTCTTTAATGCAATATTTAATATGAGACATGATGCGATCACCAATGCTGTTGGCTTTTTTCTGAAATAAATGTGAATTTATGAAAAAAACATGTATTAATTCTTTAAATGATAGTGATTACCTGCTGGCTGTGATATCCTTTTTTGTTTTAAATATTTTTTATTCTCCTTTTTCCCATTTTCTCCCAATTTCACCCAACAATAAACAATAATCAGTAACGAATGTAATGTCAATCCCCATATCAATAACAACCATCCCATCCTCCCACCAAACCCCAGACATTAGCCCGCATGTTAACATAACCAAATGACAAAAAGGAATCAGGAATCACCCATCGTCACCATTAACACATATAGTCCCTCTCCCCCCAACCCTCCCGACCCCCCCCACCACTAATGTTCGATGTGATCCAATTCTCGAAAGTGCATAATGAATAATGCTCATGAATTGTAGAACCACTCCATCCTTCGCCTCAGTTCAAATTTGACCTTTTCAAGCGTCAAGAATTCCAGCAGGTCCCCCACCACGCCAGGGCACAGGGTGGAGAGGCTGATTACCACCCTAACAGGATCCACCTTCGGGCGATCAACGAGGCGAAGGCTACAACATCTGCCTCTGCGCCCGTTTCCAACCACGACTGGCCCGACACCCCGAATATGGCCTCCCGAGAGCCCGGGCCCAGTTTCATGTGCACCACTTTAGAGATTACCCTAAACACCTCCTTCCAGTAATCCTCCAGCTTTGGACAGGACCACAACGTGATTTGCGGGGCCCCCCTTCGACGTTCACACACATCTTCTACCCACTCAAAGAGCCGGCTCATCCTCGCCCTTGTAAGGTGTGCTCTATACACCATCTTCAGCTGTATCAGCCCCAACTTCGCACAGGAGGTGGAGGCGTTCACCCTCTGCAATACCTCACACCAGACCCCCTCCTCCATACCTTCTCCCAACCTTTCCTCCCATTTTGCCTTGATCCATTCTAGCGGCGCCTTCTCCTCCTCCAAAATAGCCCCGTAAACCACCGATACTACCCCCTTCTCCAGTCCCCCTGTCGTCAACACCTCCTCCAGCAATGTGGAAGCCGGCTCTACTGGGAAGCTCTGTATCTTCTTTCTGGCAAAGTCTCGATCCTGCATGTATCTAAATATTTCCCCCTGCTCCAGCCCACACTTCGCTCCCAGCTCCTTCAATCCCGCAAAAGGACCGCCGAGAAATAAATCTTTTAGTATCCTAATTCCTTTCTCCTCCCATCTCCGAAAATGTCCATTCTACTTCCCTGGCTCAAATCTATGGTTCCCCCGAATCAGCATTTCCCTTGTGACCATGCCCCCAACCCGAAGTGCTGGCGAAACTACCTCCAAATTCTCAACGAAGCTATCACTACCGGACTCCCAGAGTATCTCCCTGGGGTCGTCAGGAGCGACGCTGCTGCTGGCGCCTTCAATCCCGACCCCCTACCCCAATTCTCCTTCATTCTGACCCATTGGGAGTCAACCCTATGACCCAGCACCATACCTTCTCCACATTCGCAGCCCAGTAATAATACATCAGATTTGGAAGAACCAAACCCCCTGCCTGCCTTCCTCTCTGTAGTAGCATCTTTTTAATTCTGACCACCTTCCCTCCCTCTATGAACATAAGAACATAAGAACTAGGAGCAGGAGTAGGCCATCTGGCCCCTCGAGCCTGCTCCGCCATTCAATGAGATCATGGCTGACCTTTTGTGGACTCAGCTCCACTTTCCGGCCCAACACCATAACCCTTAATCCCTTTATTCTTCAAAAAACTATCTATCTTTATCTTAAAAACATTTAATGAAGAGCCTCAACTGCTTCACTGGGCAAGGAATTCCATAGATTCACAACCCTTTGGGTGAAGAAGTTCCTCCTAAACTCAGTCCTAAATCTACTTCCCCTTATTTTGAGGCTATGCCCCCTAGTTCTGCTTTCATCCACCAGTGGAAACAACCTGCCCGCATCTATCCTATCTATTCCCTTCATAATTTTATATGTTTCTATAACATCCCCCCTCATCCTTCTAAATTCCAACGAGTACAGTCCCAGTCTACTCAATCTCTCCTCGTAATCCAACCCCTTCAGCTCTGGGATTAACCTAGTGAATCTCCTCTGCACACCCTCCAGTGCCAGTACGTCCTTTCTCAAGTAAGGAGACCAAAACTGAACATAATACTCCAGGTGTGGCCTCACTAACCCCTTATACAATTGCAGCATAACCTCCCTAGTCTTAAACTTCATCCCTCTAGCAATGAAGGACAAAATTCCATTCGCCTTCTTTATCAACTGTTGCACCTGTAAACCAACGTTTTGCGACTCATGCCCTAGCACACCCAAGTCACTCTGCACAGCAGCATGTTTTAATATTTTATCATTTAAATAATAATCCCTTTTGCTGTTATTCCTACCAAAATGGATAACCTCACATTTGCCAACATTGTATTCCATCTGCCAGACCCTAGCCCATTCACTTAACCTATCCAAATCCCTCTGCAGACTTCCAGTATCCTCTGCACTTTTTGCTTTACCACTCATCTTAGTGTCGTCTGCAAACTTGGACACATTGCCCTTGGTCCCCAACTCCAAATACCTTTGACAGGAAAATCGGCAGGCTTTAAAAAATAAACAAGAATCACGGCAGCACATTCATTTTAACCGCCTGTACCCGACCCGCCAGTGACAGAGGGAGACCATCCCACCTTGCCAGATCAGCTTTCACCCTCCCCACCAAACTAGAAATGTTGTACCTACGGAGCCCCCCCCCCCAATCATGAGCAACCTGCACCCCCAGGTATCTAAAGCGAGTCCCTGCCTTACAGAATGGCAGCCTCCCCACCCCTGCCCCCACCCCTGGCCGAGACACCACAAAATATTCACTCTTGTCTAGATTTAATTTGTACCCTGAGAAAGACCCAAACACCCAAAGCAGCTCCAGTATTCCCCCTATTGACACACTTGGTTCCGACACGTATAATAACAAGTCATTGGCATATAAGGACACCCCATGCTCTATCCCCCCCGCACTATCCCTTTCCTCCCCGAACATCTTAATACAATGGCCAAAGGCTCAATCGCGAGTACAAACAGCAGGGGGGACATAGTCCCACGGTGGAGAGGAAAGTATTCTGAGCTGATGTTATTTGTGCGAACACTAGCCCTCGGCTCCTTTATAATAGCTTTACCCAGTCCACAAATCTGGGTCCAATTCCAAACCACCCTAGAACTAACATCAAGTACCCCCATCCTACCTGGTCAAATGCTTTCTTGGCGTCCAATGCCACAACCATCTCTGTTTCCTTCTCTCCGCCGGTACCATAATCACGTTCAATACCCTCCTAATGTTTGAAAAGAGCTGCCTCCCTCTCACAAACCCCGTCTGATCTTCACCTATCACCTTCGGGAAGCACTCCTCTAGCCTACCTGCAAGCACCTTCGCATATATCTTTGCGTCCACGTTCAAAAGTGGTATGGGCCTATACGACCTACACTCGGTCGGATCCTTATCTTTCTTAAGTAACAGGTAAATCAATGCCTGCCCCAAAACGTGGTAACACCCCCTTCCCTATCACCTCTGCTAACATCCCCACCATCAGTGGTACCATCTTATTTTTGAATTTATTATATTCCACCGGAAACCCATCCGACCCTGCCACCTTCCCCGACTGCATCCTCCCAATCACATCTTTTATCTCCTGCTCCACTATCGCCCCCTCTAATGTGGCCCTGTCCCCCTCCCCTAACCTCGGGTACTCCAGCCCATCTAGAAATTCCTGCATCTCCCGGCCTCCCCCAGGTGAGGGAGACCTTGTTATAGACCTTGTTAATCTGATCTGGAGCTACCACAACTTCCCTGCCCTGTCCCGCACCTGGACGATTTCCCTTGTCACAACCTCCCTATAGAGCTGACCCGCCTTCTCTCCATGCTCGTAAACTGCCCCCCTTGCTCACCTCAATTGGCGTACCACCTTCCTGGTAGATAGTCAGTCAAAGCTCGCCTGGAGTTCCTCCCTCTTTTCCAACTGCACTAGGAACCTGTCTTCTGCATACCTCTTGTCTACCTCCAACATCTCATCTATCACCCTCTGACATTCCAACCTCTCCTCTTTGTCTAGCCTAGCCTTGAACTAGATCACCTCAACCCTCACCACCGCCTTTTAAGCCTCCCAGACAACCACCTTTGACACCTCACCATGCTGTTAAAACCTACATATTCCTCGATTACTTTTTCAATTTTGTCACAGAACCCTTGGTCCCCAAACAGTCCCGCATCTAACTTCCATCCTGGTCTTTGTACCATCCCCTTCTCTAGTACCATATCCACCAAATGCGGAGCATGATCTGATATTGCAATTGCCGAATACTCCGAGCCTTTAGCCCCAGCTAGCAGCGCCTTCCCCAGCATGAAAAACTCAATCTGTGAGTACACCTTATGGACCGCTGAGAAAAATGAGTACTCCCATTCCCTCGGGTGCAGAAACCTCCAAGGGTCCACCCCTCTCATTTCCACCATTAGCCCAGCCAGCACCTCCTCCCCCCCCTGACGGGACCAGCGAGCGCGGAGGTGACCTGTCCAATTTTGTCTCCTGCACCAAATTCTAGGTCCCCACACACCTTCTTCCGAATCCCACATCGTTCCAATTGGGACCATATACACTTACCAGCGCCACTAGCCTCCCCTCCAGCGCCCCTGTCACAATCACATACCTACCCCCCTGATCTGCAACCACCTTCAGCTGTGATATCCTTTGATGTGGGTCCACAATCTACCACAGCTGATTGTCCATCGTACATTTCTGGTTTATTTTGTTTTGAAGTAAGGTCCTGGTTGAGGCTTGAAGCATCACTTTCAAACTTCATGTAAAATTATTCAACGTTATAGTCACTCTCCCTTAAAGCTCCTTTCCAATAATATTATTCATTCGCCCTTTCTCATTGCATAATACCAGAAATTTTTTTAATTCATCCCTTCGGTGGTTCCTCAGCATTTGTTCGTGAACACAAGCTTCTGCATATTTCAGGAATAGTAGTGCTAATTCGATTTACCGTGTCGATTTGTAGATTCAAGTTCCCCACGATAGGTTTTTATATGCATCTATAGTTGTTTTTGATTCATACTATGCCCTACATTAGCACTACAGTTTACTGGCCTATAAACAACTCCTACCAATGCTTGCTGCTTCTTCATTCCATCCAAACCTATTCGACAGCTTGGTCTTTCAATCTAAGGTCTTCTAGAATTACTGTGCTGGTCTAAATAATTGTTCGAACTCTCAATTGATCTTTGTCCTTTTTGTTAACCAACTCAAACCTTCAAATATAACGATCAGTACCACAAAAATTTTCTTCTCCTGAAGCTTAATTCATTTCCTCAGCTAAGTAAAAATATTCCAATACAATCACTGGGTGGAGAAGACTTTTGAACAGATCGACAAATCAGGCAAGATATGCATAATACACCAGTATAGGATTAAGCTGCTCAAACGTTGCTGATACAAAAGGTATTTACAGAACTTAGATCCAGAAGTGATGGTAAAATATCTACATAAGTCCACTTCGATATTTTGTGTGACTTGATGAGGCCTTTAGGTGAGGTTCCTACTCACAGATGCATGATTCCTTGGACTTTTAAGTGGGTGTGACAACGCCTTTTATACGTGTTTTGAAAGACTCAGCGAGTTGCTGGGACACATCTTGCAAATGGTTCACACTGCAGCCAATGTGCGATTATGGCAATGTGATCGAATCTAAATACGTATAGAGATTATTCCACCACAATCCTGCCTTGTCCCATCTTTTAGATAGTCCACATTGCATGTAATTGTGAAGTTTTGAGAAGGTGTCCAGGTACGTACAGAATATTCCATCACACTCCTGTGTTGTATTCGGTTTTACTGCTGGATGGAAAGATGGAAGTTTGGGATGATGTAATTCACTGACAGTTAGAAGATCTTAATACAAGTTAAGGGAACCAAACTGTTCCAATAAGATTGGCCGAGAACCACCCTGCCCCCAATTAAACTTCTGTCTTCCCTTTACTTTTAACTTGATCTTCCTTTTCACATTCTCACTCACTTTTCCAGACCTTCCTGTTTTATGAACCTTAAAAAAAATCTGCATTTAGAACCAGATTCACTGAATTCTGGCTTGTTAACATATCACATCATCAGGTGAGCTGGCTCTATAATGGACTCGATGGGTTCATCAGTTCTGCTCGATTTTCAGAGTTTGACGAATGCCAGTAACTGATGAATGGGACATGTCATAAATAGTCTCACCTCCTCCCTGAACTTAGCCTGGGTGAGAGCATAAATGCAGGTGTTGGTGCAGGAATTCAGATACATCAACATCTCCCCGATCTGTACGAGTGTAGTCATCGAGCTCAAATTCAGTAACATCTCCTGAAACACAAAGTCTACCACCCTTGTCATCCACAGCACGATGAAATTGCCCGATATGGCGAAGAGCAGAATAATGGACCGTCTCCGGTTCTCCATCTCTGGGTCAACATGCTTCCCATCAGTTCTTTGACTCTGGAATGCTTTACGAGCCCGGCTGGCTACCAGAATGTGCCTGACGGTCAGAGTATTGAGCAGCAAGATGCACATATAGGGAATTAGAGGGGTGAAGATTGTGCCAGACCATAGATACACTGCCCAAGGCGTTTTGGTACACAGATTGCGAAGCCGACAAACTGGAAATGGTGCATGAGTGTGATCAGGTTCATAGGTGAAATAGCGGGGGATGTTTCTCAAATAGCTGACTGTGCACAGCGTCAGTATGACCAACCCTGCTGTTCTCTCCGTGCAGTATTTTGATTTTACCCTTTGGCAACAAATGGCGATAAAGCGATCGAGGGTGAAGGCGACAGTGAGCCAGACTGAACTATCCACCACGGCAGCATTTATGATGCTGTTCAGACTGCACACATAATAATGGTTGAGAAAAGAGAAGGGAAAGTGGAGAGATCCCAGGTAGTTCAATATCACACAGAAGATGATCACCAGCAAGTCTGCCACTGCCATTGACATAAGGTACCGGACAGTGCATCTCGAGAGACCACAGTTTCCTCGGGACAGGATCACTACAGTCATTAGGTTTGCTGTCAGAAAAGAAAGGAGAGATGGATAATATTAATTACACTCGGATCATGTGCTATAGAACAAGGCAAAATTTGGAAAGAGAAATTGAGGGGATGAGTAAATGCAGGGTTTCTGGACTACGAGGTGTTAAGCTTGGGTTTTAAGATTGTGGATATTATGGACGTTAGGGAAGATCAGAGAAAGTTGATGAGGTCAGCACTGTGAGTTCCTGACATGGAATTAGAATGCACGGTCAGCTTCAATACAAGATGCATTTGATGAAGAAGGGGTGTGGAAACTTGGCAGCACGAAATTGCAGTCACAATGTTGGGGGTTTACAAAAGGTCTCCCAAGAGCCAATGGGAGATAGAGGAGCAGATACGGAGGAAGATTTTGGAAAGATGTAAAAGCAATAGGGTTGCTGTGGTGGCAGGTTCTAACTTCCCCTATATTGACTGGGACTCACTTAGTGCTAGGGGACTGAATGGGGCAGAGTTTGCAAGGAGCATCCAGGAAGGATTCTTGAAACAACATGTTAATAGGGAAATTACTGGAGAGAATCCTTTGAGACAGGATCTACTCCCATTTGGAAGCAAATGGACGTATTAGTGAGAGGCAGCATCGTTTTGTGAAGGGGAGGTCGTGCCTCACTAACTTGATAGAGTTTTTCGAGGAGGTCACTAAGATGATTGATGCAGGTAGGGCAGTGGATGTTGTCTATGTGGACTTTAGTAAGGCCTTTGACAAGGACCCTCATGGTAGACTAGTACAAAAGGTGAAGTCACACGGAATCAGGGGTGAGCTGGCAAGGTGGATACAGAACTGGCTAGGTCATAGAAGGCAGAGATTAGCAATGGAAGGATGCTTTTCTAACTGGAGGGCTGTGACCAGTGGTGTTCCACAGGGATCAGTGCTGGGACCTTTGCTGTTTGTAGTATATATAAATGATTTGGAGGAAAATGTAACTGGTCTGATTAGTAAGTTTGCAGATGACACAAAGGTTGGTGGAATTGCGGATAGCGATGAGGACTGTCAGAGGATACAGCAGGATTTAGATTGTTTGGAGACTTGGGCGGAGAGATGGCAGATGGAGTTTAATCCGGACAAATGTGAGGTAATGCATTTTGGAAGGTCTAATGCAGGTAGGGAATATACAGTGAATGGTAGAGCCCTCAAGAGTATTGAAAGTCAAAGAGATCTATGAGTACAGGTCCACAGGTCACTGAAAGGGGCAACACAGGTGGAGAAGGTAGTCAAGAATGCATACGGCATGCTTGCCTTCATTGGCCGGGGCATTGAGTATAAGAATTGGCAAGTCATGTTGCAACTGTATAGAACCTTAGTTAGGCCACACTTGGAGTATAGTGTTCAATTCTGGTCGCCACACTAACAGAAGGACGTGGAGGCTTTAGAGAGGGTGCAGAAGAGATTTACCAGAATGTTGCCTGGTATGGAGGGCATTAGCTATGAGGAGCAGTTGAATAAACTCGGTTTGTTCTCACTGGAACGAAGGAGGTTGAGGGGCGACCTGATAGAGGTCTACAAAATTATGAGGGGCATAGACAGAGTGGATAGTCAGAGGCTTTTCCCCAGGGTAGAGGGGTCAATTACTAGGGGGCATAGGTTTAAGGTGAGAGGGGCAAGGTTTAGAGTAGATGTACGAGGCAAGTTTTTTACGCAGAGGGTAGTGGGTGCCTGGAACTCGCTACCGGAGGAGGTGGTGGAAGCAGGGATGATAGTGACATTTAAGGGGCATCTTGACAAATACATGAATAGGATGGGAATGGAGGGATACGGATCCAGGAAGTGTAGAAGATTGTAGATTGACTACTGCCCGACTGGGCAGCATGGTCGGCACGGGCTTGGAGGGCCGAAGGGCCAGTTCCTGTGCTGTACATTTCTTTGTTCTTTGTAGTCCAACTAGGGAACAGTCTGTACTGACTGGGTATTGAAGAATGAGCCAGGCCAGGTGGTCGACGTTTCAGTAGGGGAGCATTTTGCGAACAGTGACTACAATTCAGCAAGTTTTAAGGTACTGTTGGATAAAGATAAAAATAGTCATCGGGTGAAGGTGCTAAATTGGGGAAGGCTAATTATTTTTAATTTCTTTTTCATTCTCCTCATTTTCTACATTTTCATCAAATATACAAGAAATAAATGATCACCAACAATAACAAAAACAATATTCATCCCCCAACCAGCATCCCCTTCAATATACAAACATACATTGGAATGCTCAATTTAGGTGCATTAGAGTGCTATAGTGAGAGTTTGGTGACTGAGGGATGTTATGGTTCATTTTTATCTAAAGTCTCGTCTCTTCTTTTTAGTAAATTAACTTAAAAGTTGCTGTTTGGGTTAGAAGAAGGTGAGTTTTGAACCAGCTTTAAACAGAGTTCACTCAGGCTCTACTTGCAGCTGCAGCTTGTTAATTAGTCAATTGGATTAGGCCAGTTTTCAGAGGCTGGAGTCAGACAGTGTAAAAGTGGACAATCTTAAAGTGCTGTCTTTGTTCGCACTTAGTGCTGAATTTGGGTGCATTAGAGTGCTATAGTGAGAGTTTGGTGACTGAGGGAGTTAGGTGTGGAGGGAGCAATTTCATTTACTACATTTTCTCAAAGAGCGTGAGGGGAGCTGGGAGTTTACAGAGAGTGCAGCTGACTGGGAGCAGAGTCGGAGGGCGGAGTTCCAGTTGGTTCGCAGGGCAGCTGCATTCTGTAAGGTACGAGCTGTTCGGATGTTTTTTTGGGGGGGGGGCAGCAAGCTATCTTTGTATCATTCAGCAGAGTCACCAATTTTAGAGGGTTCACTTGCGAGAGTAGCAGCATAAAAATATATATGTTTTTTTTAAGTGCCTAACGGGTGTTTCATCTTTTTTTTCTCCTTTTTAAATCTCTGGGAATTCAGATAGGAGAGGATGGAGGCTAGGGCAGTTGCATGCTCCTCCTATAGGATGTGGGTGGTGAGGGACACCACTGGTGTGCCCGCTGACAATACCTGCGGGAAGAGCACCCAACTCCAGCTCCTCAGAGACCGTGTTAGGGAACTGGAGCTAGATGAACTTTGGAAGATCCGGGAGGCAGAGGGGGTGATAGAGAGGAGTTACAAGGAGGTAGCCACACCCAAGGTGCAGGACAAGAGTAGCTGGGTTACAGTCAGGGGAAGGAAAAGGAACGGGCAGACAGTGCCGGGATCGTCTGTGGCCATTCCCCTTCAAAACAAGTATACCATTTTGGATGCTGTTGGGGAATGGGGGAAGGCCCTAGCGGCCAGGTCTCTGGCACTGAGCCTTGCTCTGTGGCTCAGAAGGGAAGGGGGGAGAATAGAAAAGCAAAAGTGATAGGAGACTCAAGGGCAACGGATAGGAGATTCGGTGGTCACAAACGAGACTCCCGGAAGTTATGTTGCTTCCCAGGTGCCATGGTCAGGGATGTCTCGGATCGAGTCAACAGGATTCTTAAGGGGGAGATGAGCAACCAGAAGCCGTGGTGCACATAGGCACCAACGACATAGCTAAGAAAAGGGATGACGATCTAAAAGGTGATTTTAGGGAGTTAGGTTGGAAGCTAAAGAGCACGGTAAGCAGAGTAGTAATCTCAGGATTGCCACCGGTGCCACGTGCTAGTGAGGCAAGGAACAGAGAGCGAGTGCAGCTGAACCAGTGGCCTCAGGGCTGGTGCAGGAGGGAAAGCTTCAGATATGTGGATCATTAGGATACCTTCTGGGGAAGGTGGGACCTGTACATGAACTACGGATTGCACCCAAACTGGAGGGGCACCAATATCCTGGGTGGGAGGTTTGCTAGAGCTCTTCTGTAGGGTTTAAATCAGTTTGGCCGGGAGATGGGAACCAGAGCTATGGATCAGAGGATAGGGTAGCTGTTGAACAGGCAGAAATAGTATGCAGCGAGTCTGTGAGGAAGGATAGACAGTTGATAGAGCAAAGTTTCACTCAGTGGAATGGGTTAAAGTGTGTCTGTTTCAATGCAAGGAGTGTCAGGAATAAAGGAGATGAACTGAGAGCATGGATCAGTACTTGGAACAATGATGTTGTGGCCATTACGGAGACATGGATTTCACAGTGGCAGGAATGGTTGTTAGATGTTCCGTGGTTTTGTCATGGGAGTGTATCTTTAAGAAATGGGTTTGGATGGAGCAGTTTTATTCAGGTGTGTACAGGAAGGATTCCTGATTCAATATGTAGATAGACCGACTCGGGGGGAGGCCATATTGGATTTGGTGCTTGGCAACGAACCAGGTCAGGTGACAGATGTCTCGGTGGGAGAGCATTTTGGTGACAGTGACCACAATTCCTTGACCTTTACCATAGTTATGGAGAGGGATAGGAACAGTGTTATGGGCCAGGGTTTAGAGAACCCCAAAGTGTATCATGGAGTTCACCTGACCCACAATATTTAATAGTTACAGGTGTAGTGCAACCGAGAGTTAAAGTACTTTTAAAATTAAAACAATGTTTATTTATGAAACCATTTAACACTTTATAAACCCACAGTAAACATCTTAACAACTATCAACACCAATAAATTCCCCAAAGAATATTGTACTCTATAAGTAACTCTTAATCTTTCCTTGCAACATCCTTTAAGACCAAAAGAACCCTTTTTAGAGAAAGACATCAGGTTTAAATTCTCTCCTGAGAACAGTTACCACTTTGAAATCACCAGATGAACATTCTTTAGCTTGCAGAGATTCATACACATCTTGCTGTGACTGCAGCTTCTCCAAATCTAAAACTAAACTAAACACACCCTGTAGCAGACAGTCCAAAGCAAACGTAAAAGCAGACAGACAGCCCAGCTGCACCCACACTCTGACATCACTGATAAACGCCCATTTTTTAAAGGTACTCTCACATGACAACAGACAGTATGGAAAGGTATTTAATTGGAGGAGGGGAAATTATACTGCTATTAGACAGGAGCTGAGGAGCAGAAAGTGGGAACAGTTGTTCTTGGGGAAATGCACAACAGTAATGTGGAGGTTGTTTAAGGAGCACTTGCTGCAAGTGCTGGATAGGTTTGTCCCACTGAGACGAGAAAGGAATGGTAAGGTGAAGGAGCCTTGGATGATAAGAGAAGTGGAGCTTCTAGTCAAGAGGGAGAAGGACGCTTATGTAAGGTTGAGGAAGCAAGGATCTGGCATGGCTCTAGAGGGTTACAAGGTAGCCAGGAAGGAACTCAAAAATGGACTAGGGAGAGCTATTAGGGGGCATGAAAAAGTCTTGGTGGGAAGGATTAGGGGAAACCCCAAGGGATTCTACACTTATGTGAGAAATAAGAGGATGGTCAGAGTGAGAGTAGGGCCGATCAGGGATAGTGAAGGGAACTTGTGCCTTAAGTCTGAGGAGATAGGGGAGGCCCTAAATGAATATTTTGATTCAGTACTCACCAGAGAGAGGGACCTTGTTGCTCATGAGAACAGCATGAACCAGGTTAATAGACTCAAACAGGTTGATATCAAGAAGGAGGATGTGCTGGAAATTGTGAAAAGCATCAGGATAGATAAGTCCCCTGGGCCTGATGGGATATATCCAAGGTTACTACGGGAAGCGAGGTAGATCTCCTAATCTCTGCTGCGCCGTTGCAATGATATTTACGTCCTCACTATCCACGGGAGTAGTGCCGGATGATTAGAGGGAGTTGAATGTTGTTCCCCTGTTCAAGAAAGGGGATAGGGAAATCCCAGGGAATTACAAACCAGTCAGTCTTACGTCTGTGGGGAGCAAAATATTGGAAAGGATTCTGAGAGATAGGGTTTCTGATTATTTAGAAAAACATAGTTTGATTAACGATATTCAGCATGGTTTTGTGATGGGTTGGTCATGCCACACAAGCCTCATTGAATTCTTTGAGGATGTGACGAGACACATTGATGAAGGTTGAGCAGTGGATGTGGTGTATATCATAGAATTTACAGTGTAGAAGAAGGCCATTCGGCCCATCGAGTCTGCAACGGCTCTTGGAACAAGCACCCTACCCAAGGTCCATACCTCCACCCTATCCCCATAACCCAGTAACCCCACCCAACACTTAAAGGCAATTTTGGACACTAAGAGCAATTGTAGCATGGCCAATCCACCTAACCTGCATCTTTAGACTGTGGGAGGAAACCGGAGCACCCAGAGGAAACCCACGCACACACGGGGAGGATGTGCAGACTCCGCACAGACAGTGACCCAAGCCGGAATCGAACCTGGGACCCTGGAGCTGTGAAGCAATTGTGCTATCCACGATGCTACCGTGCTGCCCAAACAAGGTCCCTCTCTCTGTATATGGATTTCAGTATGGGATTTGATAAGGTTCCCCGTGGGAGGCACATACAGAGCTTAGGGAGCAAGGGATACAGGGAAATTTGGCTGTCTGGATACAGAATTGGCTGACCGGAAGAAGACAGCGAGTGGTAGTGGATGGAAAGTATCCCGCCTGGAGGTCGGTGACCTATGGTGTCCGCAGGGATCTGTTCTGGGATCTCTGCACTTTATGGTTTTTATAAATGACTTGGATGAGGAAGTGGAAGGACGGGTTTTGCCGATGACACGAAGGTTGGTGGAACTGTAGATCGTGTTGAGGGCTTTTTCAGGTTCCAACAGGACATTGACAGGTTGCAGAGCTGGGCTGAGAAGTGGTAGATGGAGTTAAACCGAGATAAATGTGAAGTGATTCATTTTGGAAGGTGAATTTGAATGCTGATGAATACAGGGTGAAAGGCAGGATTCTTGGAAGTGTGGAGCAACAAAGGGAGCTTGGGGTCAACATGCATAGATCCCTCTAAGTTGCCACCCAGGTTGATAGGGTTGTTAAGAAGGCGTATGGTATGTTGGCTTTCATTAACAGGGTGGTTGTGTTTAAGAGCCGTGAGGTTTTGATGCAGCTTTATAAAGCCTTGGTTAGACCACACTTGGAATATTGTTTCCAGTTCTGGTCGCCTCATTATTGGAAGGATGCGGATGCTTTGGAGAGGGTGCAGAGGAAATTTACCAGGATGCTGGCTGGACAGGAGGGCATGTCTTATGAAGAAAGTTGAGAGAGCGAGGGCTTTTTTCCCTGGAGCGAAGAAGGAAGAGAGGTGACTTGATAGTGGTGTACAAGGTGATGAGAGGCATGGATAGAGTGGATAGTCAGATACTTTTCTCCAGGGTGGAAATGGCTGTCACGAGGGGACTGAATTTTAAGGTGATTGGAGGAAGATATAGGGGAGATGTCAGAGGTAGGTTCTTTACACAGAGAGTAGTGGGTGCGTGGAATGCACTGCCAGCGGAGATGGTGGAGTCAGAGTCATTAGGGACATTTAAGTGACTCTTGGACAGGCACATGGACAGCAGTAAATTGAAGGGGTGTAGGTTAGGTTGATCTTAGATTAGGATAAATAGGCATAACATAGCGGGCCGAAGGGCCTGTACTGTGCTGTACTGTTCTATGTTCTGCGTATAAACACCACCCCTACATTCCAAATACAATAATACAACAAAGACCAAAAAAGAGTCCACGGTCATCCCATACACAGTAAACAGTAAACAATCTAATCAGTTCCCCCCCTTCCCCCCGGATAGAGCAGCCGCCTCCCCCCGCCCCCCCCCCCCCCCCCCCCAGTGTTCGATGACATCCAATTCTTCAAAGCGCAAGATAAACAATGCCCATGAATTGTTGAACCCTTCCATTCTCCCCCTGAGCTCAAACTTCACCTTCTAGAGCATCACAAGTTCCAGCACATCCCTCCACCAAGCCGAGGCACAGGGTGGCGAAGCTGACCTCCTCCCCAGCAGGAACTGCATTCGGGCGATCAGCGAGGCGAGGGCAACAACATCTGCTCCTGCACCCGTCTGCAGCTTTTTTCACTGGAGCGAAGAAGGGAGAGAGGTGACTTGATAGAGGTCCTTCCCCCCCGGAAAATGGTTTCTAGGGGTCCTGGTTCAAAACTCACATGAACCACCCCAGAGATGACCTGGTAAACCTCCCTCCAATACCCCTCCAGCTTCGGGCAGGACCAAAACATGTGTACCTGGTTTGTGAGACTTCTCCCACAGCGCTCACATACATCCTCCACCCCCTCAAAGAGTTGGCCCATCCTTGCCCTCGTAAGTTGTGCCCTACACACCACCTTCAACTGTATCTGCCCCAACCTCGCACACGAGGTTGAAGCGTTTACCTTCCGGAGCACCTCTTCCATAACCTCCCCCAATTCTTCCTCCCACTTGGCTTTAACTCCCTCCAATGATACCCCAGAATGTTCCCATGAATCGCCGAGAACAACAATGTGGAGGACAGCGCTCTTGGGAAGCTCTGAACTTCCTTCTTGGCAAAATCCCGGAGCTGCAGATATCTAAATACTTCCCCCTACTCCAGTCTATATTTCTTCCCCAACTCCTCCAGCCTCACAAAACAGCCTCTCAGAAACAAATCCTTTAAAACCCTAACTCCCCTCTCCTCCAATCTCCGAAACCTCCCATCCCACTTCTCTGACTCAAACCTATGGTTCCCCCTAATTGACCCCGCCCCAATTTAAAATGCTGCCTCAACTGCCTCCAAATCATTGGCATTACCACCACCACCGGACTCCCAGAATATTTGCCTGGGGCCATCGGGAGCGGCACTGTTTCCAACACCCTCAAACCCGATCCCCTGCACAGACTATCCTCACCATTCTAACCCACTGGGACTCCTCCTCTCTGACCCAGCTCCTCGCCTTTTCAGAATTAGCCACCCAGTAATAATATAAGAAATTCAGGAGCTCCCCCTCCCCCGCCAGCCGTCCTCTCTGCAGAAGTACCTTCCTGATCCTAGCCACCTCCCTCCCAAATAAACAAGGTAATCAACTTCTCCACCTCCTTGAAACACTCCTTTGGCAAAAAGATCGGCAGGCACTGAAATATGAACAAAAAATGCGGCAACACATTCATTTTAATCGTCTGCACCCCACCTGCGAGCGGCAAAAGGAGACTATCCCACCTTGCCATATCCGCCTTCACCCTCCCGACCAAGCTAGTAAGATTGTACCTATGAAACCCCCCCCACCCCCCCACTCCCAGTCCAGCGTCACCTGCATCCCCAGATATCTAAAGTGGTCACTGCTCTACGGAATGGCAGCCTTTCCCGCCCCCACCCCCAGCCGGGACAGCACAAAGTATTCACTTTTGTCCAAATTGAACTTATACCCTGAAAAGGACCCAAACGCTCGGAGCAGCTCCAGTATACCTTCCATCTACGTACGCGGCTCTGACACATACAATAATAAATCATCCGTGTTCAAAGACACGCTATGTTCCACCCCCCCTTCCACACCCCCAAACTCCTCAACACAATGACCAAAGACTCAATCGCTAGCACAAATAACAGAGGGGACATAGGACACGCTTGCCTGGGCCCAGGTGCAGAGCAAAATACACCAAACTCGTATTGCTTGTGTGGACACTCGCCCTGGACTCCCTATACAATAACCGTACCCATCCACAAATCCCAGCCCAATGCCGAATGGCTCCAACACCGCCATCAAATACCCGCACTCTACCCCATCAAATGCCTTTTCTCCATCCAGTGCAACCACCACCTCTGTCTCCCTCCCCTCCGCCGGTGTCAGAACCACATTAAACACCCTTCTAATATTCAAGAATAGCTGCGTCCCTTTCACAAACCCCGTCTGGTCCTCCCCTATCACCTTCAGGAGGCACCCCTCCAACCTAGCCACCATCACCTTCGCCAATATCTTTAATGTCCACATTTAATAGCGATATAGGCCTGCACGACCCACACTCTGTCGGGTCCTTATCCTGCATTGACCAGCGTTGCACTGGTCAAAGAGACACAGCCTGAGTGAGTGAGACACAGACAGAGTGAGAATTTGAAACTTGGTAATTTGGTGCAGTGAGGTAATTCGGTGCAGAGTGGGAGAAGGTGCTTTTCCCCTACTGTTTTGTTCTCTCTCTTTCTTCGGGCCTAATTTCGGGAGCCGTTCGGAGGAGGAGGAGCAGTCTCTGTGAGTATAAAAACCTAACGGTAACCTCCTGTTTTCCAGGTTTTTTTTTTCAAAAGTGACATCAGAGGGAAGCTGTGATCTGATTGGTTGATAGCAAATCTGCCCCAAATTTAAAAAAAACACAGCTAAACTCGTAAACTTAAATTAAACTAATTAATTAATTAGAGATGGCTGGTCAGGTGATGTGCTTGAGCTGTTTGATGTGGGAGCTGGCAGATCCCATTGCGAGCTGCAGCGACCACATCTGCAGTAAGTGTTGGCTGCTCGAAGAGCTCCGGCTCAGTTGATGAGTTGATGAGCTGGAGTCTGAGCTTCAAACACTGAGGCACATCCGGGAGGGGGAGACTTACCTGGACACTGTGTTTCAGGAGGCAGTCACACCTGTCAGAGTAAGTAGTTTAAATCCTGCCAGTGGCCAGGGACAGCAGGGTGTGACTGCAAGTCAGGCAGGTAAAGGGAACCAGCAGTCAGGAACTCAGGAGCCTCAGCCCTTGACCCTGTCCAACAGGTATGAGGCACTTGCTCCCTGGGTGGATGGCGAACAGGGCTGCAGGAAGGATGAGTCAGCAGACCAAGGCACCATGGTTCAGCAGGCCATTCAAGGGGAGGGAGTAAATAGGCAAGTTGTAGTTGTAGGGGATTCTATTATCAGAGGGATAGATAGTATCCTTTGTGAGCAGGATAAAGAGTCCCGCATGGTATGTTGCCTGCCCGGTGCTAGGGTGGGGGACATCTCTGACCGGCTTGAAAGGATACTGGAGAGGGAGGGGGAGGATCCAGTTGTTGTGGTCCATGTATACCAACAACATAGGCAAGTCTAGGAAAGAGGACCTGTTTAGAGATTATAAAGAGCTAGGATTCAAATTAAAAAACAGGTCCTCAAGGGTCATGATCTCTGGATTACTGCCCGAGCCACGTGCAAATTGGCATAGGGAGGCAAGAATAAGGGAAGTTAACACGTGGCTGAAAGAGTGGTGTGGGAAAGAGGGTTTCCTTTTCATGGGACACTGGCATCAGTTTTGGGACAGGGGGGACCTATACCGTTGGGATGGTCTCCACCTGAACCGAGCTGGGACCAGTGTTCTGGCGAAAAGAGTAAATAGGGTGGTCAATAGGACTTTAAACTAGAGATTGGGGGGGGGGGGGGGGAGGGAAAGTCAGGGAACCAAGAGGTGAAGTAATCAGTGGGAAGCGTAGCTGCTTAGGAATACAAAAAAGCATGAAAAGACAGAACTCAGGAGAGGTTACGATAGTCCCCATCCCACAAAATATGACACAGTGTATGGAAAGGCTCAGTAAACCAAGGTCCACCACACTAAGAAAACAAAAAGGGACAGTCAATAGAGAATTAAAAGTGCTATATTTAAATACGCGCAGTGTACGGAACAAGGTAGAGGAGCTTGTGGCCCAGATTGCGACTGGCAGGTATGATGTGGTAGGCATCACAGAGATGTGGTTGCTGGGGGTTCAGGACTGGCATTTAAACATCCAGGGATTCACAACCTATCGAAAAGACAGAGAGGTGGGCAGAGGGGGAGGGGTTGCCTTGTTAATTAGGAATGAAATTAAATCAATCGCACTAAACGACATAGGATCAGATGATGTGGAGTCTGTGTGGGTAGAGTTGAGGAACTACAAAGGCAAAAAAAACCATAATGGGAGTTATGTACAGGCCTCCTAACAGTGGTCAGGACCAGGGGCACAAAATGCACCACAAAATAGAAAGTGCATGTCAGAAAGGCAAGGTCACAGTGATCATGGGGGACTTCAATATGCAGGTGGACTGGGTAAATAATGCTGCCAGTGGACCCAAGGAAAGGGAATTCATTGAATGTTTACAGGAGGGCTTTTTGGAACAGCTTGTGATGGAGCCCACGAGGGAACAGGCCATTCTGGACTTAGTGTTATGTAATGAGCCAGACTTGATTAAAGATCTTAAAGTAAGGGAACACTTAGGAGGCAGTGATCATAATATGGTAGAATTCAATCTGCAATTTGAAAGAAAGAAGGTAGAATCAGATGTAAAGATGTTACAGTTAAATAAAGTTAACTACAGGGGCATGAGGGAGGAACTGACGAAAATAGACTGGGAGCAGAGCCTAGTGGGAAAGACAGTAGAACAGCATTGGCAGGAGTTCCTGGGAGTAATTGAGGACACAGTTCATCCCAAAGAAAAGAAAGGTTATCAGAGGGGGGATTAGGCAGCCATGGCTGTCAAAGGAAGTCAGGGAATGCATCAAAGCAAAAGAGAAAGCCTATAATGTGGCAAAGAGTAGTGGGAAGTCAGAAGATTGGGAAGGCTACAAAAACAAACAGAGGATAACAAAGAGAGAAATAAGGAAAGAGAGGATCAAATATGAAGGTAGGCTAACCAGTAACATTAGGAATGATAGTAAAAGTTTCTTTAAATGCATTAAAAACAAACGGGAGGCAAAAGTAGACATTGGGCCGCTCCAAAATGACGCTGGTAATCTAGTGATGGGAGACAAGGAAATAGCTGAGGAACTAAATAAGTACTTTGCGTCAGTCTCCACAGTAGTGGTCCGAGGATGAATGTGCTAAATTGGGGGAAGGCTAATTATAACAATATTAGGCGGGAACTGAAGAACATAGATTGGGGGCGGATGTTTGAGGGCAAATCAACATCTGACATGTGGGAGGCTTTCAAGTGTCAGTTGAAAGGAATACAGGACAGGCATGTTCCTGTGAGGAAGAAAGATAAATACGGCAATTTTCGGGAACCTTGGATGACGAGTGATATTGTAGGCCTCGTCAAAAAGAAAAAGGAGGCATTTGTCAGGGCTAAAAGGCTGGGAACAGACGAAGCCTGTGTGGCATATAAGGAAAGTAGGAAGGAACTTAAGCAAGGAGTCAGGAGGGCTAGAAGGGGTCATGAAAAGGCATTGGCAAATAGGGTTAAGGAAAATCCCAAGGCTTTTTACACTTACATAAAAAGTAAGAGGGTAGCCAGGGAAAGGGTTGGCCCACTGAAGGATAGGCAAGGGAATCTATGTGTGGAGCCAGAGGAAATGGGCGAGGTACTAAATGAATACTTTGCATCAGTATTCACCAAAGAGAAGGAATTGGTAGATGTTGAGTCTGGAGAAGGGGGTGTAGATAGCCTGGGTCACATTGTGATCCAAAAAGACGAGGTGTTGGGTGTCTTAAAAAATATTAAGGTAGATAAGTCCCCAGGGCCGGATGGGATCTACCCCAGAATACTGAAGGAGGCTGGAGAGGAAATTGCTGAGGCCTTGACAGAAATCTTTGGATCCTCGCTGTCTTCAGGGGATGTCCCGGAGGACTGGAGAATAGCCAATGTTGTTCCTCTGTTTAAGAAGGGTGGCAGGGATAATCCCGGGAACTACAGGCCGGTGAGCCTTACTTCAGTGGTAGGGAAATTACTGGAGAGAATTCTTCGAGACAGGATCTACTCCCATTTGGAAGCAAATGGACGTATTAGTGAGAGGCAGCACGGTTTTGTGAAGGGGAGGTCGTGTCTCACTAACTTGATAGAGTTTTTCGAGGAGGTCACTAAGATGATTGATGCAGGTAGGGCAGTAGATGTTGTCTATATGGACTTCAGTAAGGCCTTTGACAAGGTCCCTCATGGTAGACTAGTACAAAAGGTGAAGTCACACGGGATCAGGGGTGAACTGGCAAGGTGGATACAGAACTGGCTAGGCCATAGAAGGCAGAGGGTAGCAATGGAGGGATGCTTTTCTAATTGGAGGGCTGTGACCAGTGGTGTTCCACAGGGATCAGTGCTGGGACCTTTGCTCTTTGTAGTATATATAAATGATTTGGAGGAAAATGTAACTGGTCTGATTAGTAAGTTTGCAGACGACACAAAGGTTGGTGGAATTGCGGATAGCGATGAGGACTGTCTGAGGATACAGCAGGATTTAGATTGTCTGGAGACTTGGGCGGAGAGATGGCAGATGGAGTTTAACCTGGACAAATGTGAGGTAATGCATTTTGGAAGGGCTAATGCAGGTAGGGAATATACAGTGAATGGTAGAACCCTCAAGAGTATTGAAAGTCAAAGAGATCTAGGAGTACAGGTCCACAGATCACTGAAAGGGGCTACACAGGTGGAGAAGGTAGTCAAGAAGGCATACGGCATGCTTGCCTTCATTGGCCGGGGCATTGAGTATAAGAATTGGCAAGTCATGTTGCAGCTGTATAGAACCTTAGTTAGGCCACACTTGGAGTATAGTGTTCAATTCTGGTCGCCACACTACCAGAAGGATGTGGAGGCTTTAGAGAGGGTGCAGAAGAGATTTACCAGAATGTTGCCTGGTATGGAGGGCATAAGCTATGAGGAGCGATTGAATAAACTCGGTTTGTTCTCACTGGAACGAAGGAGGTTGAGGGGCGACCTGATAGAGGTATACAAAATTATGAGGGGCATAGACAGAGTGGATAGTCAGAGGCTTTTCCCCAGGGTAGAGGGGTCAATTACTAGGGGGCATAGGTTTAAGGTGAGAGGGGCAAGGTTTAGAGTAGATGTACGAGGCAAGTTTTTTACGCAGAGGGTAGTGGGTGCCTGGAACTCACTACCGGAGGAGGTAGTGGAGGCAGGGACGATAGGGACATTTAAGGGGCATCTTGACAAATATATGAATAGGATGGGAATAGAAGGATACGGACCCAGGAAGTGTAGAAGATTGTAGTTTAGTCGGGCAGTATGGTCGGCACGGGCTTGGAGGGCCGAAGGGCCTGTTCCTGTGCTGTACATTTCTTTGTTCTTTGTTAAGACATGAGTAATATCCCAACAATTCAGGAGAGTCAGAGGGCAGAGTTGAATATGGCAGCCATCACAAAGGAGAAAGTGCTAGAGAAACTAAGAGGTCTAAAAATTGATAAATCTCCGTGTACATCCTAGAGTTCTAAAGGAGATAGCTGAAGAAACACTGGAGGCGTTAGTTATGATCTTTCAAAAGTCACTGGAGTCAGGGAAAGTCCCAGAGGATTGGAAAATCGGTGTTGTAACCCCCCTGTTCAAGAAGGGAACAAGGAAAAAGATGGAAAATTATAGGCCAACTAGCCTAACCTCGGTTGTTGGCAAGATTCTAGAATCCATTGTTAAGGATGAGATTTCTAAATTCTTGGAAGTGCAGGGTCGGATTAGGACAAGTCAGCATGGATTTAGTAAGGGGAGGTCGTGCCTGACAAACCTGTTAGAGTTCTTTGAAGAGTTAACAAATAGGTTAGACAAAGGAGAGTCAATGGATGTTATCTATCTTGACTTCCAAAAGGCCTTTGATAAGGTGCCTCACAGGAGACTGCTGAGTAAAATAAGGGCCCATTGTATTCGAGGCAAGGTACTAACATGGATTGACGATTGGCTGTCAGGCAGAAGGCAGAGAGTTGGGACAAAAGGTTCTTTTTCGGAATGGCAACCGGTGACGAGTGGTGTCCCGCAGGGTTCAGTGTTGGGGCCACAGCTGTTCTCTATATATTAACGATAGATCGTTACGGGACTGGGGGCATTCTGTCTAAGTTTGCCGATGATACAAAGATAGGTGGAGGGGCAGGTAGTACTGAGGTGGGGAGGCTGCAGAAAGATTTAGACAGTTTGGGAGAGTGGTCCAAGAAATGGCTGATGAAATTCAACGTGGGCAAGTGCAAGGTTTTGCATTTTGGAAAAAAGAATAGAGGCATGGACTATTTTCTAAACGGTGACAAAATTCATAATGCTGAAGTGCAAAGGGACTTGGGAGTCCTAGTCCAGGAATCTCTAAAGGTAAACTTGCAGGTTGAGTCCGTAATTAAGAAAGCAAATGCAATGTTGTCATTTATCTCAAGAGGCTTGGAATATAAAAGCAGGGATGTACTTCTGAAGCTTTATAAAGCACGAGTTAGGCCCCATTTAGAATACTGTGAGCAATTATGGGCCCCACACCTCAGGAAGGACATACTGGCACTAGAGCGGGTCCAGCGGAGATTCACACGGATGATCCCAGGAATGGTAGGCCTAACGTACGATGAACGTCTGAGGATCCTGGGATTATATTCATTGAAGTTTAGGAGGTTGAGGGGAGATCTTACAAGATAATGAATGGCTTAGATAGGGTGGTTGTTGGGAAGTTGTTTCCATTAGCAGGGGAGACTAGGACCCAGGGGCACAGCCTTAGAATAAAAGGGAGTCACTTTAGGACAGAGATGAGGAGCAATATCTTCAGCCAGAGAGTGGTGGGTCTGTGGAATTCATTGCCACAGAGGGGGTGGAGGCCGGGACGTTGAGTGTCTTTAAGACAGAAGTTGATAAATTCTTGATTTCTCGAGGAATTAAGGGCTATGGAGAGAACGGGTAAATGGAGTTGAAATCAGCCATGATTGAATGGTGGAGTGGACTCGATGGGCCGAATGGCCTTACTTCCGCTCCTATATCTTATGGCCTTATTACTAGCAAGGAGATCGAGGCCTGTGGCAGCACGCCCTTCCCTATCGCCTCCTCTAACATCCCCACCATCAACGGAGCCAGCTTGTCCCTACATTTCTTATGGAGGAATGTGGAGGAACAGAGAGATCTTGAGGTTCATGTCCACAGATCTCTGAAGGTTGCCACTCAAGTGGATAGAGCCGTGAAGAAGGCGTTTATTAACAGGGAGCTTGAGTTTAAGAGCCGTGGGGTTATGCTGCAACTGTACAGGACCCTGGTGAGACCACATTTGGGGTATTGTGTGCAGTTCTGGTCACCCACCCATTCATTGGTTCGAATCGAACGCAATGGTCAGGAATCACCCAATTAGTGGGGTCCAAATTGAAGGACTGCCCAAAAGAGCGCGGAAACCCCCAAGTATAAGAAGGGAGTCCATCATGTGTTCGGCCTCTCTTGGACCTGGCGCCCCGGCTACGTCTGCTTCCAAGTGCAGCACCACCAGAAGCAATTCAAGTTCAATGCTCGCTACCAGACGGATGAGCCTAGCTGAGCAGCAGTTACTTCTATAGACCCAATAGATCCAGAATCGAACAACGGTCACTGTTCCTCTGACCTAAGCCTGGTGGCTGATGTTAGGTACAGGTTGTCATAGTCGATAGGTGTAGTTTAACTAGTAGTGTTTATGTTGCATGATTAATTGTGTGTGTAAATAAAGCACCCTTGACCTTGAACTATCTAACTGGTGTTTGGCTCTTTGATCGATAGGCGGTTGAACCTTGTGGTGGTATCAGTTGATACCTGGCGACTCTGAGCATTAGAATATAGATATCCAAAGGAAGGAGGGCAACCTCACTGACTGCCATAGTTACAGCAGATCCAAAAAGGCAACACACGTAACTAACCTAATCGGGGGTCTACCCCCCCCCCCTTCCCATCCACCACCATCATAACTCCAGGCCCTGCGCACTGGACCTGACCTGCCCCCGTCCATTGTTACCTTCGAACCCCTCCCCCTCCCAGAATCCCCCAATCCACTTCCTCTCGAAAACGCTTCACCCAGTATCGATTCCCTCCCCACCTTTTCACACCTCCTAATCCCATCGGCCTGCTCACCAGGTTCCAATGTCTGCAGCCCTTGCCCCCATCACACCTCCGTTCACTAGCTAACTTCAGCTTGCTAGTGTGAGGGCCCCTGCCCAGGCCACCCTACCCCCGCCCTGTCCCAGTAAAACAACCAGAGAAAACATACCCCCAAAACAAACATATCCCGTGCAAACATATAAATCCCAGAAATACCGTTGCTACAAAACACAAAAACAAAACTTGACTCGTCTAACAGCATGAAGTAAAAAATATAAAACAGAACTATGTATACATTCTTCCAACTCCCCTCTCCATGGTCCAAGACCAATCCTCAGTCCGATTCCTCACTTGTGCCCCAAGCCTTCCGCCTTCACAAACGTCACCACTGCATCCACCATCTCAAAGTCTCAGAAGCTGTAGATCACTCTCAACTTTGTTGGGTACACCACGCCAAACCTCAGCATACTGTTATTCAGTGCCGACTTCACAAGGCCGAAGGCCATCCGCCTCCTTGCCAGCTCTACCGTGAAGTCCTGGCAGATATGAACCCTAGCTTCAGCGTACTGCACCTCCCACTTCTGCTTCACCCAACTCAGGACCTTCTCCTTCACATCCTGCCTGTGGAAGCAAACAATCACTGCTCCTGGCGGCTCATTGTGATGTGGTCACCTGCACTCCCTTCATGTAGAAGCCAGGTATTTCAAATACAACTAGTATAGGTAAAAGATAGCTGTTTAAGCGTAAATATTAAGCCCCAGTTTTAAATACCCATTTATACAGCATAATTCACTTTTACTGAGGTCCGTTGTTCTGGCAAATGCATATTTTCAAAGTCAGTGTGACATTAAAATAGCACAGTTGCAAGACAATTTGACACTGCTTGTGCTAATTGTCAAGGACAAGGACAAGCAACATGAAGGCACCATTGTTCACAATGCAGATAACAGCTAAGTCAGAAAAGCTAATGTTGCACATTGAAGATGGACGGCTTGCCATCAAATCAAATGTGTTTGAGTCTAACCCAAACCAATTAGGATTATATTGGGGTGTGATTAGATGAGTTAAGACAGATATGAAAGTGTATAACTGAAAAGTTTCCGCCCGCCATTTTAGTGTCTTTCTGTAGTGTCTTTGTGTTGTGTTGTCTTTCTGTTAGTTTAGTCAGTTTTGTCCTTAATAGTCTTTCTGTTAGTTTGTGAGTTGTCTTTTTGGGGGTTCTGTCTTTCTGTTTTTGATTCTGTCAGTCTGTCAGTGATGTTAGTCTACTTTTGACTTTGAGTTTGAGTTTAGCTGAAGATTAGCTCTCTCTCTCTCTCTTCATGTTTCATTGCCAGACTTTGACCTTTTAAAAAGTTACTTTCGAGCTGTCTGCCTAAGCAAAAAGATAGTGTCTGTAATTCTCTGAAAGCTTCGAATTGTCTACGAATTGCCTTTTAAATGACTTTCAAATTGTAATCAAGCAACTACAAATAAAACAATTCTTTTTGGCACCTGAGAAGTTTTAACTGCAAATTTCTGCTGAGTCCCAGTAATCGCAAAGTGCTACTGATAACCGAATAGCAGAAATTATATAAATTCTTTCAACTTTACACAGTCAAATAATGCTAGGAATCCAACAACTTGGCATAGTCCAGAAATATTACAAATCTTACAACTTGTCGTATTGCGCCAGGACTTTGATTCATCAACTAAGCTTCCCCCAACTTGGCGTAGTTCGGCAAGTTAAGATTCTATCAATTACAGATTCTAACAATTGGCGAGCCAGCCAGGAGTTAACATTCTTTCAAATACAAGATTCCAACATTGGCGAGCCAGCCAGGAGTTAACATTCTTTCAAAAACAGGATTCCAACACTTCATTATCTCACCCTGCACCCTCACCTCTGCCGATGCCTTTGACGCAGCCACCTTCACCGGGGCAATTGCCTCCTCCACCAACACATTCAACGCCTCCGTAATCTCCTTCCTCAACGCCTCCATGTGCTTTGCGAACTTCTTCTCCAATTTGAACTCCATCACCTTGGTCATCTTTTCTGCCATAAGCAGTGCAGCCCCATCCAGCGACCCACTCTCCGCCATCTTGCCAGCTCCCGGACTAGTGTTTTCACTCAACGGCGCACCCTCACTCCCTCCCTTCTTCACGGCGGCTTTCTTCTGAGTTTTAGACATTTTCCACTTTCCTTATGCCTTCCTACAATTGATCATCAGAAAATTGCCCTGATACTGGGCATCAAAATGCAGAAAACGAGCCTCGAGCAGGAGCCACCCAACGTGTGACTTCCCCCCCTACATGGCGCCACCGGAAGTCGGGGAAGGCTAATTATAACACTATTAAACAGGAACTGAATAATCTAGATTGGCGACAGATGTTTGAGGGTAAACCAACATGTGGCATGTGAGGGACTTTCAAATATCAGTTGATAGGTATTTAGGGCTGGCATGTTCCTGTCACGAAGAAAAATCAATCTGACAAGTATCGGGAATGATGGAGAACGAGGGATATTGTGAGCCGAGTCAAAAAAAAAAAGGCAGCATTTCTAAGGGCTAGAAGGCTGGGAACAAATGGAGCCTGTGAGGAAATAAGAAAGTAGGAACTGATTTAAACAAGGAGTCAGGAGGGCTAAAAGGGGTTAGGAAATGTAATTGGCAAACAGGGTTAAGCAAAATACCAGGCTTTTTATCCGTACAGGGAAAGGGTCAGGGGACGGAATCTAGGTGTAGAGCCAGAGGAAATGTGCGAGGTATGAAATTAGTACTTTGCACCAGTATTCACCAAAGAAAAGGACTTAATGGATGATGTATCTGGGGAAGGATGTGTACATAGTCTGGTCACATTGAGATCAAAAAGGAGGAGATTTTGGGTGTCTTGAAAAACATTAAGGTAGATATGTCCCCACGATTTGGTGGAATCTACCCCAGAATACTGAAGGAGAAAAGGGAGGAAATTGCTGGGGCCTTGACAGGAATCTTTATTCCTCACTGGCTACTGGTGGGACCCCAGAGGACTGGAGAATAGTTAATGTTGTTCCCTTGTGGCAAGGATAATCCAGAAAATTACAGTCCGGTGAGCCTTACATAAGTGGTAGGGAAATTATTGGAAAGGATTCTTGCGACAGGGTTTAATCCCATTTTGAAGGATGTGGACTTAGCGAGAGGAAGCATGGTTTTGGGAAGGGGCGGTCGTATCTCACTAACTTGATCGAGTTATTCGCAGAAGTGACAAAGGTGATTGATGAAGGTAGGGCAGCGGTTGTTATCTAAGGCCTTTGACAAGATCGCACATGGCAGACTGGTACAAAAGGTGAAGTCACATGGGATAAAGTGTGAGCTGGCAAGATGGATACAGAACTTTCATAGATAGAATTTACAGTGCAGAAGGAGGCCATTCGGCCCATCGAGTCTGCACCGGCTCTTGGAAAGAGCACCCTACCCAAGGTCCACACCTCCACCCTATCCCCATAACCCAGTAACCCCACCCAACACTAAGGGTAATTTTGGACACTATGGGCAATTTAGCATGGCCAATCCACCTAACCCGCACATCTTTGGACTGTGGGAGGAAACCGGAGCACCCGGAGGAAACCCACGCACACACGGGGAGGATGTGCAGACTCCGCACAGACAGTGACCCAAGCCGGAATCGAACCTGGGACCCTGGAGCTGTGAAGCATTTGTGCTATCCATAATGCTACCGTGCTGCCCCAAACTGGCTTGAACATAGAAGACAGAGGGTGGCAGAGAAAGGGTAATTTTCTGAATGCAGAGCTGTGACTAGTGGTGTTCCAAAGGAATCAATGCTGGGTTCTTTGCTGTTTGTAGTTTATATATATATGATTTGGAGGAATATGCAACTGGTGTGATTAGTACATTTGTTGATGACACAACATTTTGTGGAATTGCAGAAAACAATGACCATCAGCGGGATATAGATTCCAAAGAGAAAATGCTGGAAAATCTCGGCAGGTCTGGCAACATCTGTAGAGAGAGAACAGAGATAACGTGTCGAGTCCAGATGACCCTTTGTCAAAGCATTGACAATGGTTCATCTGGACTCGAAACATTAGCTACTTGCTCTCCCTATAGATGCTGCCAGACCTACTGAGATTTTCCACAAAATGCAGCGGACCATCGAAGGTCTGGGAAGGAAGGTGGAGGCGCAGGTGAAAACAATTCTAGTGTTGGAGGGGGCCGCCTTTAACCAGAGTGACAAGGTGGTAGCTTTGGAAACCGAGGACCAAAGGTTGGTAACGTCCCAGGAGAGCCTAAAAGGGAAAGTGGAGGACCAGGAAAGTAGATCCAAATGGCAGAACGTTAGAATAGTGGGTCTGTCAGAGGGGATAGAGGGCAGAGACCCAGCAGGCTCCATCGCCCAAATGCTGGGCAAGCTAGTGGGGAGGAAGGGCTTTCCAAACCCCCCAGAAATAGACATGGCACACAAGCCCAAAGCCGGGGAGCAGCCCAGAGCGATTATCGCAAAGTTGCACCAGTTCAATGACCAGGAGAAAATCTTAAAGTGGGCCCGGCAGACGAGGTCGAGCACATGGGAAGGGAAAAACATAAGGGTGTATCAGGACATTGGGGCGGACCTGGCCAAAAGAAGGGCTGAGTTCAACAGGGCAAAATCGGCACTCTACAAAAGTAAGTTGCGATTTGGGATGTTATTCCCAGCCAGACTCTAGATAACATTTAGGGGGAAGGAGCTGTATTTTAACACCCCAGCGGTGGCTGATGAGTTTGTGAGACCGAACAAACTGGGGGAGGAGCACACGCAACCGCATTGAAAGCCACGGGACAGAAAAGAAAGGAAGAATCGGAACAAAAGCCCATACAAATATTCACACTCAACGTGCCATACAGCTAAATCCACTGACACGCAAACTAGCAAAGACAGGCACACTCACATCCAAACACACAGTGACTCTCACAAACACACAGTCACATCCAAACACGCCATCAGTCAGACACATCACTCACATCAAAACCCATAGTCAGTCCCACACAAATGCATAATCACACCCTAATACACATTCAGTCACACACACACACAGACACCCAAACACACAGTCAGACACACACACACGCACAGCTACATCCAAACATGAACACATTCCAGGACGAGTGTAAATGCGGTATCCACGCTCACATACCGGTCACACCGACGGCTGCCAGTGAATGGTAGAATACCTCCTGCACCAGTAACAATACTAAACCTCCCATCCTAGGATTTGTTTGTAACGTGTGGTAGAGCTACACACTGAAAACTGGATCATACCAAGCATCATCTCATATAAACCGAGGAGAAACCCCCGGTGAGGCAGAGCGCCCAGGGGATCAGTTAGCAGCTTTAACAATTGGAGCAGAGAGATGAGGCAAGAGTCTCCTCACTATCTTGATCCAGGGGGAGAGCTTGCATCGAAAATCAACTGTTTACAAGTTGTACACAACCACATTGAGCTAGCACAGATTTACTGACTATTTATTGGGAAAAGCCAAGACCTAAGATTTTCATATTGCATTATTTCTTCGTTATTATCTCAGGCACGCTTAGAAATCTTTCTCTCGGATTATGGCTTGAATTTTGAGCAGGCTCGATAATTTCAGGCTGGGCTGCAGAGCAATTCCACACAACAATCTCCCACAGCAGCATTATAAAGAATTTAGAATTAAATATATAGGAAGCAGAGCTGGCCATTCGTCCCCTCAATCGTACTCTGCAATTCAATGAGGCTTATCTGACGGTTGCCTGCAAAACTCTATCAGGCTTCCTCATATTGCTCATGATTCCAGTGTAGATTAAACAAATATGTGGAATGTTCCTTGAATATGTTTTAGGACCATATGCTTCTCGTGCTCAATGTGGGAGTTCAGGGATGCAGCCGATGCCCCTGACTCCTTCATGTGCAAGAAGTGTGTCCAGCTGCAGCTCCTGTCCACATGATGGCTCTGGAGCTGCGGATGGACTCACGTTGGAGCATCCGCGATGCTGAGGAGGTCGTGGATAGCACGTTGAGTTTTGCAGGCAACCGTCAGATAAGCCTCATTGAATTGCAGAGTACGATTGAGGGGACGAATGGCCTGCTCTGCTTCCTATATATTTAATTCTAAATTCTTTATAATGCTGCTGTGGGAGATTGCTGTGTGGAGTTGGTCACACCGCAGATTAGGATTGGTGAGGGAGACAGGGAATGGGTGACCAAATGGCAGAGAAAGAGCAGGAAGGCAGTGCAGGTGTCCCCTGTGGGCATCTCCCTCCAAAACAGGTATACCGTTTTGGATACTGTTGGGGGAGATGACTCACCAGGGGAAGGCAGTAGTAGCCAGGTTCATGGCACCGTGGCTGGCTCTGCTGCACAGAAGGGTGGGAAAAAGACTGGCAGGGCTATAGTCATAGGGGATTCAATCGTAAGGGGAGTAGACAGGCGTTTCTGTGGTCGAAAACGAGACTCCCGAATAGTATGTTGCCTCTCGGGTGCACGGGTCAGGGATGTCTCAGATCGGCGACAGGACATACTGAAGGGGGAGGGTGAACAGCCAGTTGTCGTGGTGCATATTGGCACCAACGATATAGGTAAAAAACGGATGAGGTCCTACAATCAAAATTTGGGGAGTTAGGAGATAAGTTAAAAAGTAGGACCTCAAAGGTAGCAATCTCAGGATTGCTACCAGTGCCATGAAACAGTCAGAGTAGAAATTCAAGAATAGTCATAATGAATACGTGGCTTGAGAGATGGTGCAGGAGGGAGGGGTCCAGATGTTTGGGACATTGGAACCGGTTCTGGGGGCGGTGGGACCAGTACAAATCGGATGGTCTACACCTGGGCAAGACTGGAACCAATGTCCTCGGGGGTGCTTTTGCTAACACTGTTGGGGAGGTTTTAAACTAATGTGGCAGGGGGATGGGAACCAGATTAGGAAGTTAGAGGTCAGTAAAGAGGCAGCAACTAAAGCCAGTAAGGTACCAGATAATAAACTCAATGTGACTAAGGGGAAGAGTAGACAGGGAAGAGATGATGAATGCAAAGGGACTGAGGTGCATTTGTTTCAATGCAAGAAGTGTAGCAGGTAAGGCAGATGAACTTAGGGCATGGATTCGTTCCTGGGAATATGATGTTATTGGTATTATGGAGACTTGGTTGAGGGAAGGGCAAGACTGGCAACTAAATATCCCAGGGCATAGATGCTGCAGGAGGGATAGAGAGGGAGGTAAAAGGGGTGGAGGAGCTGCATTACTGGTCAGAGATGATATCACAGCCATGATTAAGGAGGGCACAGTGGAGGATTCGAGCACTGAGGCAATATGGGGAGAGCTAAGAAAAAGTAAGGGTGCACTAACATTGTTGGGACTTTACTACAGGACTCCCAAAAGCAAGCGTGAAGTAGAAGTACAAATATGTAGACAGATTATAGAAAAATGTAGGAGCAATAGGGTGGTCGTGATGGGAGATTTTAACTTCCCCAACATTGAATGGGTCTCATGTAGTGTTGGAGGCGTAGATGGAGCATAATTTGTAAGAAGCATCCAGGAGAGTTTTTTTGAGCAGTATGTAAATAGTCCAACTCAGGAAGGGGCATTACTGGACCTGGTATTGGCGAATGATCCCGGCCAGGTGGTTAAAGTTTCAGTCGGTGATTACTTTGGGAATAGCGATCACAATTCAGTAAGTTTTAGAATACTCATGGACAAAGACGAGAGTGGTCCTAAAGAAAGAGTGCTAAATTGGGGAAAGGCCAAGGATAACAAAATCCGGCAGGAGCTAGGGAATGTGGATTGGGAGCAGCTGTTTAAGGGTAAATCCACATTTGAAATGTGGGAGTCTTTTAAGGAAAGGTTGATTAGAGTGCAGGACAGACATGTCCCTGTGAAAATGAGGGATAGAAATGGCAAGATTAGGGAACCATGGATGACGGGTGGAATTGTGAGACTAGCTAAGATGAAAAAGGAAGCATACATAAGATCAAGCGACTTAAATCTGATGAAGCTTTGGAGGAATATCGGGAAAGTATGACAAATCTCAAACGCGCAATAAAGAGGGCTAAAAGGGGTCATGAAATATCTTTGGCGAACAGGTTTAGGAAAAATCCCAAAGCCTTTTATTCGTATATAAGGAGCAAGAGGGTAACGAGAGAAAGAATTGGCCCCCTCAAAGACAAAAGAGGGAATTTATGCGTGGAGTCAGAGGAAATGGGTGAGATTCTTAATGAGTACTTTGCATCGGTATTCACCAAGGAGAGGGACATGACAGATGTTGAGACTAAGGATGGATGTTTAAATACTCTAGGTCAAGTTAGCATAAGGAAGGGGGGAGTTTTGGGTGTTCGAAAAGGCATTAAGGTGGACAAGTCCCCAGGTCCGGATGGGATCTATCCCAGGGTACTGAGGGAAGCGAGGGAAGAAATAGCTGGGGCCTTAACAGATATCTTTGCCGCATCCTTGAGCACGGGTGAGGTCCCGGAGGACTGGAGAATTGCTAATGTTGTTGCTTTGTTTAAGAAGGGTTGCAGGGATAATCCAGGGAATTATAGACCTGTGAGCTTGACGTCAGTGGTAGGCAAACTGTTGGAGAAGATACTGAGGGATAGGATCTATTCACATTTGGAAGAAAATAGACTTATCAGTGATAGGCAGCATGGTTTTGTGCAGGGAAGGTCATGTCTTACAAACATAATAGAATTCTTTGAGGAAGTGACGACATTAATTGATGAGGGAAGGGCTGTAGTTGTCATATACATGGACTTCAGTCAGGCATTTGATAAAGTTTCCCATGGCAGGTTGATGGAAAAAGTAAAGTCGTATGGGGTTCAGGGTGTACTAGCTAGATGGATAAAGAACTGGCTGGGCAACAGGAGACAGAGAGTAGTGGTGGAAGGGAGTGTCTCAAAATAGAGGAAGGTGACTCGGACCACTGTTGTTTGTGATATACATAAATGATCTGGACGAAGGTATAGGTGGTCTGATTAGTAAGTTTGCAGATGATACTAAGATTGGTGGAGTTGCAGATAGCGAGAAGGACTGTCAGAGAATACAGCAACATATAAATAGATTGGAGAGTTGGGCAGAGAAATGGCAGATTGGGTTCAATCCAGGCAAATGCGAGGTGATGCATTTTGGAAGATCTAATTCAAGAGCGGACTATACGGTCAATGGAAGAACAAAGAACAAAGAACAAAGAAATGTACAGCACAGGAACAGGCCCTTCGGCCCTCCAAGCCCGTGCCGACCATACTGCCCGACTAAACTACAATCTTCTACACTTCCTGGGTCCGTATCCTTCTATTCCCATCCTATTCATATATTTGTCAAGATGCCCCTTAAATGTCCCTATCGTCCCTGCCTCCACTACCTCCTCCGGTAGTGAGTTCCAGGCACCCACTACCCTCTGCGTAAAAAACTTGCCTCGTACATCTACTCTAAACTTTGCCCCTCTCACCTTAAACCTATGCCCCCTAGTAATTGACCCCTCTAAAGAACAAAGAAAGAGTCCTGGGGAAGATTGATGTACAGAGAAATCTGTGAGTTCAGGTCCATTGTACCCTGAAGGTGGCAACGTAGGTCGATAGTGTGGTCAAGAAGGCCTACAGCATGCTTGCCTTCATCGGACGGGTTATTGAGTACAAGAGTCGGCAGGTCATGTTACAGTTGTACAGGACTTGGGTTAGGCCACATTTGGAATACTGCGTGCAGTTCTGGTTGCCACATTACCAGGATGTGGATGCTTTAGAGAGGGTGCAGAGGAGGTCCACCAGGATGTTGCCTGGTATGGAGGGTGCTAGCTATGAAGAAAGGTTGAGTAGATTAAGATTGTTTCGTTGGAAAGACGGAGGTTGAGGGGGGACCTGATTGAGGTCTACAAATTTATGAGAGGTATGGACAGGGTGGATAGCAACAAGGTTTTTCCAAGAGTGGAGGTGTCAATTACAAGGGGTCACGATTTCAAGGTGAGAGGGGGAAAGTTTAAGGGAGATGTGCGTGGAAGGTTTTTTACGCAGAGGGTGGTGGGTGCCTGGAACGCTTTGCCAGCGGAGGTGGTAGAGGCGGGCACAATAGCATCATTTAAGATGCATCTAGACAGATATATGAACAGGCGTGGAACAGAGGGAAGTAGATCCTTGGAAAATAGGTGACAGGTTTAGATAAAGGATCTGGATCGGCGCAGGCTGGGAGGGACGAAGGGCCTGTTCCTGTGCTGTAATTTTCTTTGTTCTTTGTTCTTTGACCCAGCCTCACGTGCTCCCTGAGGTAGAGACTTCCAAAAATAAAATACACGGTGAGAGAGAAAGCATCGCTTTAAAATTCTATTAAATGGTATACCCATTATTCGGAAACTGTTCCATATCCCCCACCCCCCAACAGGCACACGGTGAAACACCCTGTCATGCGCATCAGAATCTTTGATATTTCACTAAAACAACCTCTCGTTCTCCTAAAATTGAGCCTGCCCAACCTTTAATCTCCTTAATCCCAAGAATCCGCCGGGTGAATCTTCTCTGAACTGCTGCCAAATGCAATTATATCCTTTGTTAAATAACGGATCCAAACAGCATGCAGTACTGTTGGTGTGGCATCATCAACGGCCTTCCTATTTTACACTCTACCCATTGCACAGAAGGCCATTTGTATTTTAATTTCTTGCTTTACCTGAATACTAATTCCTTGACAGCACACACAATCACGTTCCCTCTGTCAAACATAATTATATATTCTCTCTTCATTTGATTAATATATCTCCCTCCATGCTTCCTACCAAAGTGCATATATGCTAAAGTTTAATCGAACGCTCTATTTTTGCATTCACCCACATCTTCCTTTCCCACCTATCATTGTGTTGTCAGCAAATTTGGCTTCAATTCGCTCTTCAGTCAACTTATGAGTATAGATTTCGAATCATTGAGGTCCCGCCTGTAATGCATGAGGTACCAGAGTCCTGTTGGTTTATCAGCATGATCAAAATGATTCACATACTGTTGCCTGCCTGTTAGCCATGCCCCGACCCCTGCCATCCACACACAGTATTATATCACAGCCATCATCATGAAGTCTAACCCTATATGGTGACCATTTCATCCCATTGTTTTCATTCGTTCTGCATGAGATGACGGCGATGCAGCAGATGTGATGGGATCATTTTGAATGGTACAGATTTACGTAGGACTGACGCAGTGATAATCAGGAATCATTATGGAACACTGTTTTTGCCATTGGTACATGTTGCCAAGTCTTTCCAGGCACCAGGCTCCAAGTAGCACCCACCAACCCACAGATAATGTTGCCATTCAACTCTGCTGTTGTCTGGCATCTCTCAGATGGAAATGCACGAGTCTTCATGCTATGCTTCCAATCATCTACTTATCTTCCGGACTTATCTTCCTCGTTTTGCAAATTCTTCATAGCATTGTGCCGTCTGTCACCTTGTAATGGGTCTGAACCAACAAGGCTGCTTGATGAGTCCTGGCACACCCGGTAAATGTGTCTTTGAGAAGACTCGTTCATCTGTGATTTTGCCCTTCCCTATCACGTTCGCTGCGCACTGCGGCAGTGGGAGATGAGAATTGTTGTGTTACTTTTCTTGATATCTCTTATCTGTCCATGTTTCACTGCTATACGTTTCGTGATTCAGCTGCTTCTTGTTTACGTTAAGGATCAGATAGCAAGTCCACCAGAAACTCAAGACAGTTGAATTTTCTCTCTATTTATCGCAAAGTCATGTTAACTGTGTGACAACAATGGTTGTCCCATAACCATTGATTGGATTACTTTTTTATGAAGGAAGAACAAGTTGAATGATATCTGGAATAGAATCCATAAGTGTTTCTAGTTGTTGCTGCCAGTCAGTCACCAGTGCAGTATTGTGAGTGTCAATTATCTTATTGAGCCCTGCTGTATTTGCCTTTGCTTCCAGCATGAATTCCAGCAGGGATTGCCATTTGAGTTGCTAGGTAGGAAAACCCCATCCAGAATTGCAAATAAGACAATTATCAAGAGAATGAATTAACAAAATACCAAAGTGGGTGGTGGGACTCAGCCTGTTTCGCCCATTCTTCACCCTGCCCGTGTCAGAAGTGATTTTTGACACTTTACCATGGAGTTAATTTGTCATAAGCAAAGAACAAAGAACAATACAGCACAGGAACAGACCTTTTAGCCTTCCAAGCCTGCGCCGACCATTATGCCTGCCTAAACTAAAACCATCTGCACTTACAGAGTCCGTATCCTTCCATTCCCACCCTATTCATATATTTGTCTGAAAGTCCCTTAAATCGTACCTGCTCCCACCACATCCCCAGGCAGCTTGTTCCATATATTTACTACCCTCTGTGTAAAAAAACTTGCCTTGCACATCTGTTCTAAACTTTTCCCCGTGCACTTTAAACCTACTTGACTTTCCTACCCTATCAAAGAGCATCTGACTATCCACTCATCCTCTATCAGGTTGTCTCTCAACCTCCGTCGATCCAGCGAGAACAGACCGAATTTATCTAACCTCCCCTCATAGCTAGTGCCCTCCATACCAGGCAACATCCTAATAATCCACTTCTGTGTTAGACGTTTTAGTTGCTGTGAGATGAAGAGTCTAAAGTTATGTTCCTTTTTCACAAACACACATTTATTTCCTTCCAACAGCCTTTGCACAAAACTCTCACTATACATCACTATCCACTCTGCACTATACATACCTGACAGAGGCCACCTGAAGCCCCTTTAGATATCAGTGTCAATTAATGGATACTTAACATAAATGAGACAACTAATTGCAATGTCTCTTAACCCATTACTTAACAGTCTCCCCTTCCTTGGAGAAAAAAAAAATTAGGTGAAAACAAAATTTCAAGAAGCTCAAAAACACACACATGATTTCCCCCCCTTTTTTTTGTTTGGACGAGAAAGAGAAGAAAAACAGTCACAGAAACAAGCGCCCTTCATTAACGATATCCAAAAGTTTCTGTGAACTCGCCCCTCTTTTCGTAAAACAGTCTGACAGTTGATAGCTCCTGTCGACCCATTTAATTTTTGTTATTTCCCCTCTGTCCAACATCTGCTTCAAACTTGCGATGTCTATCCGTAACCTCTTTTCATTGACACTTATTGTAGAGTGCACATTTTCCCACATGGATTTATTGTCAATGTGACAGTCAATAGGTATATTACCCAAATCCCCTAATCCCAAAATTTCTGTCAATATCAAACTGAAATAAAAGGCCATATCCACCGCCTTAACGTCTCAGCAGCCAAAGTGCTTTTTACCACTTTCCTTATTTTCTTTCTTTCCCACACAAGCGTGCAACATTTACCATTGTTTCCCAAAAGGAAAATTATAAAACCTCCTGTACTTGAAACCTCATCACATAAATTTGCATAGGACGCATCACTATAAACTATGAGTTTCAAGTGCCTAAGGTCACCTAAAACTGGGAACTTCAAAACACACTCCTGCATTTTTAGTTTGGCCAACGCTTTATTTGCTCTTATTATGTCTTCCAATTTGGGATCATTCATTTTTGTACTCAACTCTAAGACATCAAAACTCATGTCAGGTCTAGTCTGTCTACCTAACCAGTTCAGTTGCCCAATTAAACTTCGCAGTTGCTCTTTTTCTATCTTTGAAACCATTGCATCTTTTTGTGAACCTCAGCCACGACTAATTGCTACTGGGCTGATGCTTTCCAAATAAGATTGCTGACGTAAAGTTGCCCCTAACTTAGTCTATCCAAATTCCAGTCCAATATATTTCAATGCACCGGAAGCCAACCCTGAATCCTTTCCTCAAACCAGAGATTACATTAGCTGCAAAATCACTAGTCCCACCCCACAAAAAATCATCGGCATGCATCATAAAAATGCCAGAAAGATTTCCTTTGTAATGCCAGTAAAACATTGCAGGATCTGCTTTCAACTGGCAACAGCCTAACTTTAACAAAACTGACCTTACCAAAAAATACCAGACTCTAGCTGTATCATTTAATCCATATACACATTTGTTCAACTTCCAGAGTACCCCTTCTGTGTTAGCTGCTTCTTTAGGAGGACGGAGAAAAATGTCTCTCTGTAGCTGATGCCGCTGCAAAAAGGCAGCTTTTATATCTATAGATTTGCATTCCCATACCTTTGTGGCTAATAGAGCTAAGAAGATCTTTAAAATTACCTTTCCTGCTGTAGGTGAATCTACCCTTAAATCCTGATCTTCTAAGTTTTCTTCAAATCCCCTTGCCACAAGCCTAGCCTTTGCCTTATAAGTTCCATCCGGAAGAACCTTTTCCATGCAAATCCATCTGTGGGATAGAGCTCTTTGTCCCCTATCTGGTACTTCCGTGTATACCCCAAATTCACTCCAACTATGCAATTCTTGCTGTTTAGCTTCTTTGATAACTTTTTCATCTAATTTATTTGAAGCCACCAAAGTCTCACTTGCATATGGGCTTCTACTCCTACTAGTATTCGTAGCCTTACTCATGTTCCGAGATCTTGGTAAACTACGTCCCCTCTCTCGCCTGGTATCTCGTTCTGTACTGCTACTGCTTGCTCTTCCCCTTCTGTTGGTGGGATGTCCTTTCAATAGTTCTCGACCTTTTCCTGCGGACCTGTTCACTATCCGATGTACTATCTGAACTGGCACTGCATTTCTGTGCCCTCCATTTTTGAACTTTGTTTTCCCAATCCATTGGCTTGACTCCGTCCCCTGAATGCTGTACATTCAACCAATGTTTATACTTTCCAGTGGCCTTCCCTGCCCTACTAATAATAGTTGTATCCTTCCAAAGACCCTTCAGGCAGGTATGTCACTTTTGTACCAACTTTTTGCAGTTGCCATTTCGGAAAAATGGCCTGTTCTAATTCATCAGATGTGTTGTGTTCCTCCACAGAAACCCTGTCTATATCAGTTAATTGGTCCTCATAGTTCTGTGCCACGTGCGTACCAGATGACTCTGGTTCCTCGTCATGTCTGTCTGCTCTGTCTAAGTTTGAAAATGTGTAATCTGTACCCATTATCCTTGATGAATGTACCCTAACAGTTTGATTACCATGTTGCAAAATAATTGGATTGATTGATAGATAGACAGATAGATAGATCGATAGGTTGATAGATAGATAGATAGAGAGATAGATGGACAGATAGATGGATAGATAGATAGATAGACAGAGAGATTGGTACATAGATAGGTAGATAGATAGATAGATGGACAGGCAAACAAATAGATAGGTAGGTATACAGATAGATAGATAGATAATAGATTGATAGATAGATAGGTAGATTGATAGATTAATTGATAGACAGACATTCCGATAGATAGATATATAAATAGATTGATCGATGGATAGATAGACAGACAGTTATATAGGTAGATAGACAGATAGATAGATAGTTAGACAGATATATACACAGATAGATCGATATTTAATTGATAGTAATATTGATAGATATATAGATAGAGAGTTAGATAGATAGATAGAGAGATAGATAGATAGATAGGTAGGTAGATATATATATATATATATAGATAGATAGATAGATAGATAGTTAGATTGATACTTAGATTGATATATATATAGATAGATACATAGACAGCGAGATAGAGATAGATATGGATAGAAAGATAGATAGATAGACAGACAGACAGATAGCTAGATAGATACATAGATATATAGACAGACAAATAGATAGATAGATTGATAGATAGAGAGATAGATAGATAGACAGATATACAGATAGAGAGTATGATAGACCATCAGATTGATTGATAGATAAATAGTTAGATAGATAGTTAGCTAGATAGACAGACAGATAGATAGATATATACATAGATATATAGACAGACAAATAGATAGATAGATTGATAGATAGAGAGATAGATAGATAGTCAGATATATACATAGATATATCGTTAGATTGATAGATAGATACATAGATATATAGGTAGGATTGATAGATAGATAGATAAGTAGATAGATACATAGATATACAGACAGACAGATAGATAGATACACAGATGGATTGTTAGATAGAGGGACAAATAGATAGACAGCAATATAGATAGAGATATATGATAGACCGTTAGATTGATTGATAGATAAATAGTTAGATAGATAGATAGATAGACAGACGGACAGATAGATAGATACATAGATATATAGACATTTAGATAGATAGATAGATAGATAGATAGATAGATTGATAGATAGAGAGATAGATAGACAGCAATATAGATAGAGATATATGATAGACCATTAGATTGATTGATAGATAAATAGTTAGATAGATAGATAGACAGATAGATAGATACATAGATATATAGACATTTAGATAGATAGATAGATAGATAGATTGATAGACAGATAGATAGATAGATATACCGTTAGATTGATAGATAGATACATAGATAGATAGATAGATACGTAGACAGCGAGAAAGATAGATAAATGAATAGATAGATCGATAGATAGGTAGACAGACAACCAGATAGTTAGATAGATAGGTAGGTAGGTAGAAAGATAGATAGATAGATAGATATAGACAGATAGATAGATAGACACATAGATAGATAAATAGATAGTTAGATAGATAGTTAGATAGATAGGGAGACAGATAGATCGATCGATCGATAGATTGATAGATAGATAGAGAGAAAGATATATAGATAGATGGCGAGATAGATAGATGGACAGACAAGTAGATAGATAGATAGATATGAATGTAGAAAGATAGATAGATAGATAGGTAGATAGACAGATAGATAGATTGATAGATAGATAGACATACATGCACATAGATGCATTGTTTGGCATCTTTGAATTTGTCTATATATGTGTTTCTGGAACATACCCCTTCATTCACCTGAGGAAGGAGCAGTGCTCTGAAAGCTCGTGACATCGAAACAAACCTGTTGGACTTTAACCTGGTGTTGTAAGACTTCGTACTGTGCTCACCCCAGTCCAACGCCGGCACCTCCACATCATAGATAGATAGATAGAGAGATGGATAGAGAGAGACAGATAGGTAGATAGATAGATAGGTAGTTAGACAGATAGATAGACATAGAGATGGGTATATAGATAGGTGGTAATATCAATAGATATACAGATAGATAGATAGACAGATAGACAGACAGACAGATAGAATGGTAGATACATAGATAGATAGACAGATAGATAGCTATATGGATAGATAGAAAGATAGATCGTTAGGTTGATAGATACATACATAGATTTATAGATAGATACATGGACAGCGAGATAGAGAGAAAGATGGTTAGATAGTTAGATAGATAGATAGAGAGAATGATAGACCATTGGATTGATAGATAGATAGATAGATAGATTGATCGATAGGTTGATAGATAGATAGAGAGATAGATGGACAGATAGATGGATAGATAGATAGATAGACAGAGGGATTGGTACATAGATAGATAGATAGGTAGACAGATAGATAGATGGACAGGCAAACAAATAGATAGATAGGTAGGTATACAGATAGATAGATAGATAATAGATAGATAGATCAACAGATAGGTAGACAGACAACCAGATAGTTAGATAGATAGGTAGGTAGGTAGAAAGATAGATAGATAGATAGATAGATAGATATAGACAGATAGATAGATAGACACATAGATCGATAGATAAATAGATAGTTAGATAGATAGTTAGATAGATAGGGAGACAGATAGATCGATCGATCGATAGATTGATAGATAGATAGAGAGAAAGATATATAGATAGATGGCGAGATAGATAGATGGACAGACAAGTAGATAGATAGATAGATATGAATGTAGAAAGATAGATAGATAGATAGGTAGATAGACAGATAGATAGATTGATAGATAGATAGACATACATGCACATAGATAGATAGATAGATAGAGAGATGGATAGAGAGAGACAGATAGGTAGATACATAGATAGTTAGACAGATAGATAGACATAGAGATAGGTATATAGATAGGTGGTAATATCGATAGATATACAGATAGATAGATAGATAGACAGACAGATAGAATGGTAGATACATAGATAGATAGACAGATAGATAGATATATGGATAGATAGATAGACAGACAAATAGATAGATAGATTGATAGATAGAGAGATAGATAGACAGATATACAGATAGAGAGTATGATAGACCATCAGATTGATTGATAGATAAATAGTTAGATAGATAGTTAGCTAGATAGACAGACAGATAGATAGATAGATATATACATAGATATATAGACAGATAGATAGATAGATTGATAGAGCTAGATAGATAGTCAGATATATAGATAGATATATCGTTAGATTGATAGATAGATACATAGATATATAGGTAGGATAGATAGATAGATAGATAAGTAGATAGATACATAGATATACAGACAGACAGATAGATAGATACACAGATGGATTGTTAGATAGAGGGACAAATAGATAGACAGCAATATAGATAGAGATATATGATAGACCGTTAGATGGATTGATAGATAAATAGTTAGATAGATAGATAGATAGACAGATGGACAGATAGATAGATACATAGATATATAGAAATTTAGATAGATAGATAGATAGATTGATAGATAGAGAGATAGATAGATAGACAGCAATATAGATAGAGATATATGATAGACCATTAGATTGATTGATAGATAAATAGTTAGATAGATAGATAGACAGATAGATAGATACATAGATATATAGACATTTAGATAGATAGATAGATAGATAGATTGATAGACAGATAGATAGATAAATATACCGTTAGATTGATAGATAGATACATAGATAGATAGATAGATGTGTAGACAGCCAGAAAGATAGATAAATGAATAGATAGATAGATCGATAGATAGGTAGACAGACAACCAGATAGTTAGATAGATAGGTAGGTAGGTAGAAAGATAGATAGATAGATATAGACAGATAGATAGATAGACACATAGATAGATAGATAGATAAATAGATAGTTAGATAGATAGTTAGCTAGATAGACAGACAGATAGATAGATAGATATATACATAGATATATAGACAGATAGATAGATAGATTGATAGATAGAGAGATAGATAGATAGTCAGATATATAGATAGATATATCGTTAGATTGATAGATAGATACATAGATATATAGGTAGGATAGATAGATAGATAGATAGATAAGTAGATAGATACATAGATATACAGACAGACAGATAGATAGATACACAGATGGATTGTTAGATAGAGGGACAAATAGATAGACAGCAATATAGATAGAGATATATGATAGACCGTTAGATGGATTGATAGATAAATAGTTAGATAGATAGATAGATAGACAGACGGACAGATAGATAGATACATAGATATATAGACATTTAGATAGATAGATAGATAGAATGATAGATAGAGAGATAGATAGATAGACAGCAATATAGATAGAGATATATGATAGACCATTAGATTGATTGATAGATAAATAGTTAGATTGATAGATAGACAGATAGATAGATACATAGATATATAGACATTTAGATAGATAGATAGATAGAAAGATAGATTGATAGACAGATAGATAGATAGATATACCGTTAGATTGATAGATAGATACATAGATAGATAGATAGATGTGTAGACAGCGAGAAAGATAGATAAATGAATAGATCGATAGATAGGTAGACAGACAACCAGATAGTTAGATAGATAGGTAGGTAGGTAGAAAGATAGATAGATAGATAGATATAGACAGATAGATAGATAGACACATAGATAGATAGATAGATAAATAGATAGTTAGATAGATAGGGAGACAGATAGATCGATCGATCGATAGATAGATAGAGAGAAAGATATATAGATAGATGGCGAGATAGATAGATGGACAGACAAGTAGATAGATAGATAGATATGAATGTAGAAAGATAGATAGATAGGTAGATAGACAGATAGATGGACAGGCAAACAAATAGATAGATAGGTAGGTATACAGATAGATAGATAGATAATAGATAGATAGATCAACAGATAGGTAGACAGACAACCAGATAGTTAGATAGATAGGTAGGTAGGTAGAAAGATAGATAGATAGATAGATAGATAGATATAGACAGATAGATAGATAGACACATAGATAGATAGATAGATAGATAAATAGATAGTTAGATAGATAGGGAGACAGATAGATCGATCGATCGATAGATAGATAGAGAGAAAGATATATAGATAGATGGCGAGACAAGTAGATAGATAGATAGATATGAATGTAGAAAGATAGATAGATAGGTAGATAGACAGATAGATAGATCGATAGATAGATAGACATACATGCACATAGATAGATAGATAGAGAGTTGGATAGAGAGAGACAGATAGGTTGATAGCTAGATAGGTAGTTAGACAGATAAATAGACATAGAGATAGGTATATAGATAGGTGGTACTATCGATAGATATACAGATAGATAGATAGACAGATAGACAGACAGACAGATAGAATGGTAGATACATAGATAGATAGACAGATAGATAGCTATATGGATAGATAGATAGATAGATAGATCGTTAGGTTGATAGATACATACATAGATTTATAGATAGATACATGGACAGAGAGATAGAGAGAAAGATGGTTAGATAGTTAGATAGATAGATAGATAGAGAGAATGATAGACCGTTGGATTGATAGATAGATAGATAGATAGATAGATAGATAGATAGATAGATAGATTGATTGATCGATAGGTTGATAGATAGATAGACAGAGAGATAGATGGACAGATAGATGGATAGATAGATAGATAGATAGATAGGTAGATAGATAGATAGATAGATAGATAGATAGATAGATAGACAGAGAGATTGGTAGATAGATAGGTAGATAGATAGATAGATGGACAGGCAAACAAATAGATAGATAGGTAGGTATACAGATAGATAGATAGATAATAGATAGATAGATCAACAGATAGGTAGACAGACAACCAGATAGTTAGATAGATAGGTAGGTAGGTAGAAAGATAGATAGATAGATATAGACAGATAGATAGATAGACACATAGATAAATAGATAGATAGATAAATAGATAGTTAGATAGATAGTTAGATAGATAGGGAGACAGATAGATCGATCGATCAATAGATTGATAGATAGATAGAGAGAAAGATATATAGATAGATGGCGAGATAGATAGATGGACAGACAAGTAGATAGATATGAATGTAGAAAGATAGATAGATAGATAGGTAGATAGACAGGTAGATAGATTGATAGATAGATAGACATACATGCACATAGATAGATAGATAGAGAGATGGATAGAGAGAGACAGATAGGTAGATAGATAGATAGTTAGACAGATAGATATACATAGAGATAGGTATATAGATAGGTGGTAATATCGATAGATATACCGATAGATAGATAGATAAATAGACAGACAGACAGATAGAATGGTAGATACATAGATAGACAGATAGATAGATATATGGATAGATAGATAGATAGATCGTTAGGTTGATAGATACATACATAGATTTATAGATAGATACATGGACAGCGAGATAGAGAGAAAGATGGTTAGATAGTTAGATAGATAGATAGAGAGAATGATAGACCGTTGGATTGATTGATAGATAGATAGATAGATAGATAGATAGATAGATCGATAGGTTGATAGATAGATAGATAGAGAGATAGATGGACAGATAGATGGATAGATAGATAGCTAGACAGAGGGATTGGTACATAGATAGATTGATAGGTAGATAGATAGATAGATGGACAGGCAAACAAATAGATAGATAGGTAGGTATACAGATAGAGAGATAGATAATAGATTGATAGATAGATAGATAGTAACATAGATAGATATATAGATAGATAGTTAGATAGATAGATAGATAGATCGTTAGATAGATTGATAGTTAGATATATAGATAGATAGACAGATAGATAGACAGACTGACAGATAGATAGATAGATTGATTGGAATGTAGAAAGATAGACAGATAGATAGATAGGTCGAAAGACAGACAGATAGATAGATAGATAGATCCATAGATAGATAGATAGACAGAACGATATACAGATAGATGGATAGATAGATAGATAGATAGATGGACAGACAAATAGATAGACAGGTAGAAAGGCAGATGGATTGATAGATAGATAGATAGATAGATAGATAGATCGTTAGATTGATAGATACATACATAGATTGATAGATATATAGATAGATACATAGACAGTGAGATAGAGAGATACATGGATAGATAGATAGATAGAGAGAGAGAATGATAGACCTTTAGATAGATTGATAGATAGATAGACAGACATATATATATATAGATAGATTCATTGAGTGATACATTGATAGATAGATAAATAGATTGATAGGTAGACAGACACATAGACAGATAGATAGATGGAGACAGATAGATAGATAGACATATAGGTAGATAGATAGATAGATCGATAGTTAGATAGATAGATAGTTAGATAGATAGATAGATTGATAGATAGATAAATGGATAGATAGATGGAAGACGGCCAGGTAAATAGATTGATAGGTAGGGAGAAAGATAGATGGATATATAGAATAAATCGATAGATAGATTAGATAGCTAGATCGATCGATCGATAGATGGACAGATAGATAGATAGTTAGATGGATAGATAGAGAGAGAGAATGATAGACCGTTAGATTGATTGATAGATAGATAGATAGATTGATAGATTGCTAGATAGTTAGATAGATAGATAGATAGATAGGAATGTAGAAAGATAGATAAATAGATAGATAGTTAGATAGACTGATAAATAGATTGATAGATAGATAGATAGACATATATGCACATAGATAGATAGATAGATAGAGACATAGATAGATAGACAGACAGATAGATAGGTATATAGATAGGTGGTAATAGCGATAGATAGACAGTTAGATAGATAGAGAGATAGATAGATAGACAGAAAGATAGATAGATACATAGATAGATAGACAGATAGATAGACATATAGATAGATAGATAGATCGTTAGGTTGATAGATACATACATAGATTTATAGATAGATAAATAGATACAAAGATGGCGAGAAAGAGAGATCCATGGATAGATAGTTAGATAGATAGAGTGAATGATAGACCGTTAGCTTGATTTTTAGATAGATAGATAGATAGACAGATCGATAGATTGGTAGATAGATAGACAGACTGACAGAAAGATAGATAGATAGGTAGGTATATAGATAGATAGATAGATTTATAATAGATTGATAGATAGATAGTAATATAGATAGATATATAGATAGATAGATAGATAGACAGTCTGACAGAACTATACATAGATAGATAGACAGATAGATATATAGGTATAGAGATCGATAGATAGATAGATCGTTAGATAGATAGATGGACAGACAAACAGATAGATAGGTAGGTATATGGATAGATAGATAATAGATTGATAGATTGTTAGATAGATAGTAACAAAGATAGATATATAGGTAGCTAGTTAGATAGATAGATAGATAGTTAGATAGAATGATAGTTAGATAGATAGATAGATAGATAGATAGACAGACTGACAGATAGATAGATAGATACAGTGATATATAGACTGATATATATATATATAGATAGATAGATAGATTGTTCGATTGATAGATACATACCGAGATTGATAGATATATAGATAGTTCCATAAGCAGCGAGATAGAGAGTTACAGGGATAGTTAGATAGATAGATAGAGAGAATGATAGACCTTTAGATTGATTGATAGATAGATAGATAGACAGACATATAGACAGATATTGTGAGAAACACCGCTCACTTAATATATCTACGACGTCCCATTGTTTAAGAGGGTCTTCGCCCTGTGGGATTAATGGATATATTCAGGTGGCGTTCCTGCTAGGAAGCCAACAACTCGCGTAGCTTACTTCTTTATCGGAACAGGGTTTTTTATCATTGACATATATATTCAAAATTTGGCACACCCAATCTTCGTCCGAACCGTATTTCGGCCAAAAGACTGAGGGTTTACGGATTGCTTATTTTACCCATATGAAGCAACAAAATTTTATCATTGTTTTCCTGTCCTTATTTCTTTGTACATGGCTCTCAAAATCCCAATTCACTAACATCCGACCCACTGGACTTTCTGGTGGGATATTCTTAGGGATTCTCTTATCGATGCCGTCTCCTTGTTTCGAGTTTTTACTTCCCATTGTAATGTACTCAACTTTCACTTATTTCTAAGTAAAGTGTCTAGTTATGACCGGTCCGTCAAAACAATCACAATCCTGAAAGTACTTCTATCTCCTAGATATAAACTCCAGAGTCCTTATATCATCAATCCGCCCTTACGGATGTTTAGATACGAACCCAAGTCAACAAGGTAATACTTAAAAGTCGTTTTTCTTACCTTGTTGACTGACTTTCACTCACGGCGTGCCTGCCACTATAATCCGTTATTTGCTTCTTCAGAATGACTACCCTAGGAACGTGTTCAGTTGACCGTGGGTAACCACTCAAGATGAAGTACAAAACTGTTTAAATAATGGGACGCGTCTTCTCGGTTCCTCTTGAGTCGCCCCCCTCGATCAATGAAAACTATCCCAGATGAGCCCCCAGTTGTGAGAAACACCGCTCACTTAATAAAAGATTTACACTTAGTCAAATTCTGAAGAAGTATTTATTATCGATCTTGCAAGAGCGGGTGCCTCCAGTAAGCAATAGCAAACACAAAGAATTCACACAGCATCACTTTGTTATATACAATCCATGAAAATACAATCCGTGGGAAACAATCCGTGAGAAACACATCCCACAAACTATAGAAAGGGCAGTTCCCTTATCAGTGATCCCTTATTTGGTCTCCCCCTTGCATTTCTGTCCGTTCCTGGTATATCCTTGGACCGGCAGTTAAAGATAAGAATGAGGCCCCTGCTTGCACCTGCTACTCCCCCTTGCTTAGCAAGTTCTGTTATTGTACATCCCGTTCTTCCCTGAAGGTCTTCCTGGTACATTGTTATAATAATTCGCTCACTATAGTTTACTCAGAACTTGACATGTTAATTTTCCCATCATGCTTCATTGTTGACATCTTAATTGTGAACCAGAGTTTATACATGTAAAAACAACACAATGTTAATTTCTCACAATATATATATAGATAGATTAATTGATTGATACATGGATAGATAGATAGATAAATAGATAGATAGACAGACACATTGACAGATAGATAGTTAGAGACAGATAGATAGATAGATAGATAGATAGATAGATAGATAGATAGATAGATAGATAGATAGTTGGATAGATAGGTAGAATAATTGATAGATAGATGGAGAGAAAGATAGATGGAGGACGACCAGATAGATAGATACATAGGTAGGTAGGTAGAAAGATAGAAGGATATATAGAATAAATAGATAGATAGAATAGATAGATAGATTGATCGATCGATAGATAGACAGATAGATAGTAAGATGGATAGATAGATAGAGAGAATGTTAGACCGTTAGATTGATTGATAGGTAGTTAGATAGATAGGTAGATAGAGAGAAAGATATATAGCTAGATGGATAGATAGATAGATAGATAGATGGGCAGACAAATAGATAGATAAATGGATAGATAGATAGGAATGTAGAAAGATAGAGAGATTCATAGGTAGATAGACAGATAAATAGATTGATAGATAGATAGACAGACAGATAGCTAGGTAGATAGATACATAGATAGTTAGACAAATATATAGACAGATAGATAGGTATATAGATAGGTGGGAATATCGATAGATATACAGATGGATAGTTAGATAGATAGAGAGATAGATAGATAGACAGACAGACAGATAGATAGATAGATAGATAGATAGATAGATAGATAGACAGATAGATAGATATATAGATAGATAGATAGATAGATCGTTAGGTTGATAGATACATACATAGATTTATAGATAGATAGATACATAGACAGCGAAATAGAGAGATACATGGATAGATAGTTAGATAGATAAATAGAGAGAATGATAGGCCATTAGATTGATTGTTAGATAGACAGATAGATAGATAGATACACAGGTAGATGTCTATCTATCCATCTATCTATCCATCTATCCATCTATCATTCTATCAATCAATCTATCTATCTATCTATCTATAGACAGACAGATAGATAAATAGATAGGCAGATAGAAAGAAAGATAGATCGATAGATGGCTAAATAGATAGATAGATGGACAGGCAAACAGGTAGATAGGAAGGTAGATAGATAGATAATAGATTCATAGATAGATAGTAACATAGATAGATATATAGATAGTTAGATAGATAGATAGTTAGATAGATTGATAGTTAGACATATTGATAGATAGATAGATAGATAGACAGACTGACAGAAAGATAGATAGATGCATAGATAGACAGATATATATATATATATATATATGGATAGATAGATAGATAGATAGATCGTTAGATTGATAGATACATACATAGATTGACAGATATATATATAGATACATAGATAGCGAGATAGAGAGATATGTGGATAGATAGATATTTGATAGAGAGAATGATAGACCTTTAGATTTATTGATAGATTGATAGATCGATAGATTGATAGATAGTTTGATAGATAGAGAGAGAGATAGATAGACAGATAGATAGATGGATAGATAGATTGATAGATAGATTGATAGATGATAGATGGATAGATAGATAGATAGATGGATAGATAGATAGACAGACAGATAGATACATTGATAGATAGATAGATAGATATATCCAGAGATAGAAAGATAGGTAGATAGAGAGAAAGATAGATTGATAGATAGATAGATAGATAAATGTTATGTTGATAGATACATACATAGATTTATAGATAGATAGATAGATACATAGACAGCGAAATAGAGAGATACGTGGATAGATAGTTAGATAGATAAATAGAGAAAATGATAGGCCGTTACATTGATTGTTAGATGGATAGATAGATAGATAGATAGATGGACAGATAGATGGATAGATAGATAGATAGACAGATAGATAGATACATAGATAGATAGGTAGATAGAGAGAAAGATAGATCGATATATGGACAGATAGGTGGATGGACAGACAAACAGATAGATAGATAGGAAGTTATATAGATAGATAGACAGAGTGATAGTTAGATATATAGATAGATAGATAGATAGATAGACAGACTGACAGAAAGATAGATAGATAGACAGATATATATATATATATATAGATAGATGGATAGATCGTTAGATTGATAGATACATACATAGATTGATAGATATGTATGTCTATGTATAGATAGATACATAGGCAGCGAGATAGAGAAATACATGGATAGATAGATAGATAGATAGATAGGAAGGTATATAGATATTAGATAGACAGATAGAGAGAATGATAGACCTTTAGATTGATTGATAGATAGATAGATAGATAGAGAGATATATAGATAGATAGATGGACAGATAGATATATATATATAGAGGTAGATATATAGAGGTAGATAGATAGATAGATCGTTAGACTGATAGATACATACATAGATTGATAGATATATAGATAGATATATAGACAGCGAGATAGAGAGATACATCGATAGATAGTTAGAGGGAATGATAGATCTTTAGATTGATTGAAAGATAGATAGATAGATCGATAGATAGATAGATAGATGGATGGACCGATAGATAGATAGACAGATAGATAGATTGATATAATGATATATAGATAGATGGATAGATAGATGGATAGATAGATCGTTAGGTTGATTGATACATACATAGATTGATAGATTATATATATATAGATACATAGACAGCGAGCTAGAGACATACATGGAAAGATGATTAGATAGACAGATAGAGAGAATGATAGACCGTTAGATTGATTGATAGATAGATAGATAGATAGATAGATCGATAGATTGATAGAGAGATAGATAGATAGATGGACAGATATATAGATATATATAGATAGTTTAATTGATTGATACATAGATAGATAGATAGATAAATAGATAGATAGATAGACAGATAGATAGATAGTAAGATGGATAGATAGAGAGAATGATAGACCATTAGATTGATAGATAGATCGATAGATTGACAGATAGTTAGATAGATAGATAGATAGAGAGAAAGGTATATAGGTAGATGGATAGATAGATAGATGGACAGACAAATAGATAGATAGGAATGTAGAAAGATAGATAGATAGGTAGATAGACATACATGCACATAGATAGATGTGCATAGACAGATAGATAGATAGACAGACAGATAGATAGGTAGATAAATAGATAGATAGTTAGACAGATAAAAAGACAGATAGATAGGCATATAGATAGGTGGTAATATCGATAGATATGCAGATAGATAGTTAGATAGATAGAGAGATAGATAGATAGACAGACAGACAGGTAGATAGATAGCTACATGGAAAGATAGGCAGATAGATTGATATATATATAGATAGATAGATCGTTAGGTTTATAGATACATACACAGATTTATAGATAGATAGATAGGTACATAGACCAGCGAAATAGAGAGATACATGGATAGATAGTTAGATAGATAAATAGAGCGAATGATAGGCCGTTAGATTGACCGTTAGACAGATAGATAGATAGATTGATAGATGGATGGATAGATAGATAGACAGACAGATAGCTACATAGATAGATAGATAGGTAGATAGAGAAAAAGATAGATCGATAGATGGATATATAGATAATAGATTGATGGATAGATAGATATTAACATTGATAAATATATAGATAGATAAATAGATAGATCGTTAGTTTGATAGATACATACATACATTTGTAGATAGTTAGATAGATAAATAGAGAGAATGATAGGCCGTTAGATTGATTGTTAGATAGATAGATAGATAGATTGATAGATAAATAGATAGATAGATAGATAGATAGATAGATGGGCAGATAGATGGATAGATAGATAGACAGACAGATAGATACATAGAAAGGTAGATGGGTAGATAGAGAGAAAGATAGATTGATATATGGATAGATAGATGGACAGATAAACAGATAGATAGATAGGAAGGTATATAGATAGATAATAGATTGATAGATAAATAGATGGATAGTAACATAGATAGATATATAGATAGATAGTTCGATAGACAGATAGATAGAAATATTGATATTTAGATATATAGATAGATAGATAGATAGTCAGACTGACAGGAAGATAGATAGATAGTAACATAGATAGATATATAGATAGATAGTTCGTTAGACAGATAGATAGAAATATTGATATTTAGATATATAGATAGATAGTCAGACTGACAGGAAGATAGATAGATAGACAGATATATATATCTCGATAGATAGATCGTTAGATTGATAGATACATATGTAGATTGATAGATATATAGATAGATACATAGACAGCGAGATAAAGAGATACATGGATAGATAGATAGATAGATAGATAGATAGATAGATAGATAGATAGATAGATAGATAGATAGAGAGAATGATAGATCGATAGATTGTAAGATAGTTAGATAGATAGAAAGATATATAGATAGATAGATGGACAGATAGATAGATAGATAGAATGATCGATAGACAGATGGATAGATAGATTAGATAGATAGATAGACAGATAGATTGATACATTGATAGATAGATAGATCCATAGATAGATATATAGGTAGATAGAGAGAAAGACAGATTGATAGATGGATAGATAGATACATAGATAGATGGACAGATAGATAGATAGATTGATAGATAGATAGATAGATAGATAGATGGATAGATAGATAGGTAGACAGACAGATAGATACATTGATAGATAGATAGGTCCATAGATAGATAGATAGGTAGATAGAGAGAAAGATAGATCGATAGATGGATAGATATATAGATAGATAGATGGACAGACAAACAGATAGATAGATAGGTAAGTATATAGATAGATAGATAGATAGATAGATAAAAGATTGATAGATAGATAGAAAGTAACATAGGTATATATATAGATAGTTAGATAGATAGATATTTAGATTGATTGATAGTTAGATATGTAGATAGATAGTAGATAGATAGACAGATTATATAGATATATAGATAGTTAGTAATATAGATAGATAGTTAGATTGATAGTTAGATAGATATATAGATATGCAGATAGATAGATGGATAGATAGACAGTCACATAGATAGATAGATAGATAGATAGACAGATAGATAGCTGGATTGATAGATAGATAGATAGATTGATAGATATATAGATAGATAGATTGACAGACACACACATATATATATAGATAGATAGATAGAGTCATTGATTGCTACATAGAAAGATAGATAAATATATAGATGGATAGCTAGACAGACCCATAGACAGATAGATAGATAGGTAGAGACAGATAGATGGATAGATAGACACAGAGATAGATAGATAGATAGTTAGATAGCTAGCTAGCTAGATAGATAGATAGATTGATAGAGAGATTTATGGATAGAGAGATAGATGGAAGACGACCAGATAGATAGATAGGTAGGTAGGTAGAAAGATAGATGAATACATAGAATAAATAGATAGATAGATAGATAGATTAGATAGATAGATAGATAGATAGTTAGATGGATAGATAGATGGATAGATAGATAGAGATGATTGGCCATAAGATAGATTGATAGATAGAGAGAGAGAGAGAAAGATATATAGATAGATGGATAGATAGATAGATAGATAGATTGACAGACAAATAGATAGATAGATAGGAATGTAGAAAGATAGATAGATAGATAGAGAGGTAGAAAGACAGATAGATAGATAGATAGATTGATCCATAGATAGATAGATAGGTAGATAGAGAGAAAGTTAGATCGATCGATAGATAGATAGATAGTTAGATGGACAGACAGACAGATATATAGATAGGTAGGCGTATAGATAGATAGATAATGGATTGATAGATAGTAACATAGATAGATATATAGATAGATAGTTAGATAGATAGATAGTTAGATAGATTGATAATTAGATATATAGATAGATAGATAGATAGACAGATAGATAAATATATAGATAGTTAGGAATATAGATAGTAATATGGATAGATAGTTAGATTGATAGTTAGATAGCTAGATAGATATGCAGATAGATAGATAGATAGACAGTCGCATAGATATAGATAGATAGATTGATGGATAGATAGATTGATAGATAGTCAGATAGATAGATAGCTAGATAGCTGGATTGATAGATAGATAGATTGATAGATACATAGATAGATTGACAGATAGACACACACACACACATATATATATGTATATATATATATAGATAGATAGAGAGATAGATAGATTCATTGATGGCTACATAGATAGATAGTTAGATATATAGATAGATAGACAGGTACATTGATAGATAGATAGAGACAGATAGCTAGATAGACACATAGATAGCTAGATGGATAGATAGATATTTAGTTAGATAGATAGTTAGATAGATTGATAGATGTATTGATAGATAGATGGAAGACGACCTGATAGATAGATAGATAAGTAGGTAGATAGAAAGATAAATGGATATATAGAATAAATAGACAGATAGATAGATTAGATAGATAGATAGTTAGATGGATAGATAGGCATATAGATAGATAGATAGATAGACAGAATGATATATAGATAGATGGATAGACAGATAGATAGATGGACAGACAAATAGATAGATAGGAATGGAGAAATATAGATGGATAGATACGTAGATAGACAGATAGAAAGATTGATAGATAGATAAATAGACAAACATTCACATAGATAGAAAGATAGAGAGATAGATAGATAGAGAGGCAGATAGATAGGTAGATAGATAGATAAACAGATAGATAGACAGATAGATAGAGAGATAGATAGATAGATAGACAGACAAACAGATAGATAGATAAATCCACAAATAGATAGACTGATAGACAGATAGATAGATAGATAGATAGATTGATAGACAGGTAGATATATAGATATATAGATAGCTGGATTGATAGCACATAGAAAAATACAGCAGAGAACAGGCCCATGATGTTGTGCCAAACCTTTGTCCCAGATTAATCATAGATTATCATAGAATTTACAGTGCAGAAGGAGGCCACCCGACCCATCGAGTCTGCACCGGCTCTTTGAAAGAGCACCCTATGCAAGGTCAAGCACCTACACTCTTTCCCCACAACCCAGCAACCCCACCCAACACTAAGGGCAATTTTGGACACTAAGGGCAATTTATCATGGCCAATCCACCTAACCTGCACATCTTTGGACTGTGGGAGGAAACCGGAGCACCCGGAGGAAACCCACGCACACACGGGGAGGACGTGCAGATTCCGCACTGACAGTGACCCAAGCCGGAATCGAACCTGGGACCCTGGAACTGTGAAGCAATTGTGCTATCCACAATGCTACCATGCTGCCCTTAAGATCAAATTAATTTACACTATATCTTTCTACCGTAATCCATGTACCTATCCAATAGCTGCTTGAAGGTCCCGAATGTTTCCGACTCAACTACTTCCACAGGCAGTGCATTCCATGGGTAAAGAACCTACATATGACATCCCCCCTATATCTTCCACCATTCACCTTAAATTTATGTCCCCTTGTAATGGTTTGTTCCACCCGGGGAAAACGTCTCTGACTGTCTATTCCCCTGATCATCTTATAAACCTCTATCAAGCTGGGAGCGGGAGAGAGAGAGAGCCGGGACTTTGGAAACAGCGCGGGAGATTGAAAAAGCGCGGGAGCTGCGAGGCAGAGCGGACAGTTTAAAAGGTCGCGGCCTGGGTGAGGTAAGTACTGCTTAACAACTTCCTTACCTTGCAGGTCAGCTGTTAGTTTCGGGAGATCAGTTTCGGGAGCAGGCCTATTGGCTGACTGTAAATCAGGAAGGATACAAAGGGTGTGGCTGAAGTGCCTTTAGAAACAGAGTGCTGGAGGCAAACAGAGTGTATCTGAGTTTGGGTAAGGCTGAGTTCGGGTAAGAGGTGAGTGAGGGCTGTGTTTTTTGGTGTTTGGGGGTGAGTTTCAAAAAAAAAAAAAAATCCAATTAATTAAGTAAATTAATTAACTAGTTAAGGGAATTTGGTGCTCATCTTAAGGAGGTGCAGAGAAGCAGACCTGTGAAGGAGTCTCGGGAGCAAATACATCACAGCCAGCAGGTAAGTGATTGGCTTGTGACTGGTAAGTGATTTCTCTCTCTTTGACTTTCTCTTAACTGTGTAGTGTAGTTCAAATTTAACTTCAGGTTTAAGTCATGGCAGGAGAGCTCAGACCCGTGTCATGCTCCTCTTGTGAGATGTGGCAAGTCAGGGACCCTTCTGGTGTCCCTGACACCTTCATCTGCAAGAAGTGTGTCCAACTGCAGCTCCTGTTAGACCGCTTGATGGCTCTGGAGCTGCGGATGGATTCACTTTGGAGCATCCGCGATGCTGAGGAAGTTGTGGATAGCACATTCAGTGAGTTGGTCACACCGCAGATTAAAATTACTGAGGCAGATAGGGAATGGGTGACCAACAGACAGAGGAAGAGTAGGAAGGCAGTGCAGGGATCCCCTGCGGTCATCTCCCTCCAAAACAGATTTACCTTTTTGGCAACTGCTGGGGGAGATGGCTCACCAGGGGAAGGTGGCAGCAGCCAGGTTCATGGCGCCGTGGCTGGCTCTGCTGCACAGAAGGGCGGGAAAAAGAATGGCAGAGCTATAGTGATAGGGGATTCAATTGTAAGGGGAATAGACAGGCGTTTCTGCGGACGCAAACGAGAATCCAGGTTGGTATGTTGCCTCCCTGGTGCAAAGGTCAAGGATGTCTCGGAGCGGCTGCAGGGCATTCTGGAGAGGGAGGGTGAACAGCCAGCTGTCGTGGTGCATATAGGCACCAACGATATAGGTAAAAAACGGGATGAGGTCCTACAAGCTGAATTTAGGGAGTTAGGAGTTAAACTAAAAAGTAGGACCTCAAAGGTAGTAATCTCAGGATTGCTACCAGTGCCACGTGATAGTCAGAGTAGGAATGACAGGATAGCTAGGATGAATACGTGGCTTGAGAGATGGTGCAAGAGGGAGGATTTCAAATTCCTGGGACATTGGGACCGGTTCTGGGGGAGGTGGGACCTGCACAAATCGGACGGTCTGCATCTGGGTGAGACCGGAACCAATGTTCTCGGGGGTGTGTTTGCTTGT